>NC_056689.1:19361346-19676923 GCF_018350215.1 Panthera leo | reverse complement strand
CAAAATAAGGATGCCTCTGTCCCATTTCTTGTCAACATTGCCCTAAGGGTCCTAGCCAAAACTATAAAGCAAAATGAAGAAATATAATGTATAAGGGTTAAACACAAAATACAACTGTCATTATTTGCAAGTGTTATGATTGTGTTCCTAGAAATACAAAAATAATCTAGTGATAATTAATTCAGTTTAGCAAGGTTGCTAGATACAACATCAATATAAAATTTATTTCTATATATGAGCAACAAACATTTAAAAAACAAAAGTTAAAATAATATGCCATTTATTATATTATCAAAATTTAAGTAATTAGGAATAATTATAGCCTAAGATTTGTAAGGCGTATATGGCAAAAGACTACGAAATTTTAATAAAGAAAGTTAAAGGAGACCTAAACAAGTACAGAGACTAAGCACATGGATTTGGGGTCTCTCTATTATTAAATAACAGTTCTCCACAAATATATCTACAATTTCAATGCAATTGAATAAAAATCTCAATAGGTCTGAAGAAATAATAACAAGCCAATTCTAAAATATATATATATTATATATATATATATATATATATATATAATATATATATATATATTACAAAAAAAAACCAAACCAAGACTAGAATACACAAGAAACAATTATAGTAAGGACCTTGGCTCTACCAAAAATAAAGATATTACAGTACAGCACTTAAAAGAAGGTAGTGGAGAAAGAATGAAATCTGGCTGTTTGTAGCAATGTGGATGGAACTGGAGAGTGTTATGCTAAGTGAAATAAGTCAGAGAAAGACAGATAACATATGTTTTCACTCATATGCGGATCCTAAGAAACTTAACAGAAAACCATGGGGGAGGGGAAGGGGGAAAAAAAAGTTACAGAGAGGGAAGGAGGCAAACCATAAGAGACTTTTAAATACTGAGAACAAACAGGGTTGATGGGGGGTACAGGGGAGGGGAAAGTGGGTGATGGACATTGAGGAAGGCACCTGTTGGGATGAGCACTGGCTGTTGTATGGAAATCAATTTGACAATACATTATATTTTAAAAAACAAAAATAAATAAATAAAATAAAAGAAGGTAGTGGTGCAAGGACAGGTCAATAGACAAATCAAATAAAATATGTGTGCTCCAGAAACTGACTTACACGTATATGGGTACTTGACTTATGACAAGTCATAATAATAAGGTAGAGTAGTTAGAAGTGGGTGGTCTTTTCAGTACATAATGACAGGAATGTTGAGCATCCTTTTGGGGAAAAATGATATTGGAACACTTACTATGCAACGAAATCAAAATCAATTCCACCTAGCTCATGGCACTGAATAGGAAAGGCAAAATAATAAACCCTTTTAGAAGATAATATAGGTGAATATTTTCAGAACTTCAGGGTAAGGATATAGTCCCAAACAAAACACACAAAAAAATATAAGGCTAATATTAATAAAAATATTAATAAATTTGACAAAATTTGAACTAAATACTTCTGTTCATGAAATTACACCACCAAAATAAACAATGACACTCCAGGAGTAATGAATGCCCTTTGTATCTAGATTGTAATCTCATTATACTATTTCTCCAAAAAGAGAACCAGAGCACCTTTTAGTGATGGCAGTTCCAAATCTGTAACACCAAATGTACAGGATGAATCAGAGATATCTTGTCCAGCCTGAAAGCAAGAAAGTTATCAATGGCTACTAGTATCATACTGAAAGAACACAGGAGCCAATTAGAAGGGGCTCATACTGACCAAAGATGGGACAACTTAATCATCTAAAAAAATAATGGCTCCAATGAATTGAAGTATATCAAATATATACAAATCCATTTTTCATAATGATAGTCCAAAAATAAAAACTCAATTATCACTTTTAGAAGTTGCTACAGCAAGAAATCCTTATCCTAAAAATGATAAAAGGAAAGAATCAAGTTTTTATACTGCTTTCCCTGTACATTGCACTGCAGGTTAACAAAATAAATGACTAAGGAAATGTCTTCTTTATAAAAGAATCACAGGTAGTAAATTCAAGATTGATAGCATTAGAAAATCACCAGTTTACATCCCCCTAATGAAATAATTCATTTACGCAACATTAGTGGTTCCGAAATACTAACTGAAAGGTTGAAGGAGAACTTTTTAATGGAAAGATCATGTTGGTACTATCTCAACTCAAATCTAAGAATTACTATGAGTGGGAAAAACTGGCATTATGTGCCTCCAGACATGATGGAGAGGAACTATATAGCATTACACATATATACTGACAACAGAGATTTGGAAATTGACATTAAAGAGGATTACCACTTATGACAGCAACAAAAATAACAAATACTTATGGTGACCTTGGGTTAAGCAAAGATTTCTTAGATATGATGCCAAAAACAATTCATAACAAATTCATAAATTGGACTTCAACAAAATTTAAAACTTTTGCTCTGTAAAAATACACCATTTTTCTTTAAATGAAAGAATGAAAATTAAATAAAAGAATGAGAATGAAAAGGCAAGCGACATACTGGGAAAAATCTTTGCAAAGCATATATCTGATAAAAGACTTGTATCCAGATTATATAAAGAACACTCAAAGCTCAGTCATAAGAGAAAAAAACAAGACAATTAAAAATTAGGTAAAAGATTTAATCAGATATTTCACCAAAGAAGATCTATAAAGGGCACATGAAAATGAGTTCAATATCATTGGTCATTAGGGAAATGCAAATTAAAAGCACAATGAGGTACCACTAGAATGGCTAAAATTTAAAAGACAGACTTTATGAGTGTGGGTGGGATGTAGAAAACTGAAACTTTCCTACACTGCTGGTCTGCATGTAAAATGGCACAACCACATTGAAAAACATTTTGGCAGTTTCTTTAAAAGTTAAACATATACCGCTTCTGCCAATGTGTTATTCTGGTGGTGGTGGTGGATCACCCTTTGCCTGGCAAAATGGACACTGAGGCCATGAGCAGATACACCAACCCAATGAACTTTGGTTGTCCTCTCCCATCTGACTGTGGTGCTGTTGACCATTGGCATGTTCTTCACTGCCTGGTTCTTCATTTATGAGGTTACCTCCACTAAGTACATTTATCTACAAACAGCTTCTCATCTACTTGGTGGCCTTGCTTTTCATGGGCTTTGGAGTCCTCTTCCTGTTGCTCTGGGTTGTCATCTATGTATGGGCTCCCAATGGTTCCAACCAGGTGGCTTCACTGAATATCTGCTTTTGCAAATTAATTTTTTTACTATTGCTGGAAGTGTCCCATTTGCTGCTCACAATAAAGGCAGATGTGTGACCAAAAAAAAAAAAAAAAAAAAGTTAAACTATACCTATAATATTATCCAGTCATTTAATTCCTAGGTATTTACCCAAGAGAAAGGGAGATACATGTCCACACAAAGACTTGCACATGAAGCATATGGCTTTATTTTTAATAGCCAAAAAGTGGAAACAACTCAAATGTCTATCAGCAGATGAATAAATTGTGGTATATCCATACAATGGAAGGCTCAGCAATAACAGGGCAGGAACTAGTGATATAACAACATGAATGAATCTTAAATTACTTATGCTGAATGAAAGAGTATACACTGTGTGATTCCATTTACATAAAATTCTAGAAAATTCAAACTCATTTATAGAGATACATAGAAGATCAGTGGTCATGTAGGAAGAGTAAAATGGAGGGATTAACAAGGGTCATAAGGCTGGTCACAGGCCCATTGCATGGTGTCAGAGCACCAGTAAAATGATGACAGCGTAAAAGTGGGAGAGGAACGAGCAGCAGTGATGGGATTGCATAAAAGAAATTGATCAATTGGGTAAATATGTTAAGGATAATGGAATCAGTTTCCTGTTGGGAAAAAGGGAGTAAATGTGTGGAAAGAAGGAAAACTAGAATGAACCTTCTGGTGCTAAAATAAAATTAGAGTTGTCACTGTAGATTCATAGTTTTCAACACATAGATTGATAGGTAAATATAGATGTAAATGTGTATTGTTATATGTGAATATATTTTATTTTATTATTTTATTTTGTTTATTTAAATCCAAATTAGTTAACATATAGTATAATAATGGTTTTAGGAGTAGAATTTAGTGATTTATCACTTACATATAACAGTGCTTATCCCAAGTGCCCTTCTTAATGTCCATCACCCATTTAACCCATCCCCCCATCTAACACCCTTCCAGCAACCATCAGTTTGTTCTCTGTATTTAAGAGTCTCTTAGGGTTTCTCTCTCTGTTTTATGATATGTTAAATAAGCCAGTCAGAGAAAGACAAATATCATATGATTTCACTCATATGTAGAATTTAAGAAACTAAACAGATGAACATAGGGGAAGGGAAGGGAAGGGAAAATAAGATAAAAACAGAGAATGAATATTATATATATATGATATATATGATATATATGCATATATACATACATATATACATATAAATGTATACATACACATACATATATTCTCTAGCTATGTCCGCTAAGAGAACATGTGAGCAGTAATACCTTCAAAAGCAATAAGCACATCTAGTATCCAGATCTTATTCTCTAAATCCACTAAGTGGAATCTTGGAATTAAATTTCTTGGAGAAATAGTCAGTTTCAAGATAAGGTCAGGAAAAGTAGAACATGATCCTGGAATATTCTTTCTTTTTGTGCCAGAAAATAAGGAATGGCTTAAAGAATGATGGTGATATGTCAAAATGGCAAAGACTTGTCTTGAAGGGACTATCCCACACGTCCGGGATGATTTAAGCATCACAGTAAATCATATGTTAAAGCACTATAATCCTTTGAATAAAATTGGAAACCATGACTCAACATAAATTTAAAAATTAATAAGCTGAGTTTCATAAGATATTTAAATGAGGTACTTCAATATCATCAAAGAATCTCCCCACAAAATATCTGTTAATTATAAAGGACAAAAGAGTAAATTTGCAGCTGAGAAGGCTAGCAAACTTAACTACTTTAATCAAGTGATCAAAACTAACAACATCAATAACAGAACAAATAGAAATTATATGCCACCTGGTAGAATGCAATGAAAAGAACATAACATCACTTTTTTTTTAATTTTTAAAAAATCTTTATTTATTTTTGAGAGAGAGAGAGACAGAGTGCGAGCAGGGGAGGGGCAGAGGGAGAGGAAGACACAGAATCCGAAGCAGGCTGCAGGCTCTGAGTTGTCAGCACTGAGCTCAATGTGGGGCTTGAACCCACTAACGGGGAGATCATGACCTGAGCTGATGTCGGACGCTTAACCAACTGAGCCACCCAGGCGCCCCGTGAACATAACATCACTTTTATAATTTTCTTGGCAAAGATGCATAAAGTAAATCTAATCAAGAGTAAATATCAGATAAGCTTAAATGGAGCGACATTTTACAAAATAATTGACCTATAATCTGCAAAAGCTTCATGGTTATGACTGTCAAAGAAAATTGGAGGAACTGTTTTGAATTGAATTGAAGAAGCCTCAAGAGTGTGTGATTCTGAACTGGAGGTTTTGAATTTTGGAATTGCAAATTAGGGAGTAGGTATAAAAGACAGTATTGAGACAATGTGCAAAACTTGAATGGAATCTAAGGATTAGATGGTATGGTACCAATGCTAATTTCCTGCTTTTGATAGTTGTATTGAGGTTATACAATAGAATGTTCTTGTTTATAAGAAACACATACTAATCTACTCCTGAAATCACTGGTTCACTATATGCTAACTAATTTGGATGTAAATTTTTAAAAATAAAAAATAAAATTAAAAAAAATAAATTTTTAAAGAAAAAAAAAGAAACACATACTAAAGTATCCCAGAAGTAAGGGGCATTATGGAGAATTATATGGGACATATTAGCAGTTTATTCTCGTATAGTGTAAAAAAATTATGTACCATATTTTCAACTTTTCTATAAATTTATTTCAGAGAAATTTTATTTTTTTTTAACGTTTATTTATTTTTGAGACAGAGAGAGACAGAGCATGAACAGGGGAGGGGCAAGAGAGAGGGAGACACAGAATCTGAAACAGGCCCCAGGCTCTGAGCTGTCAGCACAGAGCCCGACGCAGGGCTCGAACTCACGGACCGTGAGATCATGACCTGAGCCGAAGTTGGACGCTTAACCAACTGAGCCACCCAGGGGCCCCAATTTCAGAGAAATTTTAAATGGAAAATTAAAGTCAGGCACTATATGTATGTATGTGTATATATATATGTATATATATATATATATATATATATATATATATATATATATATATTATATATATGTATATAATATAAATATATATATATTTTGGGTGTGATTTAATTTATCTAAAGTTAAAAAACAGACAAAACTATTTGTTTAGGGATGTGTAATTTGGTGGCAAAACTAAAATGAAAACCAAGGAAATTAATACATAAAAGTTAGGTTAGTGGTTACCACTAATGGCATGGGAGAGGATGATGATTGAGAAGGGAAATGCTTGGAGCTTCTTGGGTGCTGGGAATCTTGTACTATTTGACCTAGGTGATAGTTAAACACACGTTCATTTTACAAATATTCATTAAATTGTACACTTATGTTTTATGCACTTTCCTGTAAGTTTGTTGTATTTCATAGTATAAAATTGTGAAAAGGAATTTTAAGAAAGAAAACAAAATGAGACAATCACTTATCTTCAAATTTTAGATTTTTTCAGATTTTAGAAATATGGTGGATATGATATATTTTCTATAACTCCCCAAGTGGATCACTTGCTATAATCACTATAATCAAACACATCAAAATTTCTTCAGCAAAGCATCTAAATAATCACACCAGGTAGCATAAGTAAGAACTATAAGTAGCCAGATATGTTCAAATCAGATGTTGCTGTCAAATGAATTTTCTGCCAATGTAAAATTTTGTTTTATTTTGTTTTGGTTTTGGTCTTCAGAGCTTTTTGAATTTTGAAATTGTAAATTAAGGATTGTAGATGTGTATTAACTTTATAAAATGTACAGAAAAGGAATAGAAATCATCATATGCTATGCAGTTTAGCTATGAAAAGCACTTATATACTAAATGACATGCATAAACAGTGAAAATCATTCAACTGAAAACAATGGTATAACCATATTGCAAGATTGTACTGGGAAGTACACATTAATAATATAACTTTTATTTCCTGAAAATTGCTAGTCTGTATGTATGTAAAGAGAGATAAATCCCTACATAGATACCGCCTAAAACTGAAAAAAGAGGCAGCAATACAGGCATTATTTAGCAACATAGAGTTAAACACCAAGACATTCTAAAAAAGGTAAAAATGATTGTTTCTACATTCTGGAAAATGGGAGAGTGGTAAGAGAGAATCATAACTCTGTTACTTTTCATAAGCCTCAACAGTTTTATTTGGCTCTTTAAATTGTGTGGAAGAAATATGTAAACCTTTTTAAAAAAGTAATTGTTAAGTACCTAGTATGTTCAGGATACTGTACATAAGTAAGATATAAAAACCATTCTCAAAGTATTCTATTTCGGGTCAGCCATGTATCCATAAATAAAATGACCAGGACTACCAAATGTATATGATAACAGTCATTGGAGGTTTAGCCAACAGCAATTCAGAAGAGGGCAGAGAATGATTATTAAAGGAGTATGCCTGAGCTGAGACTTAAAAATGGGTAGAATCAATATTTGTGCTCATGTTACACCCTTGCTAACAAAAGGGCTTCCACTCTGGTCTGAGATTTGGATATCTGAAATGAAGACTTGGGGAAATGATATTGTTGATGGGGTCTTCAATTGGCAAAGAAATGGAAATGCCATTAAATAAAAGCCAAAGGGAAGGCAAAGAATCACAACAAAACAAAAGTATATCTTCTAACATTAATTCCAGAAATAGGTGGTTTCCACTTCATTCTACTAGAGCAGTGGTTCTCAACTGGGGGCTATTTTGTTGCCTTGAGTATATCTGACAATGTCTAAAGATGTTTTTCAGTGGAGAAGTGCTACTGGCAAAGTGGGTAAAGGCCAGAGATGCTACTAAACATCCTACAATGCACAGACAGCACACACAACAGAGAATAATCCCATGCAAAATGCCTGCAATGCTGAGATTGAGAAACTTTGTCCTAGATTATCCAATCATGTTCCCTGTGCAGAGGTGGCCTTAGAAAGGGGGGAACAGGAATTGGCACAGGTATTATATCTTAAAAGATTCCAGGAAAACCTCCTAAGCACACTTGTCTCCACGGGTTGATTACTGGTACTCTAAAGTTTACCATTAAAAGTATCCCTTTGGGTTAAAATATTGCATATCTGGAAGTTCCCAATTAAAAGGAAGAAGTAACCCACTAAAGCAGCAATATCAAATGAGTTTCATCTTAAGACTGAATCTGACCAACTGGAAGGGGTTACCAAGAATACTATGTTAAAAAGATTCTGAAGACTCATTTGGGTTCTGTATAGGAAAGGACCATGGCTGACTCATGATACATAAACAGACACAGGAGAATGAGTGGGGACGTGTCCTACATGTTTGCCTTTAACATCTTCTATTGAGTTCAATTATCAGGTCTGTTTTTCAGCTTTGTAGGGAATCATTGGAGAAATAAAATTCTTGACTGCAAAATTAAAGACGAGTATGGTAGATTAAAGACTCTAGAAAGATGTTCATGCCCTAATTTCCAGAACCTGTGAATAAGTTACGTTACACAGCAAGAGAGAGTGAAGACGAAAGAAGGAATTAAGGCTGACCTCAAAACAGGGAAATTATCCTGGGTTATTCAGGTGGGCCCAAAGTGATCACAGACATAAAAATTGAAAGTAAAAGGAGGAAAGTAAGAGTCAGAGTGAAATATGATGACAAAAGCAAAGTCAGAGAGATATATAAGAGAAAGCCTCCACCAGCCACTTCTGGCTTTGAAGATGGAAGGGCCATGAGGAAAGCACGGAAAAAGCAAGAAAATGGATTCTCTCCTAAAATCTCCAGGAAGGAATGCAGCCCTGCTGACACCCTGATTTTAACCCAATGACACCATTTCAGACTTCTGACCTTCAGGACTGTCTGATAATAAATTTGTGCTGTTTTAAGCCCTAAGATTGTGGTAACTTGTTGAAACAACAGTAAACTAATGTAGTGGGGAAGCAAAAAAATTGGGGAGAATTATCATTAGCAATATTGGGCCAAATAGGGAAAACCAAAGTAGGGCTTCAATGTGGTGAACTTTGAGCCTCTAGAGGGTAGCAGTATAGTTCTGAGAACTGGCAGATAGACCCCAAGGGGAAAGGGTCCTGAGCGAAAACAGTTTATGACAAACCTGACTTGTTAATTGTGTTCCTAAATGCAAGGGGCCCAGGGAAAGATGGGAGTAGAGCAGGTTTTCCTTGTAGAGTCTGGCAGGTAGATTCCTGAAGGAGGAGTAGAGACTTGCTGAATAGCCCAAGGGAATCAGGTCACTTTATTTTTCCCAACAGGCACTCTAGTTTCCCTAACATAAGCCTGGCCAGCATCTTACCTGAATTAACATGAGGGACAGCCTTCCTAACCAGCTCACGAGTTACAAATCTGGGACATTTTTGAGGTTTGACTCGAAGTTATTCCTGCAATCCTTGAATAATTGCCATCTCCACTCAAGCCCAATGCATGTTTTATTTGTGTAAAAACTCTTAGCCAGAGTCCTTTATTACTTTCAGTTATATGACTGATTACCTTAAACCACACTAGCAGTAGCACAAAGGATCAAAAACAGAAAAATCTGCTTACGCAGTCTTTGGACCTGAGAACCAAGTGGAAACATTAATACCTTAAAGCTGAAAGCAGTTACTGGATAAAACTCCTAAGGAACCTTGAACAACCTATTCAACCCAAACAACATCCTGTCCCACAAATGTTTCAATTCACGTTGTGAAATAAAACAGACATTATGTTTTTACCCTTAGAACATAAAACATGGTATTGACCTTCCAGTGCTATGAAAGAGATATACAATTTCAGAAAGTAGAATAGGTCTACAGTTTTGTTGGAAAACAGTTATGGCTTCATGTTTGTTTTTTTCAGGTTGAACCTATTGCCAGATAATTATTTCAAAATGAATCTCTTTCCCAATCCTCTGAAAAAGAATGCTTGGCATGTTTTGATTGGTCAGTGTGCCATCATGCATTTTATGAGCTCTTCACTTAATCTGATGTTAATGTATGCTTTTTAGGCAAAGGAGAAAGACTATGCCCAGAGGTTATAGTAATAACACCTGAATTACTCAACACATATTTACTTGGTTTAATATGCCAGAGAAAGGAAGGCAACTCTGTCTTTTTTTTTGTAAATCATATTCTTCTATAAAGCCTTCCCTGACTAGCTTGAAAAGCACCATGCACTTCTCCATCATAATTCTCACTGCATATATTCAATGTCTGAATGAGTAATAACCTATTCAATGTCTTCCCTGTTATATATTGTAAGTTCCAAGAGAGTAAAGACCATGTTGGTTTTATTCTATGTCCTACTTCTATTGCCTAATACTATGCTTTTACAGTAAATTTTATTTGAACTTATTCTGTTAATAAATGAACAAGCAATTACTTCCTTCCCTAAGAGCTGAGAAGTTTAATCCCAAGACATCTAGGTGCTCTCAAAATAGCTCTTTCTAGACAAATATAAATGACATGGAAATTTTCTCAATATAGTGTTTTTTGAGGAAACATTTTACTTATTCTGCCACACTATGAAAACACTCTTATCTGGCAATCTCTTCAGCACATTTACGTTTAGTGTGTATTTGGTATTTCTTCTTTTCTAACTTTTTATTATGCTTATATCTTATCAAATCATATTGTTTATGTCTTTACTTTGCATGCTCTTAGACTCCCTCTCTGCCTGCTCTAGTTTTTGGATACATCAAGTAAAGCACTTTAGCTATCCTACTTCAGGTTCAATGTTAAATACTGGCCTTAGCCCATCCCAGCCCCTCAAGAAAAGTAGGTGAATTTACAAGGGGATGACTTACTGGTTTATGTTTTCAGGTTTCAAGAAATACAGCCTCCAGAGGAAAGGTGGGTCTAAGCAGAATTATATCTGTGCTCAAATTTGTTGTTCATTTTGTACCATTTCAACTCTTTCCTTCCTCCAGTCTTCAAAAAATGTGGATTTTGGTAACTGTCAACCTTGCCTCTTACTGCAAAAAAAAATGTTTTGCCATTTAGTGACAGGAATATAGTCTGTTAAAAAATGCTCAAGTGGTGCCAAAAGCATTATTGTGTGAGAGTTCTCAACTTTGCCTCTCTGTGACTATGTGCTTACCTCCTGGCATTGGAAGATAATAGCCTTAGGATATTTATTTTTTAATCTTAAAAAGAGAAAAAAAAACCTTCTTTGTTGTGGGGGGGGGGGGGAGCCATGGGGGAGGCGGGGCGTGGAGACCAGAACTCTGAGTGTATATAGGGATGATAAATAGATTTGGTGGGCTGAGAGAGTCTTTGGAAAGAACTTTAGAGTGGGTAGGGAATGGGACGAGTGATGAAGTAATTTTAAGGAGTTCTCCTAGATATTATTTTGTCATTCTTTGAGAGTCTTGGCAAATATTCGAATTACCTTCTGATTAGTCTCTAATGTCAAACTTGTATTTATTTGAATGTGATGCATCATACAGACTGTATCAAATGGGGCCCAATGTTTAAATGGGATCTTTCTCCCTTGTTCCCCTCATCTCTAATTATAGGGAAACCACTATAAGTGGGACACAACCAATCAGAATTTTCTAAGCTAATTTAACCTTTATTTTCCCAGAGGACTCATAGGAGACACAAATAAGTGAAAGAGAGTTATTCTGTTAGAACAAGAAATTCTGTTAGAACACACATACACACAACTGTTGGAGGATAGATACATTTCAATCTTTAATACTTCCTCCATCTACAGCTCTAATCTATAAAAGATGAGCACTCAGCTCAAGCTCAGAATGATGACCCTGAGATACTATTAAAATCTCACTTTTTGTACATACTAAAGAAAGAAAAATAACCAGAAGAGATTTTGACATAAGACACAATCCTTTCTAGCCCTGAGCATTGTACTTAAGGGCAGTTTGCTGCACACCTGTTTGGCAACCTTAAAGACACAAACAATTCAAAAAGGGATCAGTGACTTGTGACCATATAGATGAGAATGAAATCCCACCTTAACACACCAATAATTTTTGTTCTGTTTCTTCTTTTCAAAAGATGGGACAATATGAGCAGCACCTCAAAGAAACACACTGGAACCTCTATGTCCTGAGGAAACTCTAAACCACTGAAGGGCAAAACCAGTAAACCTTTCTCTTTCCCACTGGAAACTTTTCCTCAAAATGACAAATTTCTACCAGTTTTATTTATACTTCCTGAACAAGGACAAAGAATCAGTCCCTCACACTCACACAGCATTTATAGGCATTACTGTGGTCAGCTTTTTTGGCCTCCTTTCAATTCTGTTGAGAAGAAAACCCTGAATTCCAACCTCTGTTGATGGCTCTCATCCCAGGCCACACAATTGGCAAAACTCTGAGTCCCGAGACCTCCCAAAAAGATGCTTAGGAATCTGAAATAGGTACCCACTGCTTATTTTAGCAATAGAGATTTGTGTTTCATTTGCCACTGTTACTTAAACAATTCTTTAGACATGACTTTCAAGTCCCTCACTTGATCTTTTTTCCATTGACATATTTACCCCAATTCTCTCCTCCTCTTCTCAGGCTTTCACTCTTGACATCTCTGCTAGTACTGATATCAACACCATGGTTGTGTTTAGTCTCCCCCCCTAGTGCCAGGCTCACTCATGTGGTGAGTGGAGTTCTGGAAAGTGGAGCCGAGGGGGTTGAGTCATCAGTCAGCATCTCCTGTCTCCCTGGATCTGACCACAATGACAGAGGCTCATCTCACTCAAGTGTCACTGGGAGGCCACAGCCAGAAGGAGGTGGAGGACTTCTCCCATTGGACTGGAACCACTTTAAGAAAGGATACATTTTTGGCACAGCAATGGAGAGATGTTAGTACAGAAATATCAGTGCAGCTTCCACTCCCTGTTGTCCTTCAGGCCACAGCTTAAATGTGACTTTTTTTTTTAATGTTTATTTGCTTGTTTGTTGTTTTTATTTATTTTGAGAGAAGGAGAGTGTGCACAAGCAGGGGAGGGACAGAGAGAGAAAGAGGAGATGAATCCATGCTGAGCATAGAGCCCAACGTGGGGCTCAATCCCAAGACCATGAGATCATGACCTGAGCTGAAATCAAAAGTTGGATGCTTAACCAACTGAGCCACCCAGGCACCCCTAAATGTGCCTGTTTCTAAATGCATAAACCATTTTAGAAAGCAACTAAATCTAAACATATATATATATGCCTATTCTGTGACCCAATGTTTCCACTTCTGACTACATATGTCTAGGTATATATATAATATGTTCACATTATATATTCAGGTTATATACCATATATTCAATAAACTATATATGCATATAAGTAATATAAATTTTTTCATGTGTTCACCAAAAGATATGCATAAAAATGTTCAGAACAGCACTATTTATAATACTAAAGACAAGAACTACCTAAGTATCCATCAATAGTTTAATGGATAAATTGTGATTCTGTTACATCAATAGAATATCAAAATATTCTTTGATAGAATACTATAAAGGACTGAGAATTTTAAAAACTATAAATATGTACAATTAGGATGAATACTACCAAATATAATAAAAAAGAAAGCATATCAAAAATAGTAAATACTGTGTGGCTTCATAAGTTAAAAAGTAGGCAAAATTTATACTCTTAAAAGTTAGGATAGAGGTTACCACTGGGGGTTATGACTGGAAAGGAGTACAAGGGGGTCTTCTGTAGCACTAGTAATTTTAGATTTTTTATCTAGGTGTTGCTTACCCTGATGCGTTTAAGTGGTGAAGGAGTTATCAACTTTTCTCTTTGTATGTGATACTTCAATTAAAAATTTTTTTAGGGGAACTACTGGGACCTCATCAAAATAAAAACCTTCTACACAGCAAAGGAAACAATCAGCAAAACTAAAAGGCAACCAACAGAATGGGAGAAGATATTTGCAAATGACATACCAGATAAAGGATTAGTATCCAAAATCTATAAAGAACTTATCAAACTCAACACCCAAAAAACAAATAATCCACTGAAGAAATGGGCGAAAGACATGAAGAGATACTTCTCCAAAGAAGACATCCAGATGGCCAACCGACACATGAAAAAATGCTCAACATCACTCATCATCAGGGAAATACAAATCAAAACCACAATGAGATACCACCTAAACCTGTCAGAATGGCTAACATTCACAACTCAGGCAACAACAGATGTTGGCGAGGATGCGGAGAAAGAGGATCTCTTTTGCATTGTTGGTGGGAATGCAAGGTGGTGCAGCCACTCTGGAAAACAGTATGGAGGTTCCTCAAAAAACCAAAAATAGAACTACCCTATGACTCAGCAATTGCACTACTAGGCATTTATCCGTGGGATACAGGTGTGCTGTTTCGAAGGGACACATGCACCCCCATGTTTATAGCAGCACTATCAACAATAGCCAAAGTATGGAAAGAGCCCAAATGTCCATCTATGGATGAATGGATAAAGAAGATGTAGTATATCTATACAATGGAGTATTACTTGGCAATCAAAAAGAATGAAACCTTGCCATTTGCAACTATGTGGATGGAACTGGAGGGTATTATGCTAAGTGAAATTAGTCAATCAGAGAAAGACAAAAATCATATGGCTTCACTCATGAGGACTTTAATATACAAAACAGATGAACATAAAGGCAGGGAAACAAAAATAAAAAAAAACAGGGAGGGGGACAAAACAGAAGAGACTCACAAATATGGAGAACAAAATGAGGGTTACTGGAGGGGTTGTGGGAGGGGGGATGGGCTAAATGGATAGGGGGATTAAGAAATCTACTGAAATCATTGTTGCACTATATGCTAACTAATTTGGATGTAAATTTTAAAAAATAGAAAATAAAACAAGTTAAAATTTAAAAAAAAATTTTAAAGCCATCTTCTCACACACGCTATGACATGGATGAAACTTGAAGACATGCTGAGTGAAATAAGCCACTCACAGAAGGACAAATATTGTATGATTTCACTTCTATGAGGTACCTAGAATTGGCAAATTCATAGTACCAGAAAGTAGAATAGCAGTTACCAGAGGCTGAAGGGATGGAGAAATGGGGAGTTATTTTTTTTAATGGGCATAGAGTTTTGTTTGTGATGGTTCTCTGAGGCTCAGACTCCTCAGGAATTAGCTTTAGGGAAAAACCAACAGACAAGTCACTGAGGCCAGAGAAGTGGTAGCTAAGGAAGGGGAGGATTTAGAACGGTCACTGGAGGACGAAAGACAATGAATATCAGCTGGAAACTGTAACTTCTTCACTAGGAATGGAGGCTCATTAGAACCCTGGAGGAGCTGCTGCCAAGAAGCATGAAGGGTGGACTGTGGCAGCCATGGATGCTGACTGCTCAGAACTCCCTTCAAGAAAGAACTTGCCAGCAGCTTCAGCTATTAATGCTTTCAGGATCTGCCTTAACTTTCAAGTTGAAGCCACATTCTTCTAAGCCATTCCCGGCCAATGACAACACAACAGAGACACTAGTGCCTCACCATTAATGCATACTCTAAAAAACAATCTTTGCTTTAGACGTCCCCACCAGGTTGGCTGATGTTTTGTCAGATCTGAGGCTCTCCCTATCCATTCCTGTTTTCCATTTCTCTTCCTTTGCAGGTGTCAGAGCTGTATCATATTCTGAAGGCTCTCCCTGCCAAATCCCACTTCTTTCCCCTTTTGCCTGTCACAGATAGTATCTCCCAATAAACCTCTTGCACTTCCAACTTTGTCTCAGGGTCTGCTTACTCTAGGACCCAACTGACACAAATGGTTTTGAGTACAAACTCCAAATTTAATGCCACAAGGGCAAACACAAAAATTATAAGCATTCATTCAGGAAAGGAAAACTTATTTACAAGCATCAAAAACTCTATGTGGTGGGCGCCAGGTATGTTTTTTATTTAATGATCATAAACAATTCCTTTGAGGAATGTAAGAGAGGCCATCCAGAAATAAAATCATAGTTGAAATCCATTGAAAAGTTACTATGCACCTAACTCTTGACATACAACTTTCCACCTATTTCTCACAATGCCTTATGAAGTGTGTAGTATTTTTATTATTCCCTTATACAAATGAAAACAAATGGAGGTTAGTTTTATTGCCCAATGACATAATTAGTAAGTTAAAAAAATCAGAATTTGTACCAAGGTAAGCTTAAGCTATTAACTTCTGTACTGTTTCAGCTACCCAGCATTGATTTGTATTGTTAATGACTGAAGAATCCTAACAGATAGGAATATGGATCCGGGGATCAAATTATAGGGTAGAGAGCCATAAGAGAATTGTGCACTCATAGAAACAAATTTAGCCCCATCTGAAAGTATCATCTCTGTATCCGAGCCAAGTAGCCTCAATATCTATTTCTAAAAAGATTGCTTTTTTTTTTTTGCTAGTTGAGTTTGCCAATTCCTGTGATGTTTTCAGAAATTTCTTTTGAAATGTCCAGTTGTGCACATGACCACAGGGAAAAATAGGATGTGGTCCTAGTCCCTAGTCTCCTGACAGTAGATGTAGCATGAAGGGGATTATCAGCTTCCTCCTGAAAGAGAGCTTTCAGTGTAGCAAAAAGTATAGTTTCTATAAATGAGAAAGACAGAAAGGCTTCCTTATGCAATGAAATTTCAGTGGTGGTGGTGGTGGTGTGTGTATGTGTTTTAAAGAGGGATTGGTTGCTTGGAAATCTTTGATTCCTTCTTCAACTCTTATAGTAATCTCAGCCCTATAGCTATAAGAGTTAGGGATTCTTGTGGCATGCTGATCATAAAAAAATAAGGAATTTTAGTTTGTCTCCTTGAAAATAAAACCCTGAGTTTGATCTTCTAGATTATAGGTTGGATTTACAGTCTTGTCAATTCTCTTATATAAAAATCCTGGACATTTATTTTTAAAGAGTTCCCTTACCAGAGACTCTATTCAATATGCCCACTAGAGTATCATGTCATTAAGAGTGGCTGGTATACTGGGAACTCATGTAAAGGAATAGTTTAAATACCCCAATAGTAGCTGTTGGAAACATGAATAAGTAGAACATATTTGTTTAGGATCTATCTTGTGAGGTCAAATGGGTTTAGATATTTCTCATGCTAGCATGTGAATAGTGTCAGGGAACATATCCAAGCTATGCCTCATACAAAAGAAAGGTATATAGAATAGCTGAGGAAGTTGGCAGGCATCCTTAGATATGTGGATTCCTCAAGCCAACTATATCAGTATCCTCCAGCCAATGTGTCTTTTGAGGGCCAGGGAAGCTACACTACGCTAACGTTAGGGTGGTTAGTTCCTGATAACCCTTTCTAAACTATCTTGCTGTCATCTGCTAGGTAAATGTTTATTGAGTATGGCTGTGAGCTTAATTGCCAGCATGCAATCCAAGAGATCCTCACTTCAAATCCATTATGTTAGTGGCAGCAGTAGAATCATAGTAACTTACTTTAAAAGTGGGGCAAGACACATGGGAAGAATTTTTATTCCCTAGATTTCATGGTGGTATTTCAGTTCAGTTCACTGGATGGCTACAAAGATCATAGAAATATGATTGGTACTGTACTTGAGCTGGAACTTTTGCTTACCTCTAGGCAGTGCATCATTCAGGGGTCAGTTATAGAAAACAGAAACCACATTAGCTATTTTCAGCAGAAAGGAATGTAAGAAATGCAGAGAATTGGGTGTATATAAAATATTGGAAAAGATGGGGAAACAAATTTGAGGCAGGGCCTCCAGGAATGACTCCCAGAAGACAGAACTGGCCTGCCAAGAAACCAGCTACCATGGCATAATCAAAAAGGTAGAGAATCAGGAAACTGCCATGGAATTGAAATCACAATGCCCCACTGCTATAGCTCTTGTCTCTGAAGTTACACTGCTCCTGCTTGACCAGTATCAGCAAAACCTGCATGTCCAGTATCCCATGCCTTGAGCCCAATGGAGCTAGTGACTAGGTATTGTGATGCTGCTACAGAAAGCCCAACCCCTCCACACCATGCTTGCCTGCAGAAACAGAAACAACAGCACTCCTCCATACTTATATCTGTCTTCCAAATATCCCACAAGCGCATCCCACAAGTGATTGGCCAAATTTAAATCACATTTGCAGCCCTAAACAGAGATACAGTTTTTGGTTTCCCAGCCTATGAGGTACAGACAAGCATCCTAAATGTAGGGGCAAAGGATGAACCTCAGCCAGCCGGCTCTGTCCATGGAGGAAGGAGAGAGCAGTGAGTAGTGAAAAGCCACAGGTGAAGGCATTTGCTGGCTTGCAAAGAGCAGAAATGGAATCAGAAGAGAAGAGAGAAAAGCATAGCTCAATGGAACATTCAGGCAGGTTTGATGTGGAGAATTTTTTCTGTGTTTCTGGAATACCTATCAAATGCTGCCCTCTGATGTTTGTGGAATAAACTACTCTTGAGAAACACTGAAATATAACCAGATGATGGAATGCATCTAGCTGTAGTTTTCTTGGATGAGTAGCTATAGATGTCTAAACTTCTTGGAAACTGGGAAAAACCCACTGGACACCAAAACTACTTCCAAATTATTTGGCCAATTAACATCCAAATCAAACTTTGCCAAGGTGTTACTGACTCAAACTTCTAGGTATAGGTTATTTTTCCCTTTATAATCAGAATGGAGAAATTTTATTCCTTTTGGTAAATTCAATGATCAGAAAAGCAGATGATCAATTAATTTATGAATGATTTATACAAATTATGGACCAAAGTGAAGACTTCCAGTAAAATAATTTAATTTATTGTCAGTGTCATTAATTTGACATTTCTTGGTTTGTAATCTATATTTACAAGGTCTTCCCAACAACAGTTAGGAAAAGAGTGACATCATTGATTTTCAGAATTTTAATTTAATTTTAATTTATTTTTATTTTTTATTATTCTTTTATTTTAGAAAGAGAGAGGGAATGTGGGAGGAGAGGGGCAGAGGGAGAAAGAGAATCTTAAGCAAACTCCACACTCAGCACGGAGCCTGACACAGGGCTCAATCCCAAGACCCTGGTATCATGACCTGAGCTAAAATCAAGAGTCAGCTGTTCAACCAACTGAGCCACCCAGGTGCCCCATGATTTTCAGAATTTTATATGCCAGTAGGAACAAGCATATGTCAACAGATGAAAACAGAATTCTGAATAAAGTATTGTTCAGTGCATCCAAAAAATGAAGGCTACTATATTTAAAATTATTAAATCCAAAGCCACCAACTGTAATCCAAAACACTTGCCAGAATCATAAATTAAATAAATCCATGGATCAGGGGCTGTCCCTTATACACACCAAGAATGCTCCTGCCTCAGTGCCTTTACTTTCTCCCTGCTTGGAGCCTGGTTTCCTCCAATGTGGCATCCATAGGAGTGTGATTCTCTCATCTTCCTTCCAAGTTGATATAGATCCAGGGTCCATGTTCACAGGAAGTAAATTGTCATAACCTCCTCACTTCCCTCTTCTTTCCTTAGGGCCTTTTTGTGGCAAACCAGAACTATGGTTCGGGATCTTTGGGTGAAGTTACATTAGAATAGGTACTACCTAAAGGAAGCTTTAGAAAACTTTAGTTGTGTATATTGGGGTTGCGGGGTCAGAAGCACATTTATCAACCATGCGTTACTTTGTATTCCTTTGCTAACCTTTCTTCCTTGTATGTCTTTCTTGGCTATTCTTTGGTAAGATTTAAATCTTCATGGGTCTCTGGCTACAGTAATTTCTAGTATCATCTCTCTCTCACTCTGATTTCTAATTGGATCCAGACTAGAAGAGCCTAGGAGATTAATGACAAAAGGCCATCATGGCTGGAGTTGTAGCACTTTTTTCTGAGAACTGTTTCTACTCCAAGACCACCATCTCTGAGAACCTCTAAATATGTGGCAACTCTTTAACAAACAGTAAGAAACCATCCAAGTTTGAGGCTAGAGCTGAACTAAAATATGACAAGCTGGAGATGCTCAGCATAAACCACTTCTTATATTGCTTCATACAGATTAACCTTCAGTTTCCAGGTGCCAGAGCTGTCCCCATTCCCACTTCTCTCTTCAGTCCTCTGGCACTAAAGGAAAGAAGTTGTTTGCAAACAAGTCACTGCAGAGATCAGAGCCATCTGCACAGCCTGGGGGACTAGCATCTTGCTCTTCCCACTCCACTGTTTGCTTTCCCACTGGGGAAGAGATGGACTGAAGGATGCAGGGATGAAAGGCTGCAGAAAACAACAAGCTTGAAGCTGTGTGGGGTCAGGGCTGTGTGTATTTAGTCAGTAAGGGGTCCTGATCTGCTGATATGCTTCAAAGCTTTGGAATTTAACTTAAGGGATGTCATCCTGCTGGGTTCACTGAAGAAATTCCCAGAGGCTAGGGTGAGGTCTGGCCACAAAAGTGAGATGTAGATGGAGAAGCACTTTGAAAAGACTTTGTAGGGCTGTTGTTAGGATAATGACAACAATAAGCACAAGGACCCTCCCAAGGCTGTCAAATCCCCCATGTTGATTAGTTTAGTCATAGTACTACAAAATAGTGTGGCTTTGAGATCAAAATGAATGTAGGCTAGAGAAACAAGTTCAATGCTCACAAACAAAAGACAGATTAAACAAATTATGGTAATCTCTACAGTCGAAAAATAAGCAGTCATTAAAAAGTTATGCAGTGCTCACATACTGCTAGGGGTATGTAATTGGCACTACTTCTGTGGAAGGCAACTTGGCACCACAGATCAAAATTACAAATGCATATACCTCCAATTGGCATTTTCACTTTAAGGAATTTATCTTATATATGTTCACAGAGGTGCTAAAAACTTGTGTAAACATGTACAAGACTATTTATGGCAGCATTTTTTTTTTTTTTTTGTAACAGCTAAAGTTGAGAAACAATCAATCATTAGGGAATCTGGTTTTGGTTTTTTGTTTTGTTTTTTTTTTAAGTTGTGGCTATAGCCATGCAATGGAATACAGCACAGGCTTAAAAAACAAACAAACAAACAAACAAACAAAAAAAAAAAACAGAAGCAGTTCTCTATGCTTCTTTTTCTTTTAGATACACTGCTAATGTAAAACAGTAATAATAACAACAAAATCAAAAACAGTATGTATATTACACTACCATTTGAGGTTAACAGATTGAGTGAGAGAGCCTGGGAAGAATATATGCTGAATGAAACACAGCCAGAGCCCAATCCAGCTTGCTTCAGCCTCTATTGCCTTCAACCTCAGCCATCTGGGCACTGAGCTGTTCCTGAACGGAGCAGCCTGAGTTGAGAAAGCATATGTATGTATGCCAATGCAGTAGATTTTAAATTTTAGTAGGCATAAGAATCATCTGGATTGCTTGCAGAAAATGAAGATCCAAGTGGTCTTTCCTCAGAGATTGTGACTCTATAGGCCTGGGATTAGGTGCTGGAATTGGTGGGGTTTTTTATTTTGTAAACAGACTATTTTTTAGAACAGTTTTAGATTCAAAATTGAGAGGAAGGTACAGAGATTTCCAATATACCTCATGCCCCCACACAGCATAGCCTCCCCATTATCAACATCCCCCATCAGAGTAATACACTTGTTACAATCGATTAACCTACACTGACAAATTATTATCACTCAAAGTCCATAGTTCACATTACAGCTCACCTTTGTTGTACATACTATGGGTTTGGACAAAGGTATAATGACATATACCTACCATTATAATATCACCCAGAGTAGTTTCACTGACCTAAAAATCCTCTATATTCCACCCTATCATCCCTCTCTCTCCACCTACCTCTGAAAACCACTTATCTTTTTACTGTCTCTATAATTTTGCCTTTTCTAGAATGCCATACATGTAGTTGTAACCTTACAGTACATAGTCTTTTCTGATTAGTTTCTTTCACTTAATAATATGTATTTAAGTTCCTCCATGTCTTTTCACAGCTTGATAGCTCATTTCTTGTTTGAGCTAAATAATATTCCATTGTCTGGTTATACCACAATTTATTTATCCATTCACCTACTGAAGCACATCGTGGTTGCTTCCAGGTGTTTTTTTTTTTAATTTTTTAATGTTTTATTATTTATTTTTGAGAGAGAGACAGAGTGTGAGTGGGGGAGGGGCAGAGAGAAGGGAGACACAGAATCCAAAGCAGATCCAGGCTCTGAGCCATCAGCACAGAGCCCAACACGGGGCTCAAACCCACAAGCTGTGAGATCATGACCTGAGCCAAAGTCGGATGCTCAACCGACTGAGCCACCCAGGCACCCCGGTTGTTTCCAGGTTTTAGCAATTATGAATAAAGTAGCTGTGAACGTTCAAGTGCAGGTTTTTGTGTGGATGTAAGTTTTTAATTCCTTGGGGTAAATATGATTAATGGATTGTATGGTAAGAGTACGTTTATTTTGTAAGAAAATGTTAAATTGTCTTCCAAAGTAGCTGTACCATTTTGCATTCCCACCAGCAATCAATGGGAGTTCCTGCTATTCCACATCCTCACCAGCATTTAGTGTTGTCCATGTTCTAGATTTTGGCCTTTCTAATAGGTAGTAGTAGTAGTATCTTATTGTTGTTTTAATTTGTATTTTATTTATAGGATGAAAAGCACCTTTTCATGTGCTTATCTGCCATCTACAAATCTTTGATGAAGTGTTTCCTAAGATCTTTGACCCATTTGGTATCTTTTTTATCAAGCACAACAGGTGATTCTGATTCAGCAGGTCCTTGGACCAGTCTTTGAGAAACAGTGTTAGAGTAACCACAGAACTCATATCTGGGGTGAAATAAGTCTTCTCACTAAGTTGAAGTCAGATCCAGGATCTATGAGAGGGCAAACCATTCCATTTAGCAAGCTCGGCCTCAAAAGGGCCCTGAAATTTGGCTAGTGTTCATGGGCAAATTTGTTCACAGAAGCAAGAAGTCCTCCACAAATATTCATATTTTGGTACTTTTGAGCTTGAGGCTATCTATATCATTTTCTAAGAACTATAATGGAAGTACAGTAAAGGTCATTCCTGGTCATCCAGAGTTATTCACAGATGGAAAGATGGATTTATGAGCACAAAACAATTGGCTACCCAGTTGATGACTTAAGAATGTTTTATCTACTTCAATTTATATGGTGACACTTTTCTTCTCAGAGAGCAACATGAGATAGACATCCTTTAAATGATAGTTCATACAATTTTATGCAATTATATGCATTATATATACTATGTGATCATATAGTTTATTTACACACTACATAAGTATTGTAATTTCACTGGTCTGTCAATATTCTTGTAGTCTAACTATTAGTTGTCTTTTGCCACTTATTTTTCATTTACTTCGTTATTTTTAGATGTCATTCAGGTAAAGTAGAAGTGCAAATACATGTGTAACATTCATACATTTTTCTTATACCACTATTCTTTTCATCAGCTCTGCAATATTTTTCAAATCCATCAATATTCAGTTCCATTTGCAATTTTAAAAGTTTACTCAAGAAATTTCTAAATTTACGTTTTTTTCAGGAAGGTACAACATAACATTTGTTACATACTAGATGGGTGAGAACTTAGGCACTGTATTTTCACAGAAGTATGTTCCATTATAAGACACATCTCCTGATAATGTAGTGCTTACTATGTAAGGTACTATTCTAAATGCAGTATAAACATCACTAATTTGATCTTCAAACAAGACTATAATGAAAGTGCTATTCTTACTGTACCATGCTGATTCTCAATATTGAGAAATTTTGTAAAAGTTAGTCTTCTGACCCTAATTGAAATTCATCTTTAATTGCAATCTCCCTATCCTACATAAATTCTAAGATTAAGGGGTCTCAAAAGGCAAATGCTCTGTGGCTTCCTCAGTGCTCTCAGAAGAGAGAGTTTTCCCTACATATTTTACTACTCCAGGTTAGTCCCCCAAACTGCAAGGTGTCTTGATAGTTTCTGCTTGAACTGGGGTCCTTGTTTGCACCCTGCCCTTCTTGCCATGTTGCCCAGCCTTTGTGCTAGAAACCTTCTCTTGTGTGTTTGCTTATCTCGCCTCATCCTGCTTCCTGAGGCATTACTTGTTTCTACTTACCTGAGCATTGCCTGTTGTTTACATTCCCTCTGAACACTGCACATTTCACCTTCACCCTACCCTTAATTAGGCCACTGGATTGGACATCCTAAAGACTATTGTCTTTTTGATCTACTTAACAGTTCAGTAAAAGCACTTCAAGCACTGACAATAATCCCACAACTGGGCCAGTTTCTCCTGACCCAGTTCTGACTTTCTAACTCCATTTCTTTGGGTGCTAAACATATGTAGTACAGAAATCTACCTAAGCTATGACACTTTTGTGTCAAAAGTAGACATTCCTTTGAATTAGGAATGATAAAATCTCTGAGAAACTAGGTTTCAGTGATGTGACTGAAAGCATAAATCTCTGTCATACAAGAAGGTTGTTATACATGTTATACAAACTGTAAGTTTTTTGTTTTGATTTTTTATCAGAGTACCCTTATAGAAATCCCTAGAAGGGTTTAAAATGTTTAATGATGGATCTTAGTGACACAAATATATACCAACTTGAGAAGTCTTCAGTTTTAAGTCTACTTTCATTCATCTTTTATTCAACATTTACTGAGGGCTGAGCATATGCCAGGCACAGTTCTAGCTAGGTATGGCAGAGAACAAAACAAAGATTTCTGCTATCATGGAATTTACATCCAAAATGGCAATAAATCCTAAATATAATGAGTAAATTATATAGTGCTTAGAAGATGTTAAGGCCTATAGAATAAAGAAAGAGTGAAGTAGAAGAGATCAAAGTATAGTGAGGAAGATATAGGTTGCCATTTTATTTATTTATTTTTTTTTTTTCAATATATGACGTTTATTGTCAAATTGGTTTCCATACAACACCCAGTGCTCATCCCAAAAGGTGCCCTCCTCAATACCCATCACCCACCCCCCTCCCTCCCCCCTCCCGCCCCTCCCCCCTCCCCCTCCCGCCCCTCCCCCCTCCCCCTCCCGCCCCTCCCCCCTCCCCCTCCCCCCCTCCCCCCTCCCCCCTCCCCCCTCCCCCCTCCCCCCTCCCCCCCCCCCCTCCCCCCCCTCCCCCCTCCCCCCTCCCCCTCCCCCCTCCCCCCTCCCCCCCCCCCCCCCCCCCCCCCCCTCCCCCCCTCCCCCCTCCCCCCTCCCCCCCCCCTCCCCCCTCCCCCCTCCCCCCCCCCCCCCTCCCCCCTCCCCCCCTCCCCCCTCCCCCCCTCCCCCCTCCTCCCCCCCATCAATTGTTCTCTGTTGTTTTTTTTTAATTTTTTTTTCAAAGTTTTATTTATTTTTGAGACAGGGAGAGACAGAGCATGAACAGGGGAGGGTCAGAGAGAGGGAGACACAGAATCTGAAACAGGCTCCAGGCTCTGAGCTGTCAGCACAGAGCCCGACGCGGGGCTCAAACTCACGGACCGCGAGATCATGACCTGAGCCAAAGTCGGCCGCTTAACCGACTGAGCCACCCAGGCGCCCCTCAGTTTTTAAGAGTCTCTTATGCTTTGGCTCTCTTCCACTCTAACGTCTTTTTTTTTTTCCTTCCCCTCCCCCATGGGTTTCTGTTAAGTTTCTCAGGATCCACATAAGAGTGAAACCATATGGTATCTGTCTTTCCCTGTATTAGGTTGCCATTTTAAAGAATGTTCAGAATGGCCTTTAATAAAAGATGACATTTGAAGAAACACTTGAAGAAAGTTATGGAGAGGAGCATGCCCCAGAAGTGGACCTATGGTCTGGTGGGGGAGAAGTGGGTGGAATGAGGTGAGTTATAGATAGAATAGGAGATGAAGTCAGATGATGAATTAATCACAGCAGCACTATTTGCTTTGGTTCAAAAGTGAGACAGACTTTACTACTTTGTGTAGGGATTTATTCTTCTGTATATTCCCAATAAAATTTTATTTTAATATTTATGAAAACTTTAAACATATTTTATCAACTATACGATATATAAACGGTACAATTCAATTAATTCTTTACATTACACCTATGAACTCATCACCATATGCAAGTTACAGAACATTTCCATCATCCTTATGAGCTTCCCTAAAACCCTTTGTAGTCCATCCCTCTCTTCACTGGCAGCCCCAGTCACTACCAGTCTGATTTGTGTCCATATAAATTGGTTTGTGTTTTCTAGAATTTTTATATAAATGGAATCATACAGAATATACTCTTTTATGTCTGGCTTCTTTCAATCAACACAATGCTTTTCAAATTCATTCATCCTAATGTATATATAAGTACGTCATTCGTTTTTGTTGCTGTGTATAAACATACCATATTGACTTTTGGGGAAGATGGCAGAGTAGGATAAGTCTAGGCTCACCTCATCCCACAGATACAACTAGAGAACACCCAATAGCAGTCTAAATAACTCAGAAAATGGCAGAATAAACTCCACAACTAACTGTGGAGAAGAGTGCACATGGAAAAGGGTAGGAGGGTGGAGACACAGTCAGGAGCTAAATGACTTAACACCTGAAATTAGAAAAAAAAAAAAATCAGTGGGCTCAGCTTTGGGAGAGTAAGGAGGTTGAGAGGACACTGAGTCCTCCCGACCCCCTTAAAAAGCACAACAAACAGCTGGTGGATATACAGCATCTAAGCAGCAGTTTGAAAGGTGCCTGGGGCATATGGGAGGAAGAGTCATTTACTCATCTCAGAGAGTGTCTGGAGGCATAGAAATCACTGGGGAAGTCCTCTAGGAACAAAGGAACTGGCAGGCACCATTTTCCTTCCCTGTCCCCTACCTAACTTGCTAACACTGCCACCCTGCCTCTACATGCTGTGCTTCCACCAATCCACCCCTCTGGAAGGGCAGCTTTAGTCCAGTGTAACAGGGCCCCTTCTGCAATGAAACAGTCATGCACCACCCCCTTACCGCACTGCTGCCATGCACTGTGTTTCGGTGGAGACTGATGGGTACTTCAGTGCTGGTGCTACAGAGCCCCTCCCATGACCTACAAGCTTGAAGGCATCTCTCCGGCCCCCCTTCATGACACTACTGTGCCTCAAGGGAACCACCCTCTCCAAGGGGCACTCTTGAACACAGTTACAGGGCAATGCTGCAGGTTTGGCAGTGTGCAAGCAGCCCCTATGGTGGCCAGCACAACTCCAAAGTGACTCCTGCTCCAGAGAGAGGGAAAGATAATCACACACACCCATCAGACAGAGACGTCAGCAGTGGGCTGGAGGCAAACTACTAGTCTGACTGTAGGTCCCGTCCACCAATGAAAACTTCTCAGGGGATAACACAGGGAAAGCACCCAACAGTTTGGTGTTACTGAATCTCAAATAAATGCCTGGTCTGATTCAACTCAAGCCCAAGGAGTCCCCAGATTGGCCCACTAATACTGCAAGGAAGCCATTACAGATGACTGCACTGAAGGAAAAAGTGACCCAGCCATAATAGCAAGGCACATGCAACACATACAAGAGAACTTCCTGAAGCAACAGATTCTTGCAAACATGGGACACTACACAGCAGAGCACTACAAGACCCCTTCTCCATTAGGCCACTACTTTCCAGTGCAGGAGACATAGCTGATTTTCCTAACACACAGAAACAGACACATAACGTTAGACAAAATGAGGAGACAGAGGAACATGTCCTAAATGAAAGAACAGGACAGAACCACAGCAAGAGACTTAACCAAACAGTTATAAAAAATATGCCTGATAGAGAATTTAAAATAATGATCGCAAAGATACTCACTGCACTTGAGAAAATAGGGGAGGACATCAGTAAAATCCTTAACAAAGAGAAAGAAAAAAAATATCAGAATTGAAGAACACAATAAATTAAATTAAAAATACACTTGATGGAATACACAGCAGGCTAAAGAAAGCAGAGGAATGAATTAGTGATCTGGAAAACAGGGTAATGGAAATTAATCAAGCTGAGCAAATGGGGGAAAAAAAGAATTATGCAAAACAAGAATAGCCTTAGGGAACTCAGTGACTCCATCAATTGTAATGATTTTGCATTATAAGGATCCTAGAAAAAGAACAGAGTGAAAAAATGGCAGAAAATATGTTTGAAGACATAATAGCTGAAAACTTCCCTAATATGGGAAGGAAATAGATACTAAGATCCAGGAGGCACAGAGATTCCCCCCCAAAATCAAACCAAGGAGATCCACACCAAGATACATAGTAATTAAAATGCCAAAAAGTAGCAACAAAGAAAAATATTTAAAAGCAGCAAAAGAAAACAGTCACATACCAGGGAAACCCCATAAAGCTATCAGTGGATTTTTCAACAGGAATTTTACAGGCCAGAAGGAACTGGCATGATATATTCAAAGTGGTGAGAGGGAAAATCTGCAGCCAAGAATACTCTATCCAGCAAGGTTATCATTCAGAATAGAAGGAGAGATAGAGAAGTTGTTGGATAAACAAAACTAAAGGAATTCATGACCACTAAACCAGACTCACAAGAAATGTAAAGGGGATTCTATGAGTGAAAAGGAAAGACCATAAATGAGAGTATAAAAAATAAATATATATGTAAAAATCAGCCAAAAGATACACAAAATAAAAGAATGTAAAATATGACAACATATACCTAAAATGAAGGGAGGAGAGGAGTAAATAATGGGTTCAAACTTAAGCAACCATCAACTTAATATAGACTGAGATATACAAAAAATGTTACATACAACCCTATTGATAACCACAAATCAAAAACCAGTAATAGATATGCAAAGAATAAAGAAAAAGGAATCCAAGTATATCACTAGAGAAAACCAGCAAACCATGAAACAGTACAAGAAAAGATCAAAGACAAACTATGGAAACAAAACAAGTAACAAAATGGCAAGAAATACATATCTATCAGTAATTACTTTGAATGTAAATGGACTCAACAATCCAATAAAAAAAATAGGATGACAGTATAGATTTTAAAAAAATCCATCTATCTGCTGCCTACAAGAGACTCATTTCAGACCAAAAGACACCCACAAACGGGAAGTGAAGGGATGTACAAACATTTATCATGCAAATGGATATCGAAAGAAAGCCAAGATAGGAAAACTTACATCGGATAAAATAGACTTACAAAACAAAAAAAGACTGTAACAAGAGACAAAGAAGGACACTAATAATCAAAGGGACAATCCAACAAGAAGCTATAACAACTGTAAATATTTATGGAACCAATATGGAACATCTAAATACATGAAACAGTTAATAACAAACATAAAGGACTAATTGATAGCAATTCAATAATAATAGGGACTTTAACAGGCCACTTACATAAATGAAAAGATGATCCAAATAGAAATGGAACAAGGAAACAGTGGCTTTGAATAACACACTGGACCAGATGGATTTAACAGATATATTCAGAACATCCCATGCTAAGACAGCTGAATACAAATTCTTTTCAAGTGCATATGGAACATTCTCCACAATATCTCACATATTAGGGCACAAAACAAGCCTCAACAAACTCAAAGAGATTGAGGTCATGCCATGCATCTTTTCTGACCACAATGCTATAAAATTAGAAATCACCCACCATAAAAAAAAAAATCTGGAAAGACCACAAACACATGGAGTTTAAATAACATACTACTAAGTAATGACTAGGTCAGCCAGGAAATCAAAGAAGAAATAAAAAGTACATGGAAACAAATGAAAATGAAAACACAAGGATCCAAAACCTTTGGGATGCAGGAAAAGCAATTCTAAAAGAGAAGCTTATGGCAATACAGGCGTACCTCAAGAAGCAAGAAAAATCTCAAATAAACAACCTAACTCTACACCTAAAGGAGCTAGAAAAAGAACAAACAAAACCCAAAACTAGCAGATGGAAAGAAATGAAGATTAGAGCAGAAATAAATGATATAGAAACTAAAAAAACAAAAGTACAGATCAATGAAACCAAGAGATGGTTCCTTGCAAATATCAACAAAATTGACAAACCTCTAGTTAGACTCATGAAAGAAAGAAAAGAGAGAAAAGATTCAAACATAACCACAAATGAAAGAGGAGAAATAACCAACACTACAGAATTACAAACAATTGTAACAAAATATTATGAAAAGCTGTATGTCAACAAACTGGACAACCCAGAGGAAATGGATAAATTCCTAGAAACATATAACCTAACAAAACTGAAGGAGGAAGAAATAGAAAATTTGAACAGATTGATTACTAGCAAGGAAATTCAATCAGTAATCAAAAAACTCCCAACAAAAAAAGTCTAGGACCAGACTGCTTCACAGGTAAATTCTACCAAAGATTTTAAGAATAGAACCTATTTTTCTCAAACTATTCCAAAAAACAGTAAAGGAAGGAAGCCTTCCAAATTCTTTCTATCAGGCCAGCATCACCCTGATAACCAAACCAGTAAAGATGCCATAAAAGAAGAGAACTACAGGCCAGTATCTGACTAACACAGATGTGGAAATCTTCAACAAAATACTAGCAAAACAAATCCAACAATATATTAAAAATCATTCACCACAGTCAAGTGGGATTTATTCCCAGCATGCAAGAGTGGCTAAATATTTGCAAATCAATCAACATAATACATTTCATCCATTAAAGAAATGATAAAGCCATATGATCATTTCAATAGATGCAGAAAAAGCATTTGAAAAGTACAACATCCATTCATGATAAAAACCCTCAACAAAGTAGCTTTAGAGGCAACATAACTCAACATATTAAAGCGTATATATGAAAAACCCATGGCAAACATCATACTCAAAAGAAAAAACAAAAACAAAACTGAGAGCTTTCCTGTAAGGTCAGGAAAAGGTAAGGATGTCCACTCTCACCACTTTTGTTCAAGATAGCACTGGAAGTCCTAGCCACAGCAACCAGACAACAAAAAGAAATTAAAAGGCATCCAAACTGGTAAGGAAGAAGTAAAACTTTCACTATTGGCAGATGACACGATACTATATAGAAAACCTGAAAGACTCTACCAAACAAAAAACAAACAAAACAAAACAAAACAAAACCCCCAAAACTGCTAGAACTGATCATGAATTCAGTAAAGTCACAGGAATACAAAATCTTTACAGAGATCAGTTGATTTCTATGTACTAATAATGAAGCAGCAGAAAGAGAAATTAAGAAAACAATCCCATTTAGGGACACCTGGGTGGCTCAGTCAGTTAAGCATCTGACTTCAGCCCAGGTCATGATCTCACAGTCCATGGGTTCAAGCCCCACATTGGGCTCTGTGCTAACAGCTCAGAGCCTGAAGCCTGCTTCTGATTCTGTCTCCCTCTCTCTCTATCCCTCCCCTTTTCGTGCTCTATCTCTCTCTCTCTCTCTCAAAATAAATAAACATTAAATTTTTTTAAGAAAAGAAAAAAATCACTTATAATTGCACCAAAAATGTAAAGTACCTAGGAATATACTCAACCAAAGAGATGAAAGACCTATACCCTGAAAACTATAAAGCATTGATAAAAGAAATGGAAGATGACACAAAGAAATGGAAACACATTCCATACTCCTGGATTGGAAGAACAAATATTGTTAAAATATCTATACTACCCAAAGCAATCTACACATTTAATGCAATCCTTATCAAAATATCAATAGCAGCTTTCACAAAACTAGAAAAACAACCCTAAAATTTGTATGGAACCACAAAAGACCCCAAATAGCCAAATCAATCCTGAAAAAGAAAAGCAAATCTGGAGGCATCACAATTCCAGACTTCAAGTTATACTACAGAGCTGTAGTAATTAAAACATCATGGCACTGGTATCAAAATAGACACATAGATGAATGGAATAGAATAGAAAGTCCAGAAATAAATCTACAGTCACATGATCAATTAATCTTTGACAAAGGAGGAAAGAATATGAAATGGGAAAAAGTCTCCTCAACCAATAGTGTTGGGAAAACTGTAAAGTTATATGCAAAAGAATGAAACTGAAGCACTTTCTCACACCTTACACAAAAATAAATTCCAAATGGATTAGAGACCTAAATGTCCTGAACCATAAATATTTGTGAAGAGAGCACAGGCAATAATATTTGTAACATTAGCTGTAGCAATATTTTTCTAGATACGTCTCCTGAGGCAAGGGAAAAAAAAAGCAAAAATAAACTATTGGGACTACATCAAAATAAAAAGCTTCTGCACAGCAAAGGAAACAATCAACAAAACTCAAAGACAACTTACTGAGGGGCGCCTGGGTGGCTCAGTTGGTTAAGCATCCAACTTTGGCTCCAGTCATGATCTTGTGGCTCGTGAGTTCGAGCCCTGCATCAGACTTTGTGTGACAGCTCAGAGCCTGGACCCTGCTTCAGATTCTGTGTCTCCCTCTCTCTCTGCCACTCCCCTGCTCATGCTCTGTCTCTCTGTCTCTCATTAATAAAATAAACATTAAAAAAATTTATTAAAAAAAGACAATCTACTGAATGGAGAAAGTATTTGCAAATGATATATCCAATAAAGGGTTAGTACCCAAGATATGTAAGGAACTTCCACAACTACACACCCAAAAAACACATAAAACAATTTAAAAATGGGCAGAAGACATGAACAGACATTTCTCCAAAAAGACATCCAGATGGCCAACAGACTGATGAAAAAAAATGCTGAATATCAGGGAAATGCAAATCAAAACTACAATGAGATATCACCTCACACCTGTCAGAATAGCTAAAATCAACAATACAAGAAACAACAGGTATTGGCGAGGATGTGGAGAAAAAAGGAACCCTCATGCATGTTGGTGGGAATGCAAATTGGTGCAGCCACTATGGAAAACAGTATGGAGATTCCTCAAAAAGTTAAAACTAGAACTACCCTATGATCTAGCAATCATGCTACTGGGTATTTACCCAAAAAATAAAAGAACATTAACTTAAAGGGATACGTGCATCCCTATATTTATAGCAACATTACTAATAAAAGCCAAAATATGAAAGCTACCCAAGTGTCCATCAATAGATGAATGGATAAAGAAGAAGATGTGGCATGTGTGTATACACACACACACACACACACACAAACACATTTACCAATGGAATATTATTAAGCCACAAAAAAGAATGAAATCTTGCCATTTGCAACATGGATGAAGCTATAAAGTATAATGCTAAGTAAAGTAAGTCAGTGAGAGAAAGATAAACACCATATGATTTCATTCATATGTGGAATTTAAGGAAAAAGAACCAAATAAGCAAAGAAAAAGAAAAGGAGAGACAAATCAAGAAATAGACTATTAACTATAGAGAACAAACTGATGGTTACCAGAGGGGAGGTAGGTGGGAGAGATGGGTGAAATAGGCGATAGGGATTAAGGAGTGTGCTTATCATGATGAGCACTGATGTATGGAATTGTTGAATCACTACTTTGTACATCTGAAATGGTGTTAACTATATAGGAATTAAAATTAAAATTTAATAAAAATTTTAAAAAGAAAATATTTGCCTTTTAAGCTTCACTAACATGGAATAACTGCAATGACTGCCTATACCCATGAGATTACTTGTTCAGTGTTTGTTTTATCAAAACAAATCATGTGGTTCAAAAAAAAGGTATATATATACTTTTTAACATAAGAAGTATATATAATATATACATATATATATAATTCAGTTTATCCTTAATATATTGTTGCATTTATTAACTATATTCTAATAGAAATTATAATGATCCCACGATCCAGAAATTCTAAGTACTTAAAGTCTGTGGATACAGGAAATTTAAAAGCTCAATCCAAATTTATATCCATATTTTTGCTCTACAGAATTATGATAAGGTAATAAACAAAAGACATTTAAGGATGAGAATATATTACATTAGTAGGATAAAATTCTATGGAGGGTGTGGAATGGAAATAATGGGAAATTTCCCAGTGAAATGAAGTTATAATGTTACACTATGGTTTTTACCCCCCATTTTATCCATTTAAAGAAATGATGACTTATCTTTTTAAATCAATATTTATGATATGCTAGAAATTTAATACTTTACAACTCTTTAAACTCTAGCTTAAAGTATAGTATAAAATTCTATATACTAATTTTAAAATGTGAATGTGAAAATTAAAAAATAAAGCCAAAAAGTTTGAGTACCCCTTCTCTCAGGTCCCATCCCTAGAGGATGATCTTTAAGTAGCCTGGGGTGTGCAGGAACATCATGGGGTTTTTAAAGTTCCCCAGGTTATTCTAGTGTGTAGCCAAAATTGAGAAAAGCTGTAGTTTAAAAACAGTAGTCTCTCTCAATAAGATAACTCTGGACAAGAAGCAGAAAAAATGAAAGTTACATAGTTTACCACTTGCCTGAGAGTGTTAGTTGCCTGGCAAGTAATGATTTGCAAGGTTTATAAAAACATCAAATCAATTGTCCTTATAGAACTTAAACACAAAAATGTTAACTGGCAGCTGTGGCTGATAATTATGGTGCCTTGCAATGATGAAATGCTATTATTTGTAAGGCATTGTGCCAACTATTTTAAGTAAATGACATTATCTCCTCTGTAGATAATCCGAGGCCTAGAACACTGAACCATGGGAGGTGTGGTGACAGAAAACCCCCAGAAGGTAGTAATTCAATTGTACATAAACTAACCATTGCTCCTGGGTTCATCTATTAGCCTTTTTTTTCCACAGCAGTATTTAGTCTTGCTACTCTCCCAAATCTTGAGTCAGCAAATTAACTTTGTTTTCTACTTCCCTATTTCTCCTCTATTCTTGTTTTCTGCCTTAGCTTTTTTTTCTTCTCTTATTTCTTGTTATGATTTATTGTTAAACAATAAATGTATGTATATTGTTAAACAATGGGACTAGGATTTGGCCTCAAAGGCCAAATTCCACAATTCATTAGCCATGTAACCTAGTAAAATAATGCAAAATGAGGGTCATCATTACCCTGCACAGTGGGCTGAATGGTAGAGATTCCAGAAGAATATGTTCACATCCTAATCCCTAAGACCTGTGAATATCACCTTATGTGGCAAAAGATGTGATTAAGTTAAGGATCTTGAGAGGAGAATCTTATCCAGGGTTATCTGAGTGGAACCAAAATGCAATTACATGTATGCCTGAATGAGAAAGGCAGAGGGGGTTCTGAGACATATACACAGAAGAAAAGTGATGGGAAAACAGAGCAGAGAGAGAGATAGAGCTACCACAGCCAAGAAATGCCAACAACCACCAGAAAGCTGGAAAAAACAAAGATTCTCCCCTTCAGCCTTTGGAGGGATTATGGCCCTGCTGAACCATTGATTTCGGATTTCTGGTTCCCTAAACTATTAGGGAAATAGTTTCTATTGTTTTAAGTCACTGAGTGGCAATTTGTTCCAGAAGCCATGCTGCTTACCTCCCAAGCCAAAGAACAAGCTAAGGAATGTACAAGTATTTTGTAAACTGAACTGCTATACAAATACAAGCTCTTCTCACTGGTCACTTTTACAAGGACCTCCAAGACCATGCAAATAACCATCATCATAAATCAGTCTTCATGGAACAGAGGTATGAAGAGTTCCTGGGGCTTATGTCTTTGTATACCCTTCCCTTTAATCCTTCTCTTCCCATAAGCCTAGTATTTCTTTTGGTGGTTGTGTGGATATTGCTAATGGTAGCAACTCCTAAAGAAAATAAATTAGAACTACCTTAGCTATGTCTCTTAAATCTTGCTAGCTATTGTTCTTCTCTTTATTCCAATATCTTATGATAGTCCAGAATTTAGAGCAGGTTTTCTCAACAGCAGAAAGATTGACACTTCGAACTAGACAATTCTTTGTTGTGGGGACTATCTTGCATATTGTATGTTTAGCAGCAGCCTTGTCCTCTATTCATTTAATGCTTGTAGTATTGCCCCCAGTTGCGGCAATCAAAATTCCTCCAGACAAAAAGGCCAAATATTCTGAGGGGCAAAATTGCCAGCCCTCCCTCCAATCCCCACCATATTAGAACCACTTATTTAAAGAATGATCACACAGTGCTCGCTTTGGCAGCACATATACTAAAGAATGATCACACAGACTGTCCAAAGATCTATCTGATATGGCTCTATTCTTGGTAGATTACCCCAATCTCCTTTCATAAAATATTAAGATCTGTTATAGACCTAAAGAAAGGATGTATCTCCTAGTAGCCTGCTGATTCATCATTAAATTAATCTTTTAGATAATTTCATCAGTGTTTTTCAAAGTATAATCAATATTCAATTTCTGGCAGAATCATTTGAGCTTCTTGTTGATCTATTGAGATGCCCCCAAACTTGCATTACATGTTTTGCAGATGATTCTTACTTTAATTTGTTAAAGACTGATTTTGATGAACTTCAGATTCCAGGTGGGTGATGTACTTTATTCCTCTTTCTTGGTTCTAGAACATGACTCTGGTTCCCAAAATAAAGTCCTTCACACATGTGGTCAGTTGAACACCAGATTTCATACACTACAACCTAGCCTCTGCTTATTCAGACACCTCAGGTGATACATCAGTACTGTGAGTGAAGATATAGGATCTGCGTAGTATGATCTCCTTAGGTGTACTCTCAAATTTCCTCAGATACATACAAGGCTTGGTATTGAGAGTTTAGCTAAACTAGTGCCTAATATTGCTGCCTCAGCAACCAGCCTCAAGCTGACACTAGCCCCTCCCTTGAACTCTTGCCTTAGTTAACAGCCTTCAGAATTACAAGTAAATATAAGTTCCTGATATGACTCCCTCAACCACCCTCATAATAAACATTCTCCCCCACCTCCCAGGACCTTCATCTTGTGTGCCCTTCAGATAAGACCCCCAGAATTTTACCAAAATCCACATTTTCTGGTTTGAGTTGACCAATCTGAATTTAGCCTGGGAACCCCATAGCACTCCACCCAAGGACCCTAATAAAGGTATGTTCCCAGGACCTGTATTACTCTTTCTCTACCTGCACCCTGTCTTGACCTCCCTGAATGGCCCCTCCAGACATTTGGAGTACCTCCTTCAGGACCTGTGAGTAATATACATCTCTATTTCACTTTCTTTTCAAGTATTTTGTTGAACTTTGGCTAACTGACACCCCAGAGCTCTACTTAACAAATGTTAAGTGAATAAAGTCACAACACTATGATTATCTCTATACAAATTAACCCTTAGCTTTATCCATTGTAACAATGTAGCAATGTACCAATGTACCAATGTATCTCTCAATCCTCCCAACTTCACCATTTTTGTGTAAATGCCTACATTCTAAATCCTGGCCTTGTCCTGCCTCTTTGACTATGGAAACAATAACTTAGAGAGGTAAGAAATCCACAGATCCAGGCAGAGAAATGGCTAAGTTGAGGAACAAATTCTTCAGCATTCCCATCTTGGTTGCTCAAAGAAACTTGGGAATAATTTTTTAAATATGTTTCTCTGTTTCATCTCTCATATATCATCAATTACCAGGTCCTATGAATTCAACCTATTGAATATGTCTTGAACCAACCTAATTATCATCATCCCCAATATAAGGCTTTGGATGTGCTGTTTCCTCTGTCTTTCTACTACAGAAGACTACTAGCTACATACTGGCCACCTCACTGTTAGGTTAACCAATAATCATGCTCCAAAATTGTTCCAAGAACAAATTTATGCATCTGCCAAATGCAAGTTAATATGAAGATGTCACTGATAAGACAAAATAATAAAAATATCAAAAAACACCAATTTTACCACAGATTCGGTGCAATCCTTATCAGAATCCCAGCCAACTTCTTTGCATAAATTGCCAAGCTGATCCTAAAATTCACATGGAAAGAGAATCCAGAATAGCCAAAACAATCTTGAAAGTGCTGAGCAAAGTTGAAAAATTCACACTTCCCAGTTATAAAACTTACTACAAATCTACAGTAATTAAGACAGTGTGCTACTGGCAGAAAGACAGACATACAGATTAATCTATTAGAACTGAGACTTCAAAAATAGACCTGTATATTTGTGGCAAATTGATTTTTCACAAGGATATCAAGATAAGCCAATGGGCTAAAATAATCTTTTCAACAAATAGTGCTAGAACAACAGATATCCACAAGCAAAAGAATGAAGTTTGACTCCCACCTCACACCATACACAAAAATAAACCTCCTGTGTAACCTTAATACAAAAATTAAAAATGGATTATAGATCTAAATGTAAGAGCCAAACTATAAAACAGAAGAAAATAGAGGGTAAATCTTCATAAATTTAGATTTGGCAATTGTTTCACAGACATGACACCAAAACATAGGGGAAAAAAAGAAAAAATAAACTGGACATCATCAAAATTAAAACTTGTGCTGCAAGCAATATATTATCAATGAAGTAAAAGACAACCCCCAGAATGGGAGAAAATATTTGTGATTCACGTATCTCATAAGGGACTTAAATCTAGACTATAAAGAACTTTTTAAACTCTATAATAAAAAGATAACCCAGTCTTAAATATGTCAAAAAATCTGAATAGACATTTCTCTAAAGAAGATATACAAAATGACTAATAAACACATGAAAAAATGCTTGGTATCTTTAGTCATTATGTAAAACACAAGTTAAAATCAAAAGGATGGCTATAATAAAAGATTAAAAACAAGTGTTATACAGAGAACAGATAGGTGATTATCAGAGGTGAGTGTTGGGCGGGTAGACAAAAGGGGTGAAAGTGGTGGGTAAAAGGTACAAATTTTAGTTATAAAATAAACAAGCCCTCAGGATGTAATGTACAGCATGGTGACTATAATTAATAATACTGCATTGCATATCTTCTGAGAATAGATCTTCATATCACAAGAGCAAAAATCTTTGTAACTGTGTATGGATGACAGACGTTAATTGGACTTATTTGGTGATCATTTTGCAAAGTATACAAACAATGAATCATTATGTTGTACATCTGAAAACAATGTAATAGCATATGTCAATTATATCTCAATAAAAAAAAAAGAAAAAGTGGTAGCAAGAATGTGGAGAGGTTAGAAAGAACCCTCATACATTGCTGGTGGAAATGTAAAGTGGTCATATAAGCCAGCACTTCCTAGGTACATACTCAAGAAAAAGAAACATAGACTGCTCACAATACCTGTAACATTTAGCACTCAATAATTAAAATGGAAGACAGTACATATAATTGTTAAGAGTCAGGTCAGTGTTTGAATCCTGGCCAACCTCCCAAGAGCCCTAGGAATATGAAATCTTATTCATAGTATTCTCTTTATTTCCTCAAAATATCTGCGGGTGTTTTGGCTCTCTACTTAAAAAGGAGTTACGATGGCAGAGGGGTGGGAGACCCTAGGCTTGCTTCGGTCCTCAAACACAGCTAGATGAAAAACAAATCAGTTTGAACTCCCAATTGATCTGAGGACCAAGAGAAGAAAAATGCACAAGTAGAGGTGAAAAAACTGCCACATAGTGGAAGGTAGGAGTTGCAGAGAGTTGATTTAGGGGAGAGAAGAGCTGCGGGTTCTGTGGAGGAAAGGGAGATCTGATCGCAGAGAGGAGTGAGAGAGAAAAAGTGAAAGTACACAGGGGAATTGCACAAGAAAAACTCTTCCCCAAAACCACTGACTGGGAAAAGGAGAGGGACTGAATACCACAAGTTTTTATAAATAACAATGTAGATTCTGAAGTTTTGGAGGTCTGCACCATCACCAGGGTTGGGCTTAGTGGGCTTTAGCAGTACTCCAGTGGGGAAGGAGGGCAGAGACCCTGGAGCCAGCAACATGTTCTGAGCTTCCCCTGAAATGCACAGGGAGAAACAGTTCTCCTGCTTGGAGTGCATTTGGGAGAGGGCATGGCCTCTCCCAGGGGCAAAAGACCCAACAGACACCATTGAGCTAACCCATTCACTAACATAAAAATGGGACACTGGTTGAGGGCAGCATGACTTGGTACCAGCTTTCTGTTGCACTTTACCATAAACTCTTAACCTGCATTGTTGCACAACTGATTTCTGGGATAAGCAGGGATTGGCCACAGCACTGTGAGATCCTCCCCCAGAGACCAGTGTGGATGCACTGCACAGATCTCTAAAATTTGGAGTTTTGAAACCTAGCCTTGTGCCTGAGATAAAACACAGAACTGCTGTGCCACCTGGCTGGCAGGCAGACAGCTCAGATACAGGCAGGGTGAAGGTGGGGATCTGATGAAAGCCAGAGATACTAGAGAGGTGATTGTTTGCTCTTCTGTGAGGGCTTAGAGAGTGGTAGGCACGATCTCCCCACTGCAGGGACAAGAGAGAGGGGTGACATCATTTTCAGCTCACGCATCAGCACTGACCAACTTCAGTGAGCAAAACAGAACTACCAAGTGGAGGCCAGAGCAGCTTACACCAAGCATTGTCCCCCTGCTCCTGGAAGGTGCATCTCCACTAGGGCAAGTCCGCCTGAAAATCAGTGAAGCAGGCCCGCCTCCAGAAGACTAGCACAAACCTCACACACACCAAATCTACTGATCGTACAGTGCTACAAAGTTTCGGTTCTAGGGGAAATAGGATCTAGCCTCTTTGGTTTGGGGGTTTGTTTGTTTTTCTCTTAGGATACAAAAGAGCCAATTTTTTTCAATTAATTAATTAATTAATTAATTAAATGGATCTAGCTTCTTTTAAGAAGCAGACCAAAACACACATAGGATCAAGCTCTTTTGTTTGTTTGTTTGCCATGACAATATGACAAGATGGAGGAATTCACCCCAAAAGAAAGTACAGGAAGAAGTGACAGCCAGAGATTTAATCAATACAGATATATGATGTCTGAACTAGAATTTAAAACAATTATAAGGATAGTAGCTGGTCTTGAAAAAAGCATAGAAGACACTAGAGAATCCCTTACTGCAGAGACAGAAGAACTAAAAAGTAGTCAGGCAACGGGTGCCTGGGTGACTCAGTTGCTTAAGCATCCAACTCTTGATTTTGGCTCAGGTCATGAACTCATGGTTCATGAATTCGAGCCAGCACATCTGTGCTGACAGTTCAGAACCTGCTTGGAATTCTCTTTCTTTTCTTTTGTCTCTGTCCCTCCTCCCACTCTCTGAAAATAAATAAATGAATGTTACAAAACAAAAACAAAAAAACTAGGGAGGCCAAAATTAAAAATGCTGTAACTGAGATGCAAACCCAAATGGATGACATGACAATGAAGATGGATGAAGCAGAGGAATGAATCAGTGATATAGAAGATAAAATTACACAAAATAATGAAGCTGAAAAGAAGAAGGGGGGAAAAAAGGTTTGGATCATAAATTAGGCTTAAGGAATTCAGTGACTCTTTAAAGTGTAATAACATTCATATCATAGAAGTCCCAGAAGATGAAGAGAGAGAAAAGGGGGGCAGAACGTTTTTTGAGCAAATTATAGCTGAAACCTTCCCTAATCTGGGAAGGAAACAGATATCAAAATCCAAGAAGCACAGAGAACTCCCATTAAATTCATCACCAAGACACAGTCAAATTCACAAAATACACAGACAAAGAAACAATCCTGAAAGCAACAAGGGAAAAAAAATACTTAACTGACAAGGATAGACAGATCACATTTGCAACAGATCTGTCCACAGAAACGTGGCGGGACAGAGGGAGTGGCACAATATATTCTATGTGCTGAATGGGAATAATATGCAGCCCAGAATACTTTGTCCAGCAAGCCTGTCATTAAGAATAGGAGAGACAAAGTTTTCCCAGACAAAACCTAAAGGAGTTCGTGACAACTAAACCAGCCCTGCAAGAAATATTAAAGGGAACTATTTAGTGGTGAAAAAAAAGGACCAAAAACAAAAAAAAGACTAGAAAGGAACAGAGAACATCATCAGAAACATCACTTTACAAGTAACACAAAGGCACTAAGTTCATATTTATCAGTAATCATTCTGAATGTAAATGAACTAAATGCTCCAATCAAAAGACATAGGGTATCAGAATGGATAAAAAAAAAAAAAAAAAAAGACCAAATCTATATGCTCCCTACAAGAGACTCATTTTAGACCTAAAGACACCTGCAGATTGAAAGTAAAGGGATGGAGAACCATCTACCATGGTAATGGACCTCAAAAGAAAGCTAGAAGAGCAGTACTTATAACAGACAAACTAGATTTTAAAATTTTTTTAATGTTTATTTATTTTTGAGAGAGACAGAGCATGAGCGAGGTAGGATAGAGAGAGAGAGGGAGACATAGAATCCAAAGCAGGCTCCAAGCTCTGAGCTGTCAGCACAGAGCCCAAGGTGGGGCTTGAACCCACAAACCGTGAGATCATGACCTGAGCCAAAGTCGGATGCTTAACTGACTGAGCCACCCAGGTGCTCCCAGAAAAACTAGATTTTAAACAAAAGACTGTAAAAAGAGATGAAGAAGGCCATTATGTCAAAATTAAGGGGTCTACCCACCAAGATCTAAAATTGTAAACATCTGTGCCCCAAACATGAGAACACCCAAATATATAAATCCATTAATCACAAACATAAAGAAACTCACTGATAATAATACCATAATAGTAGGGGACTTCAATACCTCACAGACAACAATGGACACATCATATAAGCAGAAAATCAGCAAGGAAACAATGATTTTGAATGACATACTGGACTAGATGGACTTAACAGATATATTCAGAACATTTCATCCAAAAGCAGCAGAATACACATTCTTCTCAAGTGCACATGGAACGTTCTCCAGAATAGCTCACATACTGGGACACAAATCAGCCTTCAACATGTACAAAAAGATTGAGATCATACCATGCATGTTTTCAGACCACAACACTATGAAACTTGAAATCAACCACAAGAAAAAATTTGGAAAGATTGGTGGAAAGACCACGAATACTTGGAGATTAAAGAACATCCTATTAAAGAATGAATGGTTTAACCAAGAAATTAAAGAGGAAATTAAAAAGTACATGGAAGCCAATGAAAATGAAAACACAACCCAAAACCTCTGGGATGCAGCAAAGGGGATCATAAGAGGAAAATATATAGCAATCCAGGCCTTCCTAAAGAAGGAAGAAAGGTCTCAGATATACAACCTAACCTTACACCTTAAAGAGCTGAAAAAAGAACAGCAAATAAAGCCCTAAACCAGCAGAATACAGAAAATAATAAACATTAGAACAGAAATCAATGATACAGAAACTAACAAATAAACAAAAACAGTAGGACAGATAAAAAAAACTAAGGGCTGGTTCTTTGAAAAAATTAATAAAATTGAGAAACTGCTGGCCAGACTATCAAAAAGAGACCCAAATAAATAAATATCCCAAATGAAAGAGGAGATCACAACCAACATCACAGAAATCCAAACAATTATAAGAGAATATGATAAAAAAATTATATGCCAACAAACTGGGCAATCTAGAAGAAATGGACAAATTCCTACAAATATACAAACTACCATAACTGAAATAGGAAGAAATAGAAAATTTGAACAGACCTATAACCAGCAAAGCAATTGAATCAGTAAGCAAAAACCTCCCAACAAACAAAAGTCCAAGCTGATGGCTTCCCAGGGGAATTCTACCAGACATTTAAAGATGAATTAATACCTATTCTTCTCAAACTGTTCCAGAAAATAGAAATGGAAGGAAAACTTCCTAATTCATTTTATGGGGCCAGCATTACCTTGATTCCAAAAACAAAGAACTCACTAAAAAGGCCAATATCTCTGATGAACATGGATGCAAAATTTCTCAACAAGATACTAGCAAATCGAATTCAACAATACATTAAAAGAAATATTCACCACAATCAAGTGGTATTTATTCCTGGGCTGCAGAGGTTGTTCAATATTTGCAAATCAATCATTGTGATACACCACATTAAAAAAAAAAAAAGGATAAAAACAATATGATTCTCTCAATAGATGGAGAAAAAGCATTTGACCAAAATACAGCATGTATTCTTGATAAAAACCCTCAACAAAGTAGGGATAGATGGAACATACCTCAACACCATAAAGGCCATATATGAAAGGACCACAGGTAATATCATCCACAACAGGAAAAAATGGAGAGCTTTTCTCCTAACTTCAGGAACAGACAGGATGTCCACTCTTACCATTACCATTTAATATAGTGTTGGAAGTCTTAGCCTCAGCAATCAGACAACAACAACAACAACAAAACCAAAAGGCCTCCAACATGGCAAGGAAGAAGTCAAACTTTCACTCTTTGCAGGCAATATGATACTCTGTAGAAAACCCAAAAGAGTCCACCCAAAAATTGCTAGAACAGATACACGAATTCAGTAAAGTTGCAGAATATAAAAATAGTGTACAAAAATCTATTACATTTCTATACACCAATAATGAAGCAGCAGAAAAAGAAATCAAGGTATCGATCCCATTTAAAATTGTTCCAAATACCATAGATACCTCAGAATAAACCTAACCAAAGAAGTAAAAGATCTACACTCCGAAAACTATAGAACACTTATGAAAGAAATTGAAGAGGACACAGAAACAGGAAAACATTCCATGCTCATGGACTGTAAGAAAAAATATTGTTAAAATGTCTATACTACCCAAAGGAATCTATACATTTAATGCAATCCCTATCAAAATACAACTAGCATTTTTCTCAGAGCTAGAACAAATAACCCTAAAATTTGTATGGAAAACACAAAAGACCCCAAGTAGCCACAGTAATCCTGAAAAAGAAAAGCGAAACTGGAGGCATCACAATTCCGGACTTCAAGATACATTACAAAGTTGTAGTCATTAAGACAGTATGGTATTGGCATAAAAACAGACACATAAATCAATGGAACAAAATAGAAAACTCAGAAATGAACCCACAACTATATGTTCAACTAATCTTTGACAAAGTAGGAAAGAATATCCAATGGGGAAAAAAAAAATAAAAGAGTCTCTTCAACAAATGGTATTGGGAAGACTGGACAGCAACATGCAGATGAATGAAATTGGACCACTTTATGACACCATACCCAAAAATAAGTTCCAAATGGATGAAATACCTAAATGTGAGACAGGAAACCATCAAAATCCTAGAGAACACAGGCAGCAAATTGTTTGACCTCAGCCATAGCAACGTCTTACTACACAAGTCGCTGGAGGCAAGGGAAACATGCAAAAATGAACTATTGAGACTTCGTCAAGATAAAATCTTCTGCATAGCATAGGTAACAATCAACAAAACTAAAACGTAGCCTATGGAATGGGACAAGAATTTCCAAATGGCTTATTTGATAAAGAGTTAGTATCCAAAATCTATAAAGAACTTATAAAACTCACCCAAAAACCAAATAATCCAGTTAAGAAATGGGTGGAAGACACGAATACACAGTTTTGTAAAAAAGACATCCAGAAGGCTAACAGACAGATGAAACTGTTCAACATCACTCATCATCAGGGAAATACAAATCAAAACCATGATGAGATACCACCTCACACTTGTCAGAATGGCTAAAACACAAGAAACAAATGTTGACAAGGTTGCAGAGAAAGGGGAACTCTCTTTTACTGTTGGTGGGAATGCAAACTGGTGCAGCCACTCTGGAAAACAGTATGGAGGTTCCTCAGAAAGTTAAAAATAGAACTATTCTACAACCCAGCAATTGCACTACTAGGTATCTACCCAAAGGATTCAAAAATAACGGATTCGAAAGGGTACATGTACCCTGATTATATAGAAGCATTATCAACAATAGCCAAAGTATGCAAAGAGCCCAAATGTCCATCAACTGATGGATAAAGATGTGCTATATATGTACAATGGAATATTACTCAGCCATCAAAAGGAATGAAATCTTGCCATTTGCAATGACGTGGATGGAGCTAGAGTTTATTATGCTAAGTGAAAGAAGTCAGAGAAAGGCAAATACCGTATGATTTCACTCGTGTGTGGAATTTAACAAAACAGATGAACATACGGGAAGGAGAAGAAAAACAAATGCGAGAGAGAGAAACAAACCGTAAGAGGCTCTTAACTATAGAAAACAGGAGTGCCTGGGTGGCTCAGTCAGTTAAGTGTCCTACTTTAGGTCAGGTCATGATCTCACAGTTCCTGAGTTCAAGCCCCAAGTCGGGCTCTGTGCTGACAGCTTGGAGCCTGGAGCCTGCTTGGGATTCTGTATCTCCCTCTCTCTGTCCCTCTCCCCACTCATATGCAAACTGAGGGTTGATGGAGGAAGTTAGGCAGAATGGGCCAGATGGGTGATGGGTATTAAGGAGGGCTCTTGTGTTATATGTGATTGATCACTAAATTCTACTCCTGAAAAAAGTATTACTCTACATGTTAACCAATTAGAATTTAAATAAAAACAAAGTCCATCAACAATCAATTCCCATTTTCCATTTAAAAAGGAACACTTCACATCTGAATCCAAGATAATACTGTCAGTAATAGTATTAGCTAAAGGTTATGACATCTCACCATTCAGTCAAATTGTCATTCAGGCTCTTATTACAGAGGACAAGTAGGAGCTTTGCAAAAGTAAAAACTGAGGATGGAGATAACTTTTGGGGAAATATCCTGAGTTGTTTAGGTCTAATTTATATTTGATACTAAGCTTACACATAATCAGATTTATTAATGTCAAAATTAAGAGAAAACTGCTATGTTTTTAACAAATCTCCACTCCCCCCACCTAAGTAGTCTTGTAGTCAGGGTATAAACCTTAGTTACACAACTACTAAGGTCCTGTTCTGATGGGTGAATGAGGAAAAAAAAAATCCAAAACTCATAGAAAATGCTCATAATGCTTCAATAATTTCTGAAGGATTAATAAACAAATTTGGATCCCTCCTCTCATCATTAATCCCACCCAATTCAATGCAGTAAATTTCCAGTTTAAACAAGTAATTTAAATAGGACCTTGAGATGGGTACAACCAAATCAAGTTTTCTAATGTGAAGGCTGGTAGTTGGCAGCCTGTATAATAAAAGGTCACTGTGTCAAAACCATGCACTCCCTTTCTTCTGTCCATATTTTATACATGATTTGGGGCAGGAGGAGAAATGAAATTGGATAAATTCTAAATTCAGCAAAAAAGAATTAACTCAAGTATCTTCTTGTACATCACATATGTAAATCAGAAACCATTTTATATAAAATATTTCGAATGATGTTAAGGTGAGAAAAATGTTTAGCTTATTCAAAATTCTTGTTTAGGGTCAATTTTAGGATTTAGATCCTTATCCAGTAAATTTTTTTAATATTTTAAATGTATTAGAAAAAGGTTTTGCATTTTATGTATTTTCCATTAAATGCAATCAATGATTTAATCAATTGTCAGAAGTATTCTATTTGTGAAAAATGTGAGAGACTGATAATAGCAGCTTTGTATAATTTTACTTTCTGTTTGGAGTTTTACAAGTTCAAAATAATAAATGTTTATTTTCTTATTCTTTCCAAAGCTTCAATTTAGAAAAGAATATTACTGCTTTAAAATTGCAAAACACACAGAATCTGTGCTTAATAACATTTTCAAATTTGTCTGTAAGAGCTTGGTGCTATGAAGAAAAGAGTGGTAGAGAATAAAAAAGTAAGGAAGAGAATTTTCTTAAAGTGAATATTGATAACATTAAGAGAAATAATGGATACCATCAGTTAACTATACTAAAACTTCCTGCTGTTTTAGCACAACCTGGTGGTGATTAATTTTAGGTGCAGCAAATGTCAGAAAAAAATCAAAATTTTCTGGTTACTTTAAATCCACTTATAGTAATACCTTTTTAATTTACAAATTAAATATACACATTTAGAGCCATTATAAAAACATAAGGCTTATCTTCTAAAATGGCATTTCCAAAAAAGGAGTTAGCCAAAAACAATAGCAAAACTACACAATTACAGTAGGCTGAATGTGCACACAATATCCTTTAAGTAAATGTCAGAATGTAATCACACCGCCCCCTCTCCTGTCATCAAATTATTTCAAGAACCCAACATTGGTACTCCAATGAACAAAAGTACAAAAATCTCTTCATGACTAACTGCTTAGAACAGCATAAACACTACTTTGTTTCATTTCTTCAGCATCTTTCCCTCTAGCACTTTCTGTACCTCCTACAGCAAATACTTTGTTGGGGCAACTTAAGAAAAGCCCCAAAAGTAAGGCTTTTTATGAGTGGCCACTGGTTATTGACCAGTAAGATCCTGTTCTTTATAATAGAAACTTTGTGGAGCACTTGGGTCGCTCAGTTGGTTAAGCGCCCGACTTCGACTCAGGTCACGCATGATCTCACGGTTTGTGAGCTTGAGACCCGCATGGGGCTGTCTGCTGTGAGCAAAGAGCCCACTTCGGATCCTCTGTCCCTCTTTCTCTCCCCCTCCCCCACTTGCTCTCTCCTTCTCTAAAAATAAAAAAAAATTAAAAGTTATAACAGAAACTGTGTATACTGTGAATCTAGATTGCATTTGGTATATGGCATTCCAGTCTTCCGCATGTACTGAAGTTTATTAAGGTGTGGACTCAGATATTCCAATATTTAAAGTATTAACAATAACATTCTTTTAGAAATGAAGAAAACCCAATAAATTATCATTATTTTATAATGATACCCAACTTTATCAATACCCAATAAAGTATTATCATAATGTGGTTCGGCTCTAGCCACTGTTTCATACTTTTTCCAATATGAGAGTGTAACTACTTGAGAACTTACCGGATACTGGATTTCCCAATATACTTGGAAAGATATGATTTGAATGTGTCCTGTATAAAATACCATACATAGGTAGTTAAATGTTAAAAGCGCCCAGAAGGTAATTGTGAAGATATGTTTTGTACTACATTTGTCCAGGCAGATGTTTACAAAATTCATTTCTCTATCTTACCCATTCTACAATGAATATTGTACTATCAACACGGACTCGTATGTGCTCCTTGGGCTCATGTGAAGCACAGAACACAGCAAATTATTTCACTGATGACTTTCTCCATTCTCAAGATGGTACATAATCAGTACCTTTCTAGATGCCACAGGGAATGAGGGCTTAATTCTTTCCTGGAAACCCTAATGATAAAGACTGATAGACACTAGTAGTGTACCTCCTCTTCTTTCCCCAAATCCTTCTAGCTTCAGAATCACGCTATATCTATTTTTTTTTCATGGCATATCCATTTAACTAATGGCAGACCATCCTGTATTTGTAACCACAGGGGAAACTTTGAAAACACCCAACTTTATATGTTTAAATCTTATTCTTCCTCTTAAGTTCTATTTTTCTCTTCAGTCCCTACTTTTGTCAAGCTTATTATATACAAGTTATCTTTTCATGACTTTGTACTGATTTTCTATATAGAAACTACAAAAATCTTCAGAGTTTTTCTGGAGATTTAGAAGCTACAATTTTTCTCCATATTTAGCATAAAATTAAGTGCATATAAATTTTGAGTTATCCTGTTCCTGTGAACTGATGGTGAAAAGATGAATGATTTTAATCAAAAGGTGGTATAGATTTTGAAAACCTTTGCTTGACTCCCCAGAGAGGATAAACAAATGCTAAAAGTTGATAAGGTATGTGGTATATACTAACTGGAAAGCTCATGAAGCTTTTACTAAGCCATAACAAATAATTTAAAAGAATCTCATCCTACACTACATGGACCTTTTTTATTATACTAATATAATTTGAAACTAAAGAGTATTTTCCTTGCTAACACTGTGGAGCAACTTTGCTTAGCTTCTTCAGTGATTTGACTTCTTTCCTCTTAAGATAATGGTGACAAAGATTCTAAAACAAGAACCTCTGAAAAGAGTTTTATAGAACTATTACTAACAATTATACACTGGACACTAGTTTACACATAGAACACTAGTCACACTAGTCTATACTAAAGGCCACAGGTTGACAAACTTTCTTTGTAAAGGGTCAGATAGTAAATATTTTAGGCAGGCTTTAGGCAGGCTACACAGTCTCTGAAATAACTATTCAACAATGTTCCACAAAAGTAGCCATAAACCATGAGGAAAAAAGTACAACTGTGTTCCAATAAAATTTCATTTATGGACACCAAATCTCTTTTAATTTTTGTGTGTTTTGAAAAATTGTTTTTAACCACTTAAAACTGTAAACACAATCCTTAGCCCACAGGCCATGAAAAGCAGGCATTGGGCTGGATTTGGCCCACAGACCAGAGTTGGCTATACCTTATATGGGCTTCTATATGTTACACAAAATGTTTAAATTCCAAGTCTAAAGACATTGGAGACTTTTGTTTTTTAGATCTCTCATTTTAAAACTTATACTAGACAAGCTGTCTACTTCCTGGATAAATACACTCATGTGAGACAGAGAAAATAATTCAGAATACATATCCCTACTTAAAAAAGAAGACGGAAAAATTTTTGCAAAATGAATCTTTCACCCTAAAACATATAATTAGGAAACATTTAAAATTTTTATTCTATGCAATATAAAACAATATGCATAGATTTGGTACACAATTTCTTGGTTTTTACTTTAGGAAACAAGGCAATAAGGAAAAGGTTTATAAATCTCTCCATCCCTTTTATAAAAAGTTGCAACTGAAACCAGCAATTCCTTGCAAGTACAACTATCAATTCTGAATATATGAATTATACCTGGGAATTGGCATTTACATAGATGAGTACTGGGTGCTCTTTTATTTTGAGAGAGAGAGAAAGAGAGAGGGTATGAGCGGGGAGGGTCAGAGAGAGAGAACAGGTGAGGGAAGGGGGGGGGGGGGGAGAATCCCAAACAGGCTCCACACCATCAGAGCAAAGCTGGATGCAGGGCTCAAACTCATGAACTGTGAGACCATGACCCGAGCCGAAACCAAGATCAGATGTAAAACCGACTGAGCCACCCAGGCACCCCTCTTTTAAACATGTACAACTGTATCATAAAACACCATGACTTCTACAATTTGGGGCACTTTTGAATATGAAACTCCTGCCTCCATATATATATAAGGAAACAAGAATACTCTTTCCAGTCATCAAGTATGAAAAACTTCACAGTCTGATTTACCTTTATCAAAGGTAAAATGATTCACTACTGCATTTCATGGATTATTGTGATTCTCAGTAGTTCCTTAACACAAAGTAAATTTCACATGAACTTTTTATCTGTTTGGGTTTTCCAAAGCAAGATACTAATACAAAATGTATTGAACTGGCAGAAGTCCATGGGCTAAAGAAAAAGGAATTAAATATAAAATGTTCACCAACTTTATCCTTTCTAATTTTCAACAGCATCAGATATGGAGACCTAATTGGTTTCTTGTGTCTATCCATTATGAACATAACTCAATCTTCTATTTTAATACTCTTCAATGCCATTTTTTGCTTGGTGCTTTACTGTGCGACGTAGAAGATCATTTCGTCCAACTTCAAGCATCTGTTCTTCCCAAGATTTCATTTCATTATAATAACGAATTTTATCATCATTAGCAAGTTGAATATACACCTGAGAAAAAGTGTAATTGTTAAAATAATTTCTTTTAGAAGAATCTTTACAATTAATTTCTGGAATGCTTCCATATACTCTAGAAATCACCTTACTATTATTCTACATGTATAATGGGGGACTAAGGAAGGAATTTTTTTTTGATATAAAAGATGAGAAAAAGGCTAAGAGTTAAAGATAATTAAGTTGTGACAATTTCAGGGTTTGGGATGTGGGAAAGGAGCTGAGGCAAGGTGAGATTGTCACTGGATAGAGTGAACACTTTATGAGTGACATTGTTTTTTATTTGTAGTTAAAAACTACCAAAAGAAAAAAGCTGAACTGGTCCTAAAGATATAAAAATAATTTTAAAATACTTTGTGATACTAGTGATATAAAGTTGTTTTCACATGAATAAAGCCTCGCCCTAATATATTCTCTCACAGATATTCCAACTAGACACTTGAGACTAAAACCATACTACTTACTTGCTTTTGAGAACTGGAGAGATTTTTCCAGTTTTCATTTATAGTCTTCAGCTTTACCTGTAAAACACATATGTTTAAGTACCAGATACAGAGACTTCAGTGGTTAAAGAAAGATCTTTTTTAATTCTTGATTCCAATAATAAAATCTGATATCGAGAATCACAGGCAAAGTCTTATCAATTCCTTACCTCCATTTTTAAAAAATTTTTTTAATGTTTCTTTATTTTTCAGAGAGACAGATGACAAGTGGGGGAGGGCAGAGAGATGGGACACAGAATCTGAAGCAGGCTCCAGGCTCCAAACTGTCAGCACAGAGCCTGAAGCAGGGCTCAAACCCACGAGCCATGAGCTCATGACCTGAGCCAGAGTCAGATGCTTAACTGACTGAGCCACCCAGGGGCTCCTTACCTTTCTTTCTAAAAAAAAAAAAAAAAACAAAAATTTTTTTTAATGTTTATCTTTATTTTTGAGACAGAGAGAGACAGAGCATGAGCGGGGGAAAGGCAGAGAGAGAGGGAGACACAGAATCTGAAGCAGGCTCCAGGCTCTGAGCTATAAGCACAGAGCCCAACGTGGGGCCCAAACTCGTCAACTGCGAGATCATGACCTGAGCTGAAGTCAGACGCTCAACCGACTGAGCCACCCAGGAGCCCCGTCTTTCTAAGTAAGAACTATTAAACTTAAAACACACAAAAAGTGAATAGAATGTAGATATTATCCTTTTTTATTGATATATAATCGACATATGACATTATTAATATCAGGTGTAAACTTGATTCATCATTTGTATATCCTGTGAAATGATCACCACCGTAAGTCTAGTTAACTAATCTGTCACAATACATAGTTACAAAATTTTTTTTTGTGACAAGAAGTTTTAAGATTTACTCCAGGCAACTTTCAAAAGTGTAATATGTCATTTAAAAAAAAATTTTTTTATGTTTATTCATTTTTGAAAGACAGAGAGAGACACAGCACAAGCAGGGGTGGGGCCGAGAGAGAGGGGGACACAGAATCTGAAGCAGACTCCAGGCTCTGAGCTGTCAGCACACGTGGGGCTTGAACTCACAAACCACAAGATCATGACCTGAGCCAAAGTCGGATGCTCAACCAACTGAGCCACCCAGGTGCCCCTCAAAAGTGCAATATATTATTTTTAACTATAGTCACCATGTTGTTGTTTTTTAGAGGGAGAGAGGAGAGAGAGAGAGCATGTGCACACACGTGAGTGGGGGAGGAAGAGACGAGAATCTTAAGCAGGCTCCACGCTCAGCACGGAGCTCACCTCACGACCCTGAGCCAAAATCAAGAGTAGTATGCTCAACCGATGAAGCCACCCAGGCACCCCTACAGTCACCATGCTGTACAATGTATCTTCAGGACTTACTTATTTAAAATTAGAAACTGGTACACTTTGACCATTCTCACCCATTCTGCATCCCAACCCCAACCTCTAGCAACCACCAATCCATTCTATTTATGAACTTGGTTGTTTTGTTGTTGTTTTCAAGATTCCACATATAAGAGAGATCATACAGTTATTTGTCTATTTCTGACTTATTTCATTTAGCATAATGCTCTCAAAGACCATACATGTTGCTGCAAACAGCAAAATTTTCATTCTTTTTGATGGCTGAATAATGCATGCACACCAGTTTATTTATCCATCATCCATCAATGGACAGTTGGATAGCTTCCACATCTTGATTATTGTAAATAATGCCCAATGAACATGGGAGTGCAGATATCTTTTCAAGTTAGTGTTTTTGTTTCCTTTGGATAAATATCCAGAAGTAGAACTGCAGGATCATATGAAAATTCTATTAATTTTTTGAGGAAACTCCATACCATTTTCTACAGTGAGCTGCAATCTACATTCCCATCAACATATACACAGCGATTCCCTTTACTCAGCATCTTTTTTTTTTTTTTTTAATTTTTTTTTAACGTTTAATTTTTGAGACAGAGAGAGACAGAGCATGAACAGGGGAGGGGCAGAGAGAGAGGGAGTCACAGAATCTGAAACAGGCTCCAGGCTCTGAGCTGTCAGCACAGAGCCCGACGCGGGGCTCGAACTCACGGACCGTGAGATCATGACCTGAGCCGAAGTCGGACGCTTAACCGACCAAGCCACCCAGGCGCCCCCCTTTTCTCAGCATCTTTGCCACCACCTGTTATTTTCTTATCTTTTTGATAACAGCCATTCTAACAGATATGAGGTGATATCTCATTTGGTTTGCATTTGCCTGATTACTGGTGCTGAAAACCTTTTTATGTACATGTTAGTCATCTGTATTGTCTTCTTTGGAAAAATGTGTATTCAGATTTTCTCCCATTTTTTAAGTCAGCTTGTTTTTTTGCTACTGAGTTGTACAAGTTCTTTATATATTTTAGATATTAACCTTTTCATATATATGATTTTCAAATCTTTCCCCTCATTCAGTAGGTTGCTTTTTCACTTTGTTAATGGTTTCCTTTGCTGTGCAGATGTATCTTTTTTGATTCAACAATACTTATATTCAAGTATAAATCTATATTCCTATGATAGACTAACTTCAAAGACTTAAATGTTTTATTTCTTCCCTGTATCTTAATGTTTTATTCTAAAATTTGTACCTAAGTATTCAGGCATACTCATAGGAACAATACCACACTGGTCCTTAATTCTACTTAGCTGAACTTAAATTATATGACCTGGAAAAAGTCATTATTACCTCTCTTAGGCTTGGTTCTTCATTTATAAAATTAAAGGATGCAGGAAACCCAGGGATGGAGGAGAGTTAGAGAGGAGAGTCAGCACACCTCACACAGTATGTGCTGTTGCTCCCAGAAAGCAGAGACTGAGGCAATAAATGGGTGGGTGAAGAATGAGGGGCAGAGGGGTCGGAGAAGGCAAGTGTGAAGAAGGGAGGAAAATGGTCTGAAAAGAATCTATTTAAATCTAAGAGGAAGTCATCAGTGATTTTAAACAGAAGCAGAGTGAGAATAATGAACTTTACTGTTCTGACCAGAACTCTGTTATTTTATCCTACCAACAAAAATAGAGGTATAGACAGTATCTGAGACTACATAACCATCATGTTTTGGAACACTTTAATACTTAATACTTACCTTTATAAACACATCTAATATATTCAGGGACATTTACTCACTAAATAATTGCTCTCTTAGCTCTGGAAGGAATTGCTTCAATCTTTCATAGCTAAGCTTTTTCCTTATGTTTAATCCATAAGCTTTTGTATTCACTGAGTTCAACAATAATTTATAAAGTTGCATGCATAAAAAAATCTGATCTTTCACCTTAATAAAGTAATTCATTAAAGAAAATTAAAGAGATGGAAAGATGTTTAGTTTTGCTCCTTCCTAAAACTCATTAAATAAGCCCTTCCACCATGTGAGGACACCGTGAGATGGTACCAGCTATGAACCAAGAGGGACCTCACTAGCAGACAACTATGACAGTGCCTTGATCTTGGACTTCCCAGCCTCCAGAACTGTGAACAATAAATTTCTATTGTTTATTTTTTTTAAGTAAATGAATAAACAACACTTTTTAAGGCATAAACCCACATGGACAAAGACAACAGGAGAGGAAACTACCAACACAAAATTTTAGCAGCTAAAAAGTAGGTGGAGAAATGGTAACTGAGTTACCTAACCAAGAAGGCAGATTCCCAACCTGGTACTGGGGAAAGCCGTAAAGCAAACCAATTTACAATGCAGAATTCCCAAGCAGCTCAGGAATTGGCAGCACCAGATAGGTAGAAAACGGTGGTGAAAGGTGTGCTTAAAACAGTAAGACTGACTGAAATTCTCTTGAAAAAGAGATTAAATCCCCACCATGGGCAGATTCTAGGACTTATCCCCTCAAAAGGGTAAAATAGAGCTACTCTGTGGATACTAGGTACAGTTGGGGCCAGTGGTACCACACTGAAAACAAGGAGATTAAGTAAAAATGTACGTATACAGTATCCCAGAAAGAAAAGCAAAAAAGGTTAAGAGAAAAACAATACAGAAAAGAAAATGAGAGGACCAGCTCAGAAGACACAAAAACAAGTATGAGGTCTTAAAGAGAACACAGCGGGAAAGGTGGGGGGGGAGGGGAGAGAAGAAAAAAGAAACCAGATCACATTCAAAGGACCAATAATCAAAATGGCTTTATACTTCTCAAAAGCTATTAACAAGAGAAAGAAGCAATATTTTTAAAATTCTGAAAGAACATGATCTCTAGATTCTATGCTTAGAATTCTATGCCCAAACTATCAAGCAAATATAAGGTTAGAGATTATTTTCAGACAAGCAAAAATTCAAAAAATTGATCTTCCATGTACTCTCACTGGGGAGATGCTCCTATAATAAAATCAGTAAACCAAGAAAGACAACAGCAGAAGCAAAACCACCACAAAGATGAATGTCAACTGTGCACTAGCAATAAAAGGCTACAACCAAAGTGGAACAAAACAGAGGTTCCAGATTGAAACTGACAGAATAGCTAATGCATCTAAATGCACTGAAAGCTGGTAAATATTTAAGGGTTTGGGGCTAAATTACTGATAATACATAAAAAACTAAGGAAACAAAAACATAAGACATACTGAACTTCAGTGAAAGTTTTGCAATTAAAAAAAAATAGTCATAGCAAATGGCATAGCAAATGGCATAGCAAATATCATACTCAATACTTCTCTAACCAAAATTGTAAGTATACTGGGAGGCAGGAAAATGGAAACATGAACAGTGGGATGAGGAAGTAATAAATGCTCATCTCAAATAATGGGAGATAATGCCTAAAATATAGGTAATGCTGAAAATTGAAAAAAAATCAAGAAGTAACAATATAAGGCTGTTATTCACAGAAATGAAGATAAACAGCACAAGAATGAGCTAACAATAAAAGGTATTCACTTATATGACAGGGCTGTGAAAACTGGTTATCTTTTATAACAAGTCTTATTTTGATTCTTTTAACTACAAGGATATATACCCAATATTTTTTAAATGAATAAAAATGATAGTTGCATTAATTTTAATATCCTGAGATAGGGTCCCTCAGCCATTAAGCTTTCTAGGTGATTCCAAGGTGCAGTCGAGTTGAGAACCACTGATTTAGAAGCATTCTCTAGCGTATAACCTTTTTACACTGATAAGAAAACTAAATCCAAAGTCATTTAATGACTGAGCAAATTCCAACTAAAAAAATAAACAAGCATATATTTTTAGTAATTTAAGGCCATAGAAACAATTTTAAAATCCCAAGGAGTAAATAAATGCAAGTATACAGCCAGGGAAGACCATATCACATATACATATTATTTAATCAAGTGTCAAACAGGACTTATGAAATGAACTACAGATCCTAATAACCCAAAATGTGGCACAGTGGCAAAAACCTTCATCTCAAATTGACAAAAGTTAGAGATCTGAACGTATGCTCTTCTTACCCTATCATATTATAAAAGGAAAAATACAATTGCCAATTTGGAGCTTCTAACAAGGAAATAAGGAAAGAATAAGCCACGGCAGGAATGACACACTTCTTTTCTTCTTTGACATATTCATATGGTGATGCTCATGGGTGTAATACATTCCCATGGGCATAACCAAAATTTTATTAAAGGATATAATATGAAGCAAGGTTATACTCAAATCCCAGTACAAAGTATTATAATCCCACTCTCATTCTTTCCCAGTGATGGTAAAACAGTCCCAGGACTGACTGATAAGAAGTCCAGAACTTTAACACCCCTATAAATTTGAAAATGTTATTATTTTAAATTTAAAAAAGCTGACAATATATATATTGGCCGCTAAGTACTCAAATTGTATGTGGCAAGAAAATGTGTTTTCCTTTAAAAGATACAAGAGGGCATTATTTGTATAAAGTACTTATTTATAACAATTTACTACTTTTCTTCACATCCTAACATATGACACCCCTACAATTTTCTGTCTAAATATTTTAAAAATCAAAACAAAAATTTAAAAAACAAATCTAATTCTGCTTTACCTGTGATGTACCATCCTTATGTTCCTGGAACCTTTCAGCTATATAAATGTTGTAAGCTGAGCGAGGTCTTTTCGGTTTTCCAAGCATTGTTAACTCCTGAGTAACAAAAATGGAAGAGTTAGATATAGTTTTAACTTCTGTAAGACTTTACCTACAGAAACTTTATTCACTACTATGCATTACAGGAAGTTCCTATAAGTGAATGTTATGATTCTTTGTATATACAAAATGACTACTCACTCTTGGGATCAGAATTATTTTTGTGATAGCACTAAGTTTTGAAAATTATAAAAGGTTTTATGAGTTATTTTCCATATAAAAACTTTTCCCTTACATATTATTTTCATGGTCTCCATGAAGTGAGTAACTGAGCACTTAGGTACAAAATCTTTTTTAAAGGTTAAAACAATTTCAGTTTCATCCTTCCAGAACACTACCATCTCCCAGCCACTATATGCCTCTACCACAACTCATAAACACTAGAGTATCTGTTTAATAATCTCTCATTTCATTTCCTTCCTTGGTATCTCTCAACTTTTAAACTTCAACAGATGTGTTAAATTCAATTCTTTTAACTAGGTACCAAAGGACAGAGGAGGCAAGAAATAGCAAATACATGTATCCCTTACTGTTTAAGTTAGTTTAGTTTCAAGGGGCACCTGGGTAGCTCAGTCAGTTAAGTGTTCGACTTCAGCTCAGGTCATGATCTCACAGCTCTTGAGTTCGGGCTCTGTGCTGACAGCTCAGAGCCTAGAGCCTGCTTCAGATTCTGTGTCTCCCTCTCACATTCTGCCCCTCCCCCACTCACACTCTGTCTCTCAAACATAAATAAAAACATTAAAAAAAAATTTTTTTAATGTTTACTTTCTGAGTTTCAGAGAATAAAGGATGCTGCACTATTCTATTTAGTTTTTGAATTTGGATAGTAGTACTTGTAATTCATAAATTATGTGGTTTTTAATGGCAATTTGGTTAAAGTCAATAACAAACCCAATTTTATTTCATAAATAAAGTACAGCCCCTGTGATTAACCTCATTCTTCCTGGACTTCTCAGACACAGAACAACTATAAAACTACTGCAGACTCCAGGTACTTCATAACGTAACTGTTTCCCCTTTTGTTTCTAGAGCTTGGAATTCATCATCCTTCCTAACAATAAGTATACAGCTGAACAGACTGAAAAATCAACAACCCTCTTGGATCCCTAAGGGAGAGAAGTTTGTTTCAAACTGCTGCCCCCTAGACTGGAGTGACACACAAGTAAATACAGGGAGTCGAAGCAACCCCTGCTGGAACCAGTGCTGGGGTACCAAAACCTCTACTGTAATTAATTAATTGCTGGATGTTCTGGCTTCAGGGGGAGCCAGTCATAAGAATGTCCTCACAGGACGCCTGGGTGGCTCAGTCAGTTAAGCGTCCGCCTCTTGGTTTCAGCTCAGGTCACCATTAGTGAGTTTGAGCCCAGCATCGGGCTCTGCGATGACAGAGTGGGATTCTCTCTCTCTCTGCCTCTCCCCTGCTGGCTCTCTTGGCCTCTCAAAATAAATAAACTTAAATTAAAAAAAAAAAAAAAAAAGAAGACAGTCCTCACAGTATTGTGATATACTTCTAGGAGCTAAACCAGATTTCCACAATTAATACCAGAAAAAATATTTCCCCTGCTTCTGTAAGAAAGGAAGAGAGGAAAAGAAACTATTTTGAAATGCCTGAGCACTCAACTATTAACAAGGCCTGCCTTCAGGGGAAACTAGTTAACCAGAGCCTAACTTACCTGCATGAAGGGAAAACACCCAACTCCTGCACACTCTAGTCATTCTGACTCACACCTAATGGGGAGGGGGAGTGTGGAAGAGTGAACTGAGAAACTCTTGTGAAGTTCACAGACCAGTTGCATAGGCTCACTAAAAGATCGGGACCTAATTGTAGGACTACAGAATGCTTTTCTTGACCCCCACACCTCACCACCACATTGCTAAGGCCTATTTACAGCAGTTCCTTTTATTCAGTACATTATGTCCATCAATCAAGAAAAAACTTCCAAGGCAGACTAAAAGGCAAAAAACATAATATGAAGAGACAAAGCAAGCATCAGAACCAGATATGGGAGGGATGTTGAAATTATCAGACCGGGAATTTAAAACAACTAGATTAGTATGCTAAAGGCTCCAGATTGCATGTAAGAACAGATTGGCAATGTAAAACTCGGAGATGGAAATCCCAAGAAGTAACCAAAAAAAACCAAAAAACAAAAAAAGTTAGAGATCAAAAATGCTGTAACAGAGGCGCCTGGGTGGCTCAGTCAGTTAAGTATCTGACTCTTAATCTCAGCTCAGGAGACTGGGCTCCAAGCTGGGTATGGCACCTATTAAAAAAAAGAGAGAGAGAGGAGAGAAAGGAGAGAGAGAAGAGAGACAAGAATGTTGTAATGAAACGAAGAATGTCTTTAATGGGTTTATTAGTAGACTGGACATGGCTGAAGAAAGAATCACTGGGCTAAAGGATGTAATAATAGAATCCTCAAAAATCCAAAACAAAGAGAACAAAGACTGAAAAATAAACCAAAAACTGAAGACTATCCAAGGACTATAGGACAACTTAGAACAGGTGTAACCAACATAAAATGGGAATACTAGGAGGAGAAAGAGAAAAAGAAATATATGAAAGGGAAATCCCATATTACTGCCCAATCCTCATTTCTGGTCTCTCCACTCTTACATTGGATGGGTGCATTAAAAAGGAAGGGAGAATAAAGGAGGGAGAATAAACTTCAGTACCCACCCCTCCAAATACCCCTATGCAGACACTGTATTTCTATTGTCTTTTCTAGCTCCTTTTTACTAATTGGATCAGAAGACTAGATTGCTATCTAGATTACTGACTTAAAATGGGTGAGTCCTGAACTCTGGTGCTAGGAGAGCTCAACAAGAGTCAGGGAGACATATGTTGTCATCTCACATTAAAGTCTCAAATTTACTTTTTCAAAGAAATAGTTTTAACTCTGATGACCATTTTTTACAGTATATGTACTGGACCAGCAAGCTGACCATCTCATACCTAATACTGTTCCTACAGAAAAATGTAGGAATACATTTTTGTATTTTGTATTTTGCTTTCAAGCAATAGTATTTATGTGGATTAATAACCTTAAACTGGGACCAGACTACAAATCTGAACCATGTGGGGTGTTTAATGAGGAAAAGTAGTTCATCCTATAGGACTTCTTATTTGACTAGATACAATAAAGGCATTTTTTCCTGATGTGTTAATGAAATCAGTCTATTTAGCAACATCCATAATGAAACTCATCCATAATCAAACTCACCATTACCTATAAAACAATTCAAATCAGCAGGTTATCCTAGACAAGACACAGACACAAAGATTCTTGCTATTCCTGATTTGGCTGTTTCATAACTCTGTTCCTTCAGCTTTCATTCTAGTCCTAACTACGTATCTTAAATTTGGATACATTCAAAAGTAGTAACAAGGGGTTCCAAGACAGACTCAATGCCAAGTGGTCCTAGTGGCAGAAAAGAGTTATCCCATTTTTTCCTAACTGGGGTACTCCTGATGACATTCTACCATTTAGCCACATATATCAAAATAAGAAAAACTCCCAATATTCATTGTTCTATAAATTTCAGTTCTTTGCCAAAGGAAAAAAATATTTCACTGATACTCACTCTCTTTTTTATTAATGCTTTCTTTTTTAAACGTTTTTGCTGGATTTCTTTTTCCAAAGATACAATCTGACTTGGAGTTAACTGTTCTTGAATTCTGTTTATCTCTTCTTTGTATGCCTGCCAGTCTGCCCTGTAAGCATCTTCATATATCTATAAATAAAAACCCAAACATGAAGTCAATAAATTACTGCTGATAAATCAAACACAGCACACCCGCCAGGGAAAGACAATTGCATGACTTCAGATAAAGACAGACTAGGGGCACCTGGGTGGCTCAGTCAGTTGAGCGTCCGACTTCAGCTCAGGTCATGATCTCACAACTTGTGAGTTCGAGCCCCACATCGGGCTCTGTGCTGACAGCTCGGAGCCTGGAGCCTGCTTCTGATTCTGTGTCTCCCTCTCTCTCTGCCCCTGCCCCACTCATGCTCTGTCTCTCTCTGTCTCAGAAATAAATAAACATTAAAAAAAATTAAAAAAAAATAAACATTAAAAATAAATAAAAATTAAAAAAAAATAAAAAGACAGACTAAACCACCAAGTGAAAAATGTGCTCTGGAATCACATGTATATGGACTAAAAACATGTTTTTTTCATAAAAATGTTAACAAAGGTGAGAGTCTAACAACTAGTCTTCAGTTTCAGATACTGCCAACCCTTTGTTGCCACTGCCATACACCCATTTTCTAATCATTATGAATCAGAAAGTATGAAGTTCCTTTATAGGTAACAGATACTAAAAAAATTTTTTTAATCATCTAGTCCCTTAAAGGACATGACTATTATTCTTAACTGCAGAATAACTGGTCAGCAATACTGAAAACCAATATGCTTACTTTTTTCTCTGAATCAGGAAGTTCCCTCCATAGCTGGGCAATTTTTCTAATTAGTTCTGAATTTTTCGCATCTATAGATTGAAATAAAATGAAAAAGTCACAATTTTATGTCTCAGGATTAATTTCTAAAGACTTCTAGGAAGTCTAGCTTTAGCTCTAAGTTTTATTACAGACACCTCTATACCACATATAATACAATGATTTAGGTTTTCTTTAATTTCATACTTTATCCAGAATTGTTAAAGTCTGTTACCTAATAATTAAGAAATATGTCACATACCCTCCCAAAATTATTAGTTTAAGCAGTTGGGTAATCACTGTCTTCAAGCTTTTTTACTTCATATTTCAAACAAAAATTTTTTTCCCATCTTTCAGGAATTATTAAGTTCATAAAACCTTACTCAACAATAAAATATAATCTTGATTCACGTAACACTGCCTTGTATTTCAGTTACAGAAACACTACTTGCAACAAGCTATTCTAAAATCAATTCATTATTCCCCATTTCCTTCCTCATCTTAACTGATCAAGTCATTATTCCCCATTTCCTTCCTCATCTTAACTGGAGTGGCATTTTAACAAACCACTTAGTTTGAACTACAAAATTTTAAAACATGTGAGTACTTCTTAAACATGTCTCTTAAACCAATTCTTTATAATGTAGGAATTTTCATTACAGTTCATTTGGTTTTCACAAGTACCCTGTGAAAGGGCTCTAGAAATCATAAAGTTGACTATTCTTAATTTAGTTATTATCTTTACACTACTATAATCACAAATGAAGGCCCACAGCCTTTCTAGGGAGTCAACAAAAATCCTACCTGGAAATCTTTTTTTTTTTCAGGAAGTCAACCGATTTCCAGTGAAAAAGCTCTTGGAATTAGCAATTTGTATAGAGCTTTACAGTTTACAGAACACATCCACATAAGTTATTTCATTGCAACTTCATTAACAATTCCCTGAAGCAGGAGCTAAAGCAAGTAATAAAATGATTCATCAATGGTGCTCCAGGCCAATGGCAACTAGACCCCCAAAATTCAGCTTTTTCATCTTCTTCCCTGGGTGCTTCCACTCCACATGCTGCTATTTTTAAAATACTTTTCATTAAATGAGTAAGTCAGGAGGATAAAGTCAATGGTATTGTAATAGTCTTGTATGGTGATTGATGGTAGCTACACTTGTGGTCAGCATAGCATAATGTATACAGTTGTCCAGTCACCACTATGTTGTACACCTGAAACTAGTGTAACACTGTGCTTCAACTATACCTCAATAAAATATACATAGTAATAAGAAATAAATAAAAATACCTTTCATTAGCTCAATTATTTATAAGGAATTTGTACTTGGTAAAAAATGTCATACTTTACAGACCACTAAACGTTAATGGTTATTTTTCCGCAGTCACTGGATGCTTTCAAAGTGCAAATCAAGTCTGAAGTAAAACTGTTTAGTGGCTTCTTTATTACATCAGAAAACAGTAAATGCTCCAAAACTCCTTACCTGGGTTCTGAGCTTTAAATATGGGTAGCTGTTCTTTAGAAAATCGAACGTATGAAGTCAGAGGCTTCTTTGGATAACTATTCACGGTGGATGAAAAACATCTCGGTACATATGCAAAACTACGTATAAAGAAAATAACCAATATCAAGTATTTAAGTGCCAATATTCACTTTTAGATGAACACAGATTCCCCCCAAAAAGACGCTATCAGAATGCTATATATGGCACGGTGTTAGTGACTTTTAAAACCCTGTCCTAACCAGAGAAAAGACCTGCAAAACTGAACTCTCGAAGCTTCATCTATGCCTGTTAAGAAGGGCAGAGTGGAGGAAAGCATCTGCACTTCAGCTCCTGGACCCTGCCTTCTCAACGCTTCTACTGATGGAGGGAGACTCTTTGGCGCGCGACTTCGCAGAGAACTCTGAACGAGGGCTACAAGGTTGGACAGCGCGGAGCGGCGGGAAGGAAGAGGAAAGGTGGAGGGTGGCCGGAAAGTAAGACTGCTGGATAAGGCCTGGTCGCAAAACCACCAGCCCCTTCGCAAAGTCGCGGCATGATTCAAAGCGCCACGGTGGCCCGGACCACCTAGGAGACACAAAAAAGTGTACGAAAACGTCTACACTCCAACCCAGACACCCTGAGCCGTGCCGCCTCCTGAAGTGCAGGCGAGAGGTCCTTACCTGAAGGGAGAGCGCAGTCGACTTCCACAACCCGCGCAGAGGTCCGCTCCGGACTTTCCCAGTGCACTCAGCACGCTCCACACGCCCCGGAAAAGCGCCATTGCACCAACTTACAAGGCAGCGACCAGGCGCCAACCTCCTACAGCCCCGCGGCACAACAGAACTCCAACAATGACGAACAGAACCCGCTGGTGACCCTCTGTAGTTTACTCTCATGCCCGCCACTCGCAAGGCACTATGGGAAATCGGCTAACATCCGGTCAGTAGCCGGGGAGCTAGGCAGGGCAGAATTCACGCAGGCGCTGTAGTAGCTTCCCGGTGGGTGAGGTTGCAAAGGAGGAGGGCTCGGGGGCGGAGAAGGAAACCGCAGCCCGGCTTGCCTGCGGAGAGCCCTGGCCTAGAGGAGGCGTAGCTGAGCCACCTCTGCCCCCGGCCCTCCCCTCCGCATTCGGTTCCTCCGCCCGGCCTGGAGGCTGATGGAGGCACTGTGGCCACCTCACCGCAACAGTGCGGGGCTGGCTGGCGTCCGCCTGTGACGACCGAAAGGGCCAGTACGTAACAGTTTTACCGCGAGGACGCGGGATAGCTGTGCGGCCTGCGCTGCTCCGAGGTCAAGCTGGCGGGTGCTGCGCGACCAGCAGAGCCGCTGAGTTCAGGCCGCAACTGGCGCTCAGTATCCAAAACACTGCTGGGGCGGGGGAAGTGGGGCACGTTTCAAACCTAAAAATGCAGATTTCCTGGACTTGCTGCAGTGCCTGATTCAGTATATCTGTGAGGCCCGTGACTCTGTTTTCAACAGGTTCCTCATTGTTTAACAATTTCTGATGCCAGTGGTCATAGGACCACATTTAAAGCAATACTGAACTAGACCCTCGTCCCCTCCACTGCAACTATCCCAGACCCAGTCTTCAACCCTGACATCCAACCCTGCTTAATTAGTAGGGAGGAAACTTTGGCTGATTAGTCGTGCAAAGACTCTTTTCCCATTATTAACGTTAAAGTCTTGATCCGGAAATGTAGCATTCCCTAAGACTCACTTTCCCCCATTGCAGATGAGGATGTTAGACTAGATTAGTTTTTTCGAAGTCCTGAGAAAGTGTGACAAATACGCCTTGAGATATTGATCGATATGCTGTATAACCATTTTCTGTGTCGGCAATGGCATGAAAAAGATTGGGAAGACCTAAACTAAAGGTACATAAGGATCAGCTTTTATATTCCAATTATTTCCTTCTGAAACAGCCTCTATTGGGTAGCTATATTTGTTAGAAAATTCTTACCACTGTAATATTAAGCTGAGAGTCAACTGCTTTCTGTAGCTTTGAAACATTGGCCCTTGATGCAACAAAGGAAAAGCCCACTTTTAAGTGGTATGTAAACAACTATCACTACTCCCTTTTCTTAGTCTCTCAGGGTTGAAAGGAACTTTCCAGGTCATCTGTTCAAACTTCTCATCTTGACATGGAAAAACAGCTTTTTTTTCTGATTACATAACTACGTACAAGGCCCCAAACTTAGGTAAAAGACACAACCTTCCCCCACTCCCAATAAAGTCTGACAGAAGGAAATAAACAATTATAATGCACTAACAAGGCAGAGGTAAGTATAGAATATACTTCCTTATAACATTTTAGCTGGGTTCTGAAATAATTTGTTTTCTCTATATTTTCTAGAATATTTTTGTTCTTTCAGTTATTTGCTAAAAAAACTATTGCAGGTTCGGCTTATCACACTGGGGTCACCAATTGCAGGTTTAGCCTATCATCAATTGTGGGTTCAGCAGAAAAGATTATTCAAGACTCCATGCAAGTCAAGAGAGATGAGAGGGAGGCTAAGGGAAATCTCCCCGACCTGATCTCCAGCTCCTGTATATATTAAGCATACATTATAGGGAGAACATTGCACAATATGTCTTTGGCTATGTGCCAGTAAGATCTATAGAAAGTGTGCACAAAAAACAAGGCATTCCCAAGACCACCAAAGAGCAGATGCAGAAAGCAGGGTGGAGAACAAGATGAGATATTCCATAGATAACATGGTCTAAGGAATTCATGAGCACAGGAAAGACCCAACCCCTAAATATGCACTAACTAGATACTGGTCAGCTGTTTTCAGCAGGGCCAGAAAGCAGTGTAATGCATTCCCTATAATCTCCTTAACTAAGACATAGCTATTTGATTTCCCACAAAACTTCTTTTGGATATTTAAAAAATCTTTTTGTTTTTTTAGAGTGTCATTTTGATCTTACTGTAAAGGTCTTATAAATCTGATCTATAATATTTGTTTTCAGCAAATACCGATATTCCTTAACAGTCATTTACATTGCAGCAAAATTTTATTCCAAATGCAGCATTTACAAAGAAAATATAATTCTACCTGCTTACTCAAATTATCTTTGAGTTTCACTTATGAAACATGAAGACTTACCACAGCCCTTCCTAGGGTTCTGTTCTTTTATTTTGTTTTAAAAGTTTATCTACTCCCATGACTTCAGCTATCAGTTATATCCTCATGGTTCCCATATCTTATATTGAATCCATTTTAGTCCCAAATCTACATAAACACTGTCTTCTGGACATTTTTACCATCATGTCTCACAGATACTTCAATTTTTCATTAACAGAATTCACTATCTTTCTCCTGTTTTGAACAACTTCTCTTCTTAAGAAGCACCTGTATCCCATTTGAATCATCCAAGCTAATAACTTGATAAATCATTTTATAATATCTCCCATTGACACTGTAACTGAACTAACATGAGTTTGGTCTTTGGCGAGTCACAGATAGAAACTATACCAGATGGAATTGTGACACAAAGTAAACTTTTATTTGCAGCAAATAAGGAGATGATGGGGAATAAACTTCCAAAGCTATGACTCTCTGAGCAAGGGTGAATGAGTTCCTTTTATTTAGGGTTAGGATGAATATTTAGATAGGGAAGCTTTGTCATTGTATGTAGAGGTGGGCATAAGGTCATGCGTGCACCTTAAAGAAACATGCCTATACATACATCATATGTTATGTAAATGAGACTTGTGTTCTTCCTTGGATGGAGATTTTAGTATTATAATGAGGTAAAGGTAACTGTCAGTCATTCCATGGTCCATCTGTACAGGTGTGAGTTGGGGTTAATCTCAAATTAGTCTGGGCTGACTGAACTCTTTGCCCAGGCAGTTGTCATTGCTTGAGGGGTAGTTTCGGCTTCCTTCCCCTTGGGTCTTTTGCCTGAATTAAGAGAGAAGCTAGAAAGAAGAGCTTAAGGAAAAATGTGGGACAAAGGTCAGTAGGTACTAGCAGGTGAGCAGTAAAGGTCAGGGGTCTAGCTGGTGGCATAACTTCTTCCCCATCAACCAGCTAATGATAAGTGTTGATGATTCTACCTCATTAACCCCTCTAGTAAGTATTCCTTCTTCTCCAGTCCAATTGCTGCTGCTTTTGTTCAGGACAGTAATATGTTGGTAAGTCAGGTCTCAAAAAGAAAGCCCTAATTTGTGTTTGCTGAGGTCTGTGATATAGACACTCCTACGATGGCTGATTTCAAACTACCAACTTGGTATCATTACTCCTGAAGTTGGGAAGAGATATATATAATTGATTGTCCAGGCCAGTACCAACCAGCTCCTATGTGCCACTCACTGGTTCAGGCTCTGACATCTTTTCCCAAACTCTTACAAGTACTTTTCCTACTTTCAGGCTTACTTCCCTCCTAATCATATTCCACTCTGTCACCAAGTCAGTCTTTCTAAAAGGCAAATCTCATTTATTCACTTGTTTATTAAGACAGACTCCATGCCAGGCAATGATCATGCTTCTATATTTGAAACCTTCAGTGGCTTCTGATTGCCCATGGTATTAAGTTTAAGTTCTCATACATGGCATACAAGTCCTCCATGAACTGGCGCTTTTGTTTCCCCTAGAGCTTCATTTCTCACTTCAACCTTGCTTAAAAATAATTTATTATTTAAACATCTATTTCTTCTGACTGAAACCACTTAATTTGGCTCTGAGTTTACCATTGCATGTTGTGTGATATGCCAAAGTTATGGAAATTACTGGATAAGAATACAGACTCAGAAGTTAGATCTAGGTTTGAATCCTGCTTTTGTTATTTACTAGCTGAGTGACCTTGCCAAATGACAATTTCTGTGACCCAGAGTTTTCCCTTCTGTGAAATGGGGATAATAATGTTTGATTCTTTGGATTGTTACAAAGATTAAATTAGAAAATGTACAAAAAGTTCTTAACAGAGTCCCTGGGACATAGTAAGAGGGTCAACAAACAGTGGCTATAATTATCCTTATATTACTCATAACAATTATTATTAGCTTTTAAATAATTATAGGTATAGTATGAATTTTCCCCAAAGTCAGATTTGCATCACAAACCTGTCATTACTTTGTCATTTTCTGTCTCTATTAAATTACATACACTAATTAGTAAGTTGTGAATGTGAAAACCTGGTCTTCCAATTCATTGTCTTAATGCTTCCCCCATTGTATAAGACTATCCCTCAGACTCATTCAACATACATTATTCCAGCCCCAAATATCTTCTTTGAATCTTCTATAGTGTGTGAGCTTGTATTATTTACTTGTGACATATACTGCTCTGGTGTTTAACCTTTTTTTATGTGCAGATGGTTTTTTTTTTCCCTCAATAGATGGTAAGCTCTTGAAGACAAGATCAAGTCTTATTCTTCTTCCTATCACTTATCAGTTGTAGTACTTAGTGTAGTATATTAAGCATGACAGATGGGTAAGAGGGAGGAAGGGAGGAAGAGCAAGAAAGAAAATGTAAAAAGATTTGTATCTGCACAAATTACTTATATGCAAATTTGGCCTCGTAGAAAGTAGCAACTACCTGTTAGAAAATAGCAGCTGCCAATAGAAGGGACAGTTATGTGTGGAGATAGGAACCATGTAAAATTTTGGAAAATATATATGAAAATAATGATCATGGTTTATTGATACTTGGTAAAGTTGAAGATAGCAACAATAAATAGCAGCAGCAATAAATAGCAGCAGAGACCAAGATAATTCCCTACTGAATAATGGAGTTAGATACAGTGATATCACTCAAAGAAAAAATATTCCTAAAAGAAAGCAGTTTTGCTTTTGTAATTATAATGAATAAATAAACTCACTAAAATAAGAGCAATCACCTGATAGGTTTAGCACAAGGAATAGATGCATTCTGAACTCATAAGTAAATGTAGAAATAAGAAATAAGATTATACTGTAAACACCACATGTAAAGACAATTTACTCAATTAAATAGCCCTGCATAGGTATTGGAAGTAGCACAATAAGAATAAGACATTGTTCCTGTCCCAAGGAGGTTCACTCTGATTAGGAAAACAAAGCAACAACACATGAAAATTATAAAAGTATAACAATTTAATGCAGCAAGAGGGAAAAAGCTTATCTTTTCTATAAATCAAGATTTTAATTAGTTACAGTAGAAAACTGTGTATGTAAGTTTTTCCTTCAAAAAATTTTCATTTGGGGCGCCTGGGTGGCTCAGTCCGTTGAACATCCAACTTCAGCTCAGGCTGTGATCTCACAGTTCTTGGGTTTGAGCCCCACATGGGGCTCTGTGCTGGCAGGTCAGAGTCTGGAGCCTGCTTCAGATTCTGTGTCTTCTCCTTTCTCTGCCCCTCCCTCACTCACACTCTCTGTCTTAAAAATAAATAAACATTGAAAAAAAAATTTTTTAATACATTTTCATTTACTTAGTGTCTATTATGACCACACTTGAGTTTGCCTTAAAATAGTATACAAAAGGATAGAAGGGAGAGAAAAATTAGAAAGAAAGATCTATTGCATATTAACAGTTCCCAGATATCCAAATTGGTTTATAAATTATTTCTCAAGTAGAGCAAAGTGTAGATGCAGCCTTAATTATTAACAGCATATCAAAGTTATTTTTAGCCATTGCTGTGGCAGCATTATGCAAAATAAATATAGCTTTTCTATTTTAAAGTTGATTCTATGAGTCAGCAGGAGGTAGGACAAGTAAAACAGGATAGCTATAATTTTATGCAAATTATAAAATTCAAATTCATATTGCTGGATATTCCTGAAAGCTGACATAAAGAGTGGAAGAAATCCAGAATGATTATATTGATGGAATAATGCTATTAATAAACAGGATAACTTAGAGTATTTGCCCTCACATTATTATAAAACACCTGATCGATTCAAATTATAATTTATTGCTCAAATATGTGCCAAATGTTTTTTAAGTTTTTATTTTAACTCCAGTTAGTAAACATACAGTATTATATTAGCTTCAAGTGTACAATATAGCAATTGAACACTTCCATACAACATCCTGTGCTTATCACAGCAAGTGCACTCCTAGGACGCGTGGGTGACTTGGTTGGTTGAGCACCTGACTCTTGATTTCTGCTCAGGTCATGATCCCAGGGTCATGGGATTGAGCCTCGTGTCAGGCTCTCTACCTGCTTAATATTCTCTCCCTTTCTCCTCTGCCCCTCTCCCCTGCTCACACTCACTCACTCTTTAACATAAACTAAATAAATAAATAAAATAAAATCACAACAAGAGCACTCCTTAATCCCCATCACTTATTTAACCCAACCCCCCACTCACCTCCCCTCTGGTATGTGCCAAACATTTTAATACATTATCTCTAATCATTCAAAATCCTACAAGTTGGAATTCTTTGTATTATACAGACATGAAAACTGGTATTCAGAGAGAGAGAGATAGGAAGGATTCTTGTTCTTGTTGCATCTTATTAAAAATTTCCACCTATGAATCCATAGTTTGCAACTTTGAAATTATATTTTATTGTATGTAAGGACAATATAAGCTAGTGAGTCATCAAGTTACAGTAGTTTATTTTTTCAATACTCATATACTGTTCTTTTCTATCCCTTAAAGGCTTTCTTGACTTCTTTAATTAATGAGTAGACTGTTAAAATAACATCTTGCAGTCTGTGGGTTCGAGCCCTGAGTTAGGCTCTGTGCTGACAGTTCAGAGCCTGGAGCCCGCTTCAGATTCTGTGTCTCCCTCTCTCTTTCCCCCTACCCCACTCATGCTTGTCTCTCTCCATCTCTCAAAAGCGAGTAAACATTAAAAATAATAATAACATCTTAAGCTCCTTTATTCACTCATTCATTCAAAAACATTTAGGCTTGAACTTTTTTTGACTATGCACATACATCCACATGTGTGTGAATGCATTAAAAAGTATGCAAAATAATACACACAAAATTTGGCTTACTGGTGATTATACCTGAGTATTGCATGAGTGTGTAGATGGTACTCACTTTTTACTGTATATAAATCTGTATTGATTTACATTTTTTCCCAAAATATAACAGTAATATTAATCTTTTATAATATTTTTTTTAAATACTGCAATAACTTCTAAAAATACAAAGATGACTAAGGCATTATCCATCTGTTTAAATCTCCCTGGGGGAGGAGGGGATGGCTTCATAAAGCAGGTGACACTTGAACTGTTTTTTCCAAGTCGGGAAGGGTGGAGGTGCATTTCAGAAAAAGGAAACAGTAATTTTCAAGTCACAGATATACATGAGAGCATGGTGTACTTTAAAAATCTGTACGTATGTAGAAAGGAGTTATATGACACAAATCCAAAAGGTTGTGAAGGTCTGTGTGTAATATGCTAAGGAGTTTGTTAGCAAAAGATAAACAACTTTTTAGGTAGGTTAAACTTGTTTTTAGATAAATATCTTTGGTAGGAGCACAGAAGGTGATGGGAATGAGGAAACTTTAAAAAAGAGGAGTGAGGAGATTATTGCTATAATCCAGGAAAGAGATTGAAATTCTGAACTAGCATGCTGCTACGACTCAAAATCCAAAGGCATTTCTCAGTACAACCAGCAAGCCAAGAATGACTTTGAGGATTCTGGTATGACAGACTGTTCCAATTTAAATCCTATACTGTGGTAAATAAATATCCCTAAACAAATGCTCTTATTACATAAGTTTTCTGGCTAAAAACTTACACTGACTTTTTATAGGCTATCAAATTAAGGTTTCACATCCAGTAGATCTGCCTTCTCTGCCTAATCTTTTCTCTCATTAATTGCACACAGACCTCCAAGGCCACTATTTATTTCTCTTATTTCTACTTCTACTTTATTATCTTTGCTTGGTTTCACTTATCTTAATTAATGCCTTCCCCATTTAAATATGCCATTAAAAATTCCAAGTATCTTCTGTTGCCTAATTTATTTATTTATTCAATTAATAATTGAAATCTTGTGTGCTAGATATTGTGCTAAGTGCCAGGGAGTAAAAAGTGGAAAGCACAAAGTATTTCACAGTTAATGATACTGATAATATAGCATGGTAAGGGCAATTATAAAGAGACACACTGGGGGTGGAGTGATGTCAGCATTATGGCTGAATAAGACATCCCTCATCTGTGTCCCCAACAATTTGACATTCATCCATGAATACAAGTGCCTAGGTGGGAGCTGTGGAATCTAGCACTATTTGCCAAGGGATTTGGGAGGAGTTCCACCCACCTGTGTGATGGGTAATAGGCATATTGACCTTAGTGTCAGCTGTGGACACTGCAGTGGCCTGTGAACCACTCCAGCCCCTCTAAGCCACAGTCTAGGAGTCCCTGAAAAACACTGCCTTAGACAATCAAGGCCAAAAGAGCCATGGTAGAAGTCCAGGTTTCCAGAAAAAAACTTCCAGCAAAAAAGCAAACAAACAAAAAAAAAGTTTTGACACATTGGAAAAGGTAAGAGGAACAGAGTCATCACCTCTTTCTTAAGACAGCACAGCATAAGGCCAAGAGAAATCTGAGCCCACACTTTCTCCAACAAGGGAAAGTGACAGTATGTGAGTGAGCAATCCACTTCCCCAGCTGTGTAGAACACTGGTAAAGGAGCTCATTTTCCTCTCAGCCCATGCAGAACACTGAATCATAAACTTCAGGACTGGGGAGTAGGAAGAGGCTGAGGGAGTGTCAGATAGGATTCTCAGAGGGCATTAAAGGAATGTGACTATTACCAATGGTGTTGTGGACTCCATCAAGAAACCAGCCCATCAGCTATTGGGGATGCCTCACCCATGGATCCTCCCAACTGCCATGGGCACCCCCCAGCCCTCGTTGCAACACACACACACACACACACACACACACACACACACACACTACACACACAAATTTATACCCTGTGTCCAACTTCCTGTGTGCACTTCTGATGACAGCAGTAAGAGCAAACTTTGACATATGGCTAGTGAGCACTCATGGAGAACCACGTGGAATCTACAGGCCAAAGAGAGACCACAAACTTGAGCTTTAACGCCACCTTTGGGAAAACAAAACAGAAGCTATCAAGCACTCAACCTGGTGCATTACAGAATCAAGATAAGGCATATAAGTTTAAGAATTCTGCCACAAGAGGGAGCAAGAAGCACGGAACAGGTATATCCATAGAAGATCTAAGAAAGCCTCAGAATCCCTAGCAGGGCTGATGGAAGTTATTTCTCTCCTGAAGGTAGTAAAGACTAGAGGAGGTACTATGTCAGATGTGAAGGTGGCAATGCAAAACTTTGAGGAACATAAAAAAAATCAAGGAAAACAATGCCACCAAGGATCACAATAATCATCCAGGAACTGATGATCCCCAAAACATAGAGATCTGCAATTTACCTGGTAAAGAATTCAAATAGCTATTTTAAGGAAACTGAATGAGCTACAAAAAAAGGCGGGTGGCACCTGGGTGGTTCAGTCAGTTAAGTGTCCGACTCTTGATTTCAGCTCAGGTCCCGATCTCGTGGTCGTGAGAACATGCCCCAAGTTGGGCTCCATGATGGGCATGGAGCCTACTTAAGATTCTCTCTCTCTCTCTCTCTCTCTCTCTCTCTCTCTCTCTCCCCCCCCCACCCGCCTCTCCCTCTCTCTCTCTCTCCCCCCCCCCCGCAAAACACACACGCACACACAAAGACAATTCAACAAAATCAGAAAACAATACATGAAAAAAATGAGCAGTTTAACAAAGAGATAAAAATCATAAAAGACTAAAACAAATTCTGGAACTGAAGAATTCAATGAATGAAATGCAAAATGCTATGGAGAGCATCAACATCACAATGAACAAACAGAAGAAAGAACCTGTGAGTCAGAAGACAAGAACTTTGATGTTATTTAGATGGAGAACAACAACAACCACAATAAAAACAATGGAAAAGAATGAAGAAAGTCTACATAATCTATGGGATATCATACGAAGAAACATTCTGAAAATTATCGAAGTTCCAAAAGGAGAAGAGAAGGAGAAGGGGAAGAAAGCTTAAAGAAATAATTGCTGAGAAATTTCTAAATCTGGGGATATTTGGATTTCCAAGTTCATGAAGCTCATAGATCACCAAAGACCTTGAGGTCTTTCATCCATTTTGAATTTATTTTTGTGTATGGTGTAAAAAAGTGGTCTAGTTTCATTCTTTTACATGTCGTCATCCAGTTTTACCAACACCATTTGTTGAAGAGACTGTCTTTTGTCCATGGATAATCTTTCCTGCTTTGTTGAAGATGAGTTGGCCATAAAGTTATGGGTTCATTTTTGGGTTTTCTATTCTGTTCCATTGACCTATGTGTCTGTTTATGTGCCAATACCATACTTCCTTGATCACTACAGCTTTGTAATATAACTTGAAGTCCAAAATTGTGAAGCCTCCAGCTTTTTTTTTTTTTTTCAAGATTGCTTTGGCTATTTGGGATCTTTTGTGGTTCCATATAAATTTTGGGATTGTTTGTTCTAACTCTGAGAAAAATGCTGGTGGTATTTTGATAGGGATTGCATTAGATGTATAGATTGCTTTGGAAAGTATAGGCATTTTAACAATATTTGTTCTTCCAATCCATGAGCATAGAATATTTTCCCATTTCTTTTTTGTGTCATTTCCAATTCCTTTTATCAGTATTTTATAGTTTTCAGCATACAGATCTTTTATCTCTTTGGCTAGGTTTATTCCGAAGTATCTTAAGGTTTTTGGTCCAGTTGTAAGTGGGAATTATTTCTTGATTTCTCCTGCTGCTCGCTATTGGTGTATAGAAATGCAACTGATTTCTGGATATGGAATGTGTCCTGTGACTTTAGTGAATTCGTTTATCAGTTCTAGCAATTATTTTGTGAAGTCTTTTGGATTTTCTGCAAATGTCATCTGCAAATAGTAAAAGTTTGACTTCTTCCTTGCTGATTTGGATGACTTTTCTTTGTGTTGTTTGATTGCTGAGGCTAAGACTTCCAGTACTGTGTTAAATAAAGAGTGGGCATCCCTGTGTTGTTCCTGACAATAGAGGAAGAGCTCTGTTTTTCCCCACCGAGGATGGGTTTTTCATATGTGACCTTTATTATGTTGAGGTATGTTCCCTTTTTCTCTACTTTTTTGAGGATTTCTGTCATGAATGGATGTTGTACTTTGCCAAATAATTCTGCATCCATTGAGAGGATCATATGGTTCTTTTCTTTTCTTAATGTGGTATATCACATTGATTGATTTGTGAATATTGAACCACCCTCGCAAACCAGGAATAAATCCCACTTGATCATGGTGAATGATTATTTTAATGTACTATTGGATTGATTTGCTAGTATTTTGTTTACAATTTTTGCATCTGTGTTCATCAGGGATATTGGCCTGTAATTCTCTTTGTTTTAGTGGGGTCTCTGTCTGATTTTGGACTCAGTATAATGTTGGCCTCTAGAATGACTTTGGAAGTTTTTCTTCCATGTCTTCTTTCTGGAATAGTTTGAAAGAATAGGTATTGACTCCTATCTATCTATTATCTATCTATCTATCTATCTATCTATCTATCTATCTATCTATCATCTAGCTAGCTAGCTATAATTAATTTTATTTATTTTTAAAGATCTTATTTTTAAGTAATCTCTACACCCAACATGGGGCTCAAACTCATAACCTCAAATTCAAGAGTCGCACGCTCCACTGACTGAGCCAGATACATGCCCCAGTATTGACTCTTCTTCAAATGTTTGGAAGAATTCCCCTGTGAAGCCATCTGGTCCTGGACTTTTGTTTGTTGGAGATTTTTGATTACTGATTCAATTTCTTTGCTAGTTATTGATCTGTTCATATTTTCTATCTCTTCCTGTTTCATTTTTTGTAATTTATATGTTTCTAGGAATTTATCCATTTCTTCTACATTGCCCAATATGTTGACATATAATTTTTCATAATTTTCTCTTATAATTGTTCAGATCTCTGTGGTGTTGGTTGTTGTTTCTCCTCTCTCATTTGTGATCTTTTCTTTTTGATAAGTCTGGCTAGGAGGTTATCAATTTTATTTCTTCAAAGAATCAGCTCCTGGTTTCATTGATCTGTTCTGTTGTTTTTTTTTTTTTAAGTAGTTTCGTTATCATTTATTTCTGCTCTAATCTTTATTATTTCCCTTATTCTGCTGGTTTTAGGCTTCATTTGGTGCTTTTTTTCTAACTTCTTTAGTTGTAAGTTTAGGTTGTTTGAGATTTTTCTTGCTTATTGATGTAGGACTGTATTGCTATATGCTTCCCTCTTATGACCCCCTTGCTGCAACCCTTAGGACCATCGTGTTTTCGTTTTCATTTGTGTCCATGTATTTTTTTTTATTTATTCTTTAATTTCCTAGTTGAACCATTCATTCTTTAGTAGCATGTTGTTTAAGCTCCATGTATATGTGGTCTTTCCAATTTTTTTTATGGTTGACTTCAATTTTCATAACATTGTGGTCAGAAAATATGCATGGTATGATCTCCATCTTTTTGTCCTTGTTGAAGTCTGATTTTTGACTTAGTATGTGATCTATTCTGGAGGACATCCCATGTGCACTTGAAAAGAATGTATATTATGCTGTTTTAGGATGAATTGTTCTGAATATATCTGTTAAGTCCATCTGGTTGAGTGTCTCATTCAAAACCCTGTTTCCTTGTTGATTTTCTGTTTACATCATGTATCATTGTTGTAAGATGGCTATTGAAGTCTCCTATTATTGTATTATTATCTATGAGTTGCTTTATGTTTGTTACTAATTATTTAACATATTTGGATGCTCTCAAGTTGGTAGCATAAATATTTACAATTGTTAGAATCTTATTGTATAGTCCCCTTTATTATGATATAGTGCGCTTCTTCATCTCTTATTATATAGTCTTTGTTTTAAAATCTAGTTTGTCTGATATAAGTATTACTACTCTGGCTTTCTTTTGACATCCACTTGAATGGTAAAAATGGTAAGTGTTTCTCTATGCCCTCACTTTCAATCTGCAGGTGTCTTTAGGTCTAAAATGAGTCTCTTGTAGGCAGTATATAGATGGGTCTTGTTTTCTCTCCAATATGATACCCTTGTCTTTTAATTTGAACATTTAGTCCATTTACATTGAGTAATTATTGGTAGATGTGTATTTAGTGCCATTTTATTACTTGTTGTTTTGTTGTTTCTGGAGATTTTCTTTGTTCTTTTCTAGTCTTTGTCACTTTTGGTCTTTCCTTCCCATTCAATTAGTCCGCTTTAATATTTCTTGTAGGGCTGGTTTAGTGGTCAAGAACTCCTTTAGTTTTTGTTTTTCTGGGAAACTATCTCTCCTTCTATTCTGAATAATAGACTTCCTGGATCGAGTATTCTTGGCTATAGATTTCCCCCATTCATCATGTTGGATATATCATGCCACTCACTTCTGGCTTTCCTAGTTTCTATGGAGAGATCTGCACCTAGCCTTATGGGTCCTTCCTTGTAAGTTAGGGACTTCTTTTGTCTTGCTGCTTTAGGATCTTTTCTTTATCACTATATTTTGAAAATTTAAGTATGATATGTCTTGGTGTTGGCCTGCTTTTGTTGATCATGATGGGAGTTCTCTGTGCATCCTGGATTTGGATATCTGTTTCCTTCCCCAGATTAGGGAAGTTTTCTGCTATTATTTTTTCAAATAAACCTTCTGCCCCCCTTTTCTGTCTTGTTCTGGGACTCCTATGATACAAATGTTATTATACTTGATGGAGTCAGAGTTCCCTTACTCTACTCTTGTGATCCATCATTCTTCTTTCTCTCTTTTGTTCAGCTTTATTATTTTTCATAATTCTATCTTCTATATTACTTATTCATTCCTCCACTTCTTCCATGCTTTTATTTATTATGTCCATCTGTTTTGAATCTCAGCTATTGCATTTTTCTTTTCTGTTTTAATTCTATCTCTGCAGTAAGGGTCTCTCTGATGTTTTCCATGCTTTTCTCAAGCCCAGCAAGTATTCTTATGATTGTTGCTTTAAATTCTCCATCAGGCATATTACTTATATCTGTTTCACTTAGATCCTTGGCCCTGACCTTTTCTTGTTCTTTCTTTTGGGATGAATTCCTCCATTGTGGCATTTTGTGTTTCTTGCTCCTGAGAGTGATGTCTTTATAAAGAAGGGGTCATATAGTGTCCAGGGCCTGGTGCTTCAGAGAATGTCTGATGTGTGCTGTGTGCACTCTGCTGATGTGTTTTGGCAGCCTGTCCCTCAGGTCAGTCATATGCAGAGGTTCTCCTTGCCGGGAGTGGGTATTTTTGGACCTTGGCCAGAGTATGATGAGTTTTAACTAGGGGTACTATGGTCTCCTTGTTAAATGAGACCTGATGCTACTTCCACTAGAACTGAAGCCTTGTAGAACTCTATGGTTGGTAGGCAAGGTGTATGCATGGTTTGTTCTATTCTTCTGGAGAAGGAGCCTGCTGCTCTAGTCCCTAGGCACACTTGCCTGAAAAAAGCAGTATCAACAGAGCACAGCAGGGCAGGACTTGCTGTAAGCCAGTTATGCAACCAGTGTTGGTGTTGTGCTGTTTATTGAAGTTGGTTGATGCTGAGGGGTGGGGAAGGGAAATGGCACCAGCCAGCTGCTTTGTCCCCTAGAGGGGAGCCCATGCTTCTTGCTCTCAGGGAAGCACTCCCAGAAGAGTGAATAATTTCCCCTCCTGCATCCCAGGCATTTTTCAGATCATTGTTTTCATGCTGTCTGTCTCTGGGTTGCTTGCCCACCTGAAGCGGAACAGTGCATTTTGGGCTCTATCCCAGCCAAGCCTGGTGACTTTATAACTCCAAACTTTAGGGTCCTTGAATGGCAGGGATACTTGCACTAGTCTTCTGGGTGTGGGTCTCACCATGCTGCAACTGATGCAGGTTTGACCAACAAGGGCAGTGGCACTCAAGTTCAGGGGTATGGGATTTGGAACAAAGCAGACTAAACAGCCAGTATCTGGGTTAGTGGTCCTCAGCAGGTCTCTGCACCTATTCTGAGGGGCAGGGGAGGGAAATGATGCCCCCCTCATTCTTTGGTCACAGGAGAGGCTTCTCTGTGAATGCTACCTCTCACAGATGCACTCCAAGCAGAGCAAACATTCTCTTCCCGCGCACCTTAGATCTTCAGATCATGCCCTCTGCCCCGAGGTTGCTTGCATGCCTTCTCTCCTGGAGCAGGGCAACACCTTCAGTGATCTATCCCAGCCAAACCTGCTGACGTCTGAAACTCCAGTCTTTGACCCCACTGGTTGCAAAAACTCATGAAAATATCAGTGCCTCTCGTTTTCCCAGCCACTGGCTTTGGGGAGGTGTTCTCCTTATGCATATCCCTGTGCACTCCATTCTGTCTTGCCTTTCTCCTCGACCAGGGCTCCCCCCCCCCCGCCCCCCGCAGCACTTAGAATTTGTTTCTTCTCCCACTTCCTTCCTGTGGCTGACCTCTTCTCTCTGTCTAGTTGTGCAGTTTGTTCTGTCAGTCCTCAGGTCAATCTTGGATATTCAGCATTATTTGATAGTTATCTAGCTGTGTTTGAGATGAGCCAAGCCTAGGGTCCTCCTCCTATGCCGCCATCTAGCTCCCACCAGAAGTCAGCGGTTTTAGAAGAGGATAATGCATCTCAAAGGGGGGTTAGTCCAGAAATGTAGAGATAACTTAACATTTGAACATCAGTTAATGTAATTCATACTACATTGAGAAAAGGGATAAAAAGCACAATAATAATCTTGATTGATGTAGAAAAAGTACTCAATAAAACTTAACATGTAACTCAACAGTGGTAAAAATGATCCATAAATTAGGAATAGATGGTAATTTAGTAATAAACAGACACCATACTTAATACTGAAAAGATGAAAGCATTCCCTCAGAAATCAAGAAAGGATGCTTGCTGTCATCATTTTTATTCAGCATGATACTGGAGGTCATAGCTAATGCAACAAGGAAAGAAAAGGAAATAAGAGACATATATATATATTAGAAATGAGGAAGTTATCACTATTGACAGGTTACATAAATATAATTGCAGAAAACCTTAAAATTGTACAAACCATTAAAAAGGAATTTAACAAGGTTGCCAGATACAAGGAAAATATTATAAATTGATCTCTATACAGTAAGAACATAGAAAATGAGAAACATTTTAATACATTTTAAAAATCAGATACTAGGAATAAATCCAGTGAAAAATATGCAAGACCTCTACGCATAAAACTATAAAACATTCAACCATTAAACATGAATATATATTCATGGAATGGAGGAATTCATAAGATGTGGTAGTGACCCCAGATTTTCTCATGGAAAGGTGGGAGTCTATGTCACCTTCCCTTTGAGAGGGCTTATAACTGCTTCCACCAATGAAGTACAGCAGAAGTGACACTGTAACGTCAAAGGTTAGATCATAAAAGGTCATGCAGCTTTCTCCTTGTTCTCTTGGAACACTGCTCCCCAGATGCTCCCTCTTAGAGCTGAGCTGCCATATTGTGAGAAGCTTAAGTCACATAGAAAGTCTTTTAATAAGTGCTCTAGTAGACAATACTTGTCCAGATGCCAACATCTGAGTGAATAAACCTCCTGATGGTTTAAGCCTCCAGTCCCTAGTTGCTCCCAACTGAGGCCTAAGTATCATGGAATAGATAAGCCATCCCTACTGTGCCCCATCCCAAATCCTTATCAACAGAATCCATGAGCATAATAAAAAAGGTTTTTCCTTTACACTACTTAATTTGGGGTTATTTGTCATTCAACAATAAATAACCAGAACAAAAGATGTCTTTACTAAAACCTCTCTATAGATTCAATACAATCCCAATTAAAATCTCAGCAGAAGTGGAAAAGCTGACCCTGAGATGCATTTGGAATCACAAGGGACGTGAAGAGTCAAACTATCACAAAAGAACAAATTTGGAAGACCCATAATTCCTGATTTCAGAAGTTACTACAAAGCTACAGTAATCAATATAGTATGGTACTAACATAAAGCATGTAGATCTGTAGAATATAGAGTCCAGAAATAAACCTGTGTCTAGTTGATTTTCAACAAGAGTACCATGACCATTCAAAGGGAAAGAAAAGTCTTTTCAACAAACGGTGCAGGCCTGATCTTTAGAAGGGCTTGCTTACAAGATTGACCCTCAGCAGGCATCTAGAACTTGGTTTTGAAATTTTCTTTATGTGCAAAGGTTGTATAGGCTGTGCTAGCCTGATAAGACTGTTTAAAAACAATATGATTTATGGTGAATACTTGCTTTTCTTTTGGGAGATTAGGATTTTGGAGGGCAAAATGTGCCTATATGATTTAGTCTCCAATAAAAACTCTGGACTTTGAATTTTAAACAGGTTTCCCTAGGGAGAAACAGTGTGCCCAGGTTAATGCATTGTTGGAGGGAGTGCACTCAATGTGGCCCCTTCAAGGACAGCATAGGAAGCCTGCACATGGATTCCTCTAGACTCTAGTCTTTTCCTCTTTCTGATCCAGCTGTGTATCTTCACTGTGTCACTATAATAAATTTTAGCTAGGAGTATGACCACATGCTTAGTCTTATGAATTACATTGACACGTTGAATGTGTGGGTGCTCACGGGACTGCTAAAACGAGTGGGTCAGAAGTGCTAACACAAGTGGTGTCACAACTGTTTCTCATAATATGTATATTAAGAATTTACAATACTGTATTTCATACACAACTCATCGTGATCCTTTGCAGTAAAGAGATCGTCACACAAATAAATTATATGGGGAAAGCATAACTCAGAATAATAAAGGCAACTTCCTCCTGAGGTAAAAAAGGCACATCCCTTCCTCTACAAGTAGAACCTAATAGAGTGCTAAAGTAAGTTTTTAAAGAAATATATCTTATTGTATAAAAATGCCTCCAAATGCTAATAGTTTTAGGTGAATATTCCCTCCTTCTATTAGTTCAATTCATTTATAATTTAAAACTACATTCTTATATATAACAGGATAATGGCAGCAGAAATTTAAATGTAATACAATACAACTAAGTGGTTTAATACTCAGGTTGTCCTGAAGATACTTTTACACTAGATTATTTCTACAACCAAAAACATCAGCTGTCCACAAATTTTTAATTATCACTACTACTGAAAAAACTTCTGGTGAAAGCACATCAATTGTGTAGGAAGTTTGCCAACATCACTCAACGAGCACACACACACACACACGACTAGTTATCTATACATAGCAATTTTTACAAGTGAAATCAGATGAATCGTCTCTCATCTGTGCAACTATTAGAACTATTAGAGAAGCACTATTAAAAAAATGAGAACGGGGCACCTGGGTGGCTCAATCGGTTGAGCAACTGATTTCTGCTCAGGTTATGACCTCACGGTTCGTGGGTTCGAGCCCCGCATCAGGCTGTGCTGACAGCTCAAAGCCTGGAGCCTGCTTTGGATTCTGTGTCTCATTCTCTCTCTGTTCCTCCCCTGCTCGTTCTCTGTCTCTCAAAAATAGATAAACATTAAAAAAAAAAAATGAGAACTTTAGGGGTGTTTGGTGGCTCAGTCGGTTAAGTGTCAGACTTCAGCTCAGGTCATGATCTCCCGGCTTGTGAGTTCGAGCCCGTGTTGGGTCTATTCTGAGGGCTCAGAGCCTGGAGCCTGCTTGGATTCTGTCTCCCTCTCTCTGCCCCTCCCCCACTCACATTCTGTCTCTCTCAAATTAAATAAACGTAATAAAAAAAAATTTTTTTTAAATGAGAACTTTCACAAATGACCTGCATTATCCTTTAGGGCTAATGAATTGCATTTAAGCCTCTGTTTTAAGCAAACATTTTTTGAAAATCCTACTTTGATAGAGTAGGATACTCTACTCTATCAAACCAACAATCTCTTTCATGACCAACAATCTCTTTTAATCTAAGAGGAAAATTAATATCCCAATCTTTCCATCTTAAAAATACAGAACTGTGAGAGCAGGATCCTGCATAACATCAATGACTGAATCATATACAAAGATAAACAGATCACTGTGATAAAGTAATAAAAGAAATGAAAAACTACGTGACATTTTTTTCAAGTTTTTTAAAAAGTTACTCTTTTGAATATTAACTTTCAGGGTTCCTCTTGTTTCTGTGTTTCTTTCTCACCTGATACCTTATGATTCTTTGCAATTTATAAGTAGTTGATCTACAAAGTAAATTTTTCACCTTCCTTAAATAGTTTAAGGATGGGGGGCAAGGGGATAACTTAAAGCAAAAATGAATAATCATATATGGTTTACATAGGTAGGTATAAAGCCTGTACCACAGGAACCACATGCTTTTGAGTTAGTTGGGGGATGCAAGTCAGGTTACCCTTACAACTTGTATTACTGATTTACTATATGTGGCAGTTACAAGTGTCCAGAATCCAATTTGAATATGGTTTCCAACTGTCTTGGACCACCCAAGACTTCAAAAGGTTAAAATCCTAAATCTCCAAAGACTATTCATTTTCTTCACTCCAAAGCAGTCCCTAAATTAATGATTAATCCATGGAGGAAGTTCCCTGCTTTGAACTTGCAGTTGTACAAGGTAATTGATGCACTCTTTGTCAGCATTAAGCAAAAACAACATAACCAAAATGGTGACCTGGCTAATCATTATGCCACTGTTGAACTCTTAAGGTTTTTATTTAAGTATGGTAACTTGTGTTCACTCTTCCAGAATCTGGTCGTATAATTCAGATGTAAGCAAAGGCAAACAAGAGTTAGACAACTTTCAAAAACTTTAATAAAGGAAAAAAAAAAGCCACTTCCAAAAATAAATGCCACACAAATCAAAGTTTTAAAAAAGTGGAAGATATTCAAGAAACAAAATCCTTTACTATCAAAATACACTAAATACTGAAATCTAATGATGTTGAGTGTTCAAATTCTGGGTGAATGTAGCTTATAATCATATAGGTAGTAAAGCAGTGTTTTTCATGATATGTCTGTTTCAAGACATTACTTAATAGTACTTTTTAAGCCTCTATTTTCTTAAACATCCACTTCACAATTCATTTAATTATTTTTACATTCATTTATAAAAACACATTTTCTAACAACAGGTTATTTTGTACTTTAATAATAATGATCCATGATAAAATACTTAAGTGATTTAAATGCTTTGCTAATGACTACATCAATCACAGATTCTTGTACACTTACACAGCTACTGCAATAATCCAAAGAGCTACAACTCTTCTTAAAAATGACACCCACTCAAGTTTGGTAAGCATGCTAAATAATTAGAAATGTATTTTTTTCAAGTTAAAACATTAAACTTTCTAGCTTTCTTTAAAATCTGCAAAGATAACCTGTTTATTTAAATCACTTTTTAACTGGAAATTTATAAAAACAGAGGAAAGCATCATTTTAGAATTTTCTTTATAACATCTTTAGTAAAAACTGGATGTCCTCTTTCAAACTGTGATGACACCAAATGATAAAAATCCTAGCTTTTAAAATGTTAAGAAATACAATGTCCATTTCATCTAGAGGGGCATTTTAATGAATTAAACTAATGTATTTTTCAGGTCTATGCTTTCTTCAATGTGGGTGACACTGCCTTATACTCATCACAGTACTTTAGTAAATAATCCATTTAAAATGTGATCCAAGACAAACCTCAGCATATTCTAAATTCTCTTCTATAACAAGGGACCAATGTATATCATCCTCTAGACTTTTAATACAGTAAACAGATACAAACCTAAAGAAACAGAATTTTTAGAATCAATGGCAATTAATGCTAAATACAACAGACCTCATTTCCACAATTTGGAATTAATTTTCATGCAAAATTTTATAGTTTTTATCCTTACTTATAGATAATTTATTTCTTTAAGTAATCAAGACAAATAGTAGAAAAAGCATTTTATTTATATGGAAAAAGCTACATTAATATCTGTAAAAGATGTCAATATAATATTGCCTATACAGAAAAAAAAATTCAAATGTGAATAGCAACAAATAAAAGTTACACATCTTCCTACTTAGCAGTGCAATTAATTCACATTGCAATAAAGTTAAGTCAAGTATAACAAAATCAAAACAAGTGTTTCTCCATAATCAGGATACTGAGAATTACAGTGTAAAGATCATTTCAGGTTTAAGAAATCTGCACTCAATCTACAGAATACCCTAAAACAAGGGAGACAGACAGTTAATTCATTTAATTACCAGTTGTTGGGTTTTTTCAATACTGTTCACAGGAAAAAGGTAACGAGTTTAGGTACATGTACATAGAATATATTTAGTCTATACAGTAAAAAAATACAAATTATAAAGTGAGCTAACAAAGAATGAAATCTGAATACAGATTTATAAAACTGATAACATCTTAGACAACACATACAGTATTTCTCATGTAAAAACATCTAGTTTCAGCAAAAAATAATTTGGTTGCTTTTCAGATGCACTACAGATCTTGTAAGCTGAAGATGCAGATGTCCAAGTATCTTAAAAACCATAATAAATGTCTTTCTCAATGCATACAAAATGACAAATGCTCTCATCACAGTCCTAAGGGTATTTTTGGAAGTCTGTCTTGCTTCAGAAATACATGTAAAATGGATAAAAATCAAAGATTTCATGGTACAATGAAACAGTAAACAGTGCTCAATTTACTGCTAATGTTGGAAAAAACCTAGATTTTACAGTACTCTGGTATATATGAAAATTTTTTTTGTTTTTACATTGCATATTTCTGAGTCCATTCTCTTGCATGTCTGTTGTATCTGTGGGCATACAAAAGGGATATAGTAAAAACATACAAATTGAACCTTTTAGAAGACCTGTTTACATAAAACTGTATATTCTACCATCTTACACTTAATTGCAATAATCGTTCATATGCCAATTATTGGGTCAATGTGACTTAGACCATACATTAAATAAAACAGAAAACAAGTGATTTTTTAACTGATGGATTTCTCTACAACCAATATAAAAAAATACCTAAGTTATTAACAAAAAAATGAAGAAACCAATTTCTAACAAATCTATAAAAGCCAACCCTGAATGGGCATTAATCTGTAAACTGTAAACTGAGAACAAACTGAGGGTTGATGGGGGGTGGGAGGGAGGGCAGGGTGGGTGATGGGTATTGAGGAGGGCACCTTTTGGGATGAGCACTGGGTGTTGTATGGAAACCAATTTGACAGTAAATTTCATATATTAAAAAAAAATAAAAAATAAAAAAATAAAAAAAAAATAAAAAAAAAAAAATCTGTAAACTGTAAATGAATCAATGGTACCAGCAAAATGAGGCAGCTTGAAAATTAGGTCAGGGTGGAGGCAGTTAGGGATATCTTCTCTTCTGGGGAGAAGATAAGGAATATAGTATTCAATGCTTTCCAATTATCAAATACTTTTATTTTAAATTTATTACCTAGAACTATGGATAGTTCTTTCTATCAAAAAACATGACATATCATGCAAATATAAACATGTACTATTAAATAGTAAAGGATTAAACACTATGTAGGAAGGAACAATATTTTTTATAAAAATATTTTTAAAAGATTTAAAAGATTTTAAAAAAATTTTAAAAGGAACAATATCTTCCATTGGAAAGATAATAAGCACAATTAAATGGACTTAAATATATTAATAATACTTATGTTTTGGCAGACTACCTAGAAATACTTCTAAGCAGAAACTAATATAAGTAAACACTTACTTTTCTTTGTCTGATTTATAGATTTGTGCAATATCTGGTACTAAGGGGTCATCAGGATTAGGATCACAAAGTAGAGAACATATGGACAATAAAACTAGATTGAAAAGAGAACATCACATTAGATAATGATCTATTTTATACAATCACATGTATGAAAATGACTTTACTGAATATAGACAATGAACTTACAAAGAAAACAAAATAAAATACATTTTAGATTATCTTTGGTTAGGAGCAAGTATTTTTAATATTTAAAATTATAAAATTACCATACAATGTATATAATAAAAAATTACTAAAACTTTTGAAGTTTTAAATTCTATTTGAATTTCTACTTATTTAAAAAATGTGCATCTCTAAAGTAACTATTAACAACATTTAAACTCAAGAGTTCTCTACAAAAATATTTTTAGGTAATATGTATACACCCCAAATATGGTACCTAATTCAAAACATTGTTAGAACGTATCCTAACTTTAGATATTTCTTAGAGATATTTTTGTATTTTAATGAGAAAATTATCTAATGCAGAAGATCTATGTTCTAATCAATTCAAATTAAAGCAATCAAATTACAGTTAACAGTCCAAAAACCATTTCGGACTCATGTTTATGCACTTTTTTACTTTGGTGCTATAGTTTGCCTACCAAGAAGAAACATTTGTCAGATTTTTTAATGAATCTTTTATTCCATACACATTTGTATCACTCATTTAAACATAATGTGAACAGTTATCAATACATAGCTTGTATAGTATATTAAAATATAAGTGAAAATTGAAAAAGTAGTTGTTTACTGCCATGTCAAAATACAAATTCAAATAGCTACATTTAAAAAAAAAATCTAAGTATCTGAAAAAGTAAGGAACAAGGACTCTGGTTCCTCATTTTTCTGCTTCAATTGCATGCTACCACTTCTGAGGGGGTACAAGGAGTCTTTGGAACAATATTTCATCTTCACCCACCTCTATGTTCCTTTACCTTTTCCTACTCTTACAAATCCACAAGTGAATGCATAAAGCAGAGTTAATTCTTAAATGATACAGACAAGGGGTTGCTCAGGGCTAATGAGAAAACTAATATTTTATTCATCTTCCTTATCTGCCCAGTGAAATTTTATGCCTTGTATATTAAACCAATAGGGTAGATTATCTGGGCCCACATCCCTAGAAAGTTTCCATACTAAACTCATGATAAAAAGCAAAATAAACCATTTAAAATATTAAAAAGTGAAAAATGCACAAATGAACAAAAGTATAAGCTACCCTATAAAATAACCAAGAGGGAAGTTCTTCATTCCCCACTCTTGCTGTCAAGAGCCAGGTGCCCTTATTTCACGATCATGCACACAAATCAAATGTTTTAAGATAAGGAAAAAGGTAGTAATAGTTAACATTCATTTGAGTGCTTACTATGTGCCAGATGCATAGTGACCTTATATGGTAATACTATTATAATCCCCATTTTACAGATGAGGAAACTGAGGCTATTAGAAATTCTTCTTAAAGGATAGTTTCCAGAAGCCAACCATACTAATTAATATTTATAAAAAGCTGCAAGAGTTAGGAGATAAATGCTTAACATCTGGCAGTCTGCCATTTCTTTTATATGTGTAAGTACTTAAGCACTTATGCCAAATGAATTTCATTTTGTGATACCATTCCAGGAAAAGAGTATATTAATTTGAATAACCCTTCAACAGAAAATTTTTCCTACATCTACTGCATAACAGTTACACTATGTGAGATTTTTTAAAAAGGCACTAGAATCGACATGAACATTTTAAACAAATATTTTTGGTCAGAAAAGCTGCCAGTCATAATAACTAGCTGACCTGAAGGGCTACTACTTACCTAATATTTGAAATAATTATGGCTGTGGATGCTGCTTCCTATAATCCTTATCACTTTTATAAAAAATAAGTTAAACATTCAGATAGCATTTATTTAAAAGACATTTTAAATGACCATAGATTCCTCCCCTGAATCCTTCAAGAGAAATAAGTTTTCCTAAATTTTAAAAAAATTTTACAAAAAGGGAAAACTACCAAATTACTTCAGGGGCAGATGCTTCTAACTCAAAACAATATTTTGAACAGTCAGGTTCTCTTCTGCTAGAGAAACAAGACATGAATTAAGAGGGCTGGCACAGCAAATAGTATTGGCTAATAACAAAAAGGCTTCAGATAGTCTAGGGTACATATCTGATAATTTAGCAAAGAACAAAACTATATATCTGTGAAAGACGAGAATCCGCAGGGATTATGTTATCAGTCATTACAATAATGTTATTGATTATTCAAAGTTTAGAATAACATGCTAAATGTAGTGCATTATTCTAAAGAGTGAAATGTGTCATTCATTTTAAATCAGTTTTCAGCCTAATCAGGTATTTCCTAGATGAAGTAAAAGATATAAAGCTTTACTCATTACATCAACAATCCCACATAATAAATGAGGCAGCTGGTCCCAAAATCTTATTTTTACTCTATCTCTGTCTCTCTCTTTAAAGCCCAAACTAAAGGGGCAAAATGTCAACAGGCTTATCCAAATTTCTAGCTCTAACATTTAAGATTTCTCTCATTTTATCATTTATATTTGCCCATCAACCCCTCCCCATAAGTTAATTGCTAAAAGCAAAAGAGTAATAGAAGAACTAGGTAAGAAAAGCAAAATCAAAGCAGGAGAAAACACAGATTTTTTTTTTAACTTTAGTCCCTGAATACTTCTGCTAATACTTCCCTAAATATTTAGTCCCTAAATATTTTTTGTCTCACTGTTATCAGCTGTTATAAATCTGATAAATGAAATTACCTTTTGATACAGTCAGAGCTGGTGACCATTGTGACCTCAGGATATCAAGACAAATACTTCCATTACTGTTTATGTTTGGATGGTAAATTTTTGTTGTGAAAGCAATCTAAAAACAAAACAAAAATGTGACAATCCATGATAGCTGGTATGACTGGCTGAGTAGTACCTGAATAATTAACCATGGCTTCCATCATCCCTCAAAGTAATCCTTTTCTTAATTTGAAAATCACTGATACTTACAAGTGATGCCTGGATCTACAAATAGAGTGCTGACATTGTTCCAGAGGCAAGTTGAGGGGCCTCAGCCTATTACTTATCCTAAGGAATCTGCTAACAATTCTAATCTTCCACAAGAGTTATTGTTATATTGTTTCATAAATATAATGTTAATCAGGTGTTCTTAAAAATATAAAATAATTATTTCAAGTGACAGAATTTGTTAACAAATCTGTCCCTCCTTGATGTCACCATCATTTATTTTCTCTTCAGGTCTAGTCTAAATTTAATTTAATAAGAACATGTTTTTATTTTCCCTACCATACTTAATAAAGGGGCTGTGTCATATTTACTTTTGTAGTCCCCAATGTAACAGAACATTGGAGGTGCTCAATAAATTTTTGTTGAATACTTAAGAACTGAGAAATAAGGTCAACTTTGGAAAGATAATCCTCTGAACAGAAAAGTCTGATTTTTGGGGGCACCTGGGTGGCTCAGTCGGTTGAGTGTCCGACTTCGGCTCAGGTCATGACCTCACGGTCTGTGAGTTCGAGCCCCGCGTCGGGCTCTATGCTGACAGCTCAGAGCCTGGAGCCTGCTTCGGATTCTGTGTCTCCCTCTCTCTGCCCCTCCCCCGCTCATGCTCTGTCTCTCTCTCTCTCTCTGTCAAAAATAAATAAACATTAAAAATAAAAATTAAAAAAAAAAAAAAAAAGAAAAGTCTGATTTTTGACCATTAAAAAATTTCCCAAACTACATATATATCTAATGAGGAGGGGGGAAAAAAAGGTAAAGAAGCTAATTTATAGTATATCAGATACCACCTTTTGTTTTACAGATATAGTCCAATATTTGAGTAAGAAAGCATATTTTAGATACAGTGATTTTACAGAATAGTTTGAACATGCTAATCTACCCAAAGTCTCTGATATCATGAACATATCTTGGGGTAGAAAGTAAAATCCCTGATAAAGGAGTCACACCAATCATAAAACTAAAAATACCTTTGGTGGCTTAAAAGGATAGTCTGTCGGAAAATGTACAGTGAGAAAGAAGACTCCACCTTGATAGGCGCTATCAGGCTGAAATTACAAATATTTGCATCAGTGTTTGGTTATTATATTTATTTAATAACCTAAGATGATTTCCCCCCAAATATATTTGAAAAAAAAATGCCATCATTTTGTCATAAGTTCAAATCATTTACCTTGAAAACAGGTTTCCCTTTGCAGGTATGAAGGAAGACAACAATCATGATGGTTAAACATAAAAATCGCACACACACAGTGGTGTGACTTACTCAAACAGGTCTGTTTGTGAGTAAAGATTTTTAAAGATCAGTATACACGCAAGATTGCTTTGAGAAAAGAAGAATTTTCTGCAACAGTAATCAGTATGGGAAAAAAGGTTAGGGCTATGTTTACCTTTTTATTTATAAAACTTAAGTTCTGATAGTCCTATAAGAAAGGGGCAAGAATAGAGATAAACTAAAAAGACCAAGTTATAAAAAGGAAAGGCTAAGTAACACACAATGCAGACCTCCAATCTTCACTTAGTAACAGTTAAACCCTAAAATTCTATTTTGACTCCTTTATATTTAATTAAATTTATCATGTTAAACTACCACTTTGGTAATAACAGCAAGACTATCATTACTTCCTTAAGTTTCTGCATATACATTAGAAAACTGTACAGTGTAATTATTCTTACTAGTTTAATTCTAGTTCATCAAAAATTATAAGGAATGTGGAAAATGTAAGTAATTACAATCAACAGATATGGTCTGCTCAGATATTCAAATCATATTATAGAGTGGCATGTATGCATTACTAAAATAAAGGGGGGATGAGTAACATCATTTGTAACCATTTGCTACATGTGATTCACCTAAGAAATATCTGTGAAGGGCTATAATTCAAGTGGTTAGGGTGGGCCTTTTAATAATAGTATTTTGAAGGTTCTTAGTAAGCAATGAAAAACAAATACCTAGATTCTTACTGTTGTTATTTAAATAAATATATTGCATTTTACCCTTTGGTAAGCTAACTTAATATAACAATTTAGTAATTTGAGACATTTTCCGAGGACTCCAGCTCTGAAAATTCAGTAATTGCTATTGTTTTTAAAAGTGAAACACAAGGCAATATGATTAAAACCTCTATGGCTTACTAGATACAGCTCTTTCAGGGGAGGGAAGAGAGAATGATGTTCATGGAAACATGCTACTAGTATACTCTCACCCAGAAGGTTGTCAATGCCCATTCTTATGCAATCAGTTTTTTGTGCACGAAAGAAAAGCCTGTTTCAAGTCATAACTGCCTCTTAGGTATAGAAAGAAATAATCTTAACAAAGGTGGTTAAGTGTTAAGAAAAGCCAATCATAAAATCACAGGTAATTCTGAGTTCAGTACAATACACCAAAACTAAAAACAACCAATCGTGAGGTGGCAAAGACAGATCCATTGCAGTATCTCATCCGTTCTCTCACACATGCAAACAGTGAAGAAAGTTATTGTAAACTGGTGCTTGTTACTTGCAGGTATTCCATTACTGAGTTAATGAGACTCATTTCTAACCTACAAAACTTGGTGATGTGAGAATAATGCTTAGTTCTGAACAACTGACTTTTGTGTTTAAAAACAGATGGGGCGCCTGGGTGGCTCAGTCGGTTAAGCGGCCGACTTCGGCTCAGGTCATGATCTCGCGGTCCGTGAGTTTGAGCCCCGTGTCGGCTCTGTGCTGACAGCTCAGAGCCTGGAGCCTGTTTCAGATTCTGTGTCTCCCTCTCTCTGACCCTCCCCCATTCATGCTTTGTCTCTCTTTGTCTCAAAAATAAACAAACGTTAAAAAAAAATTTTTTTTTAAACAGATAAAGCAAACACACAGCTGGTTGCACTATGCATGATCCATGACTATGTGTAATGATCAAGGATGTGGCAAAGGAAAAATCACAGTGATCCTAGCAAGTATTTGCCACCATTGCTTTAGAAAATTATCATAAATCCTTTAACTGTATTTTTCTTCCTGAGTGATTCAGAGTACAAAAAAACTCCACCTTAGCTACAAACATCTGATCAAAGGTGAAATGGCAAGAATGAAGTATGGCTGAGAGAATTAATTTCATATTTGTGAATCATACTTACAGGTCCCATAATAGTTGCTTGCCAGTGGAACACTGAAACAAACAAAGGAGTTTTGGAGTCATTAACAAGTGTTCAAACCTATATCATTAATGGTAGCAAAATCCTAGCAAGAAAGCAATGCTTACAGTCATCTCCCACAGGTCCAGCTGAACAATGAGCAGGTGGGTCACGTTGTAGATCACTTAATTCCTGTAGCAAAGCAAAAATACTTAAGGTTAATTGTTTTTCCAGTGACACAATCATAATAATTCATGAAGACACAAACTATTGTCTTTGTATAGAATAGACACAAATTACTTCAAAATAATTTTAGGCAGTTCTATTCAAAATATGAAACAGCCAATGTACTGTTACTGATTGGTAGAAGAGGATGGGAGGTATGAAATTCCTTCGTGAGATAGCTCCAAACCTTGAAAAAATTAAATTGATTACAATAGTTTTTCTCTAATATTCCTAAGGCAAAAATATTTATGAGTATCTACTGTACGCAAAGTAATTTATGTAAGTGCTAGATATATAAGAATGCTATAGAGGTGTCTTGGTAACTCAGTCTGTTAAGCATTCAACTCTTGATACCAGCTCAGGTCATGATCTCATGGTCATGAGATTGAGCCCCATCCCTGCTTGGGATTCGCTCTCTGCCCCTCCCTTGCTCATGCAAATGCTCTCTCATGTAAAAAAAAAAAAAAAAAGCACCTATACTATAAGAATATATGAAGAACGACTTCAGTAGGTTTACAATCTACTTTGGGAGTGATGGCTGACAGCCAAATGGATATTGAAAGAACAACCTGAAGATTAAATGGAAAGAAAGGAGAGAAGTCAGGCCATATTTGAAAGCCTGGCACATTGATTCATATGCTCTTTTCGGCTCTCAAGGAAGCAAATGAAGGATCATGGAAATGACAGTTGGCCAGTCCTGGGTTGACATTCTAGTTCTGCCATAACTAGCATCACAAGCCTTGGAGAAATCATTTAACTTCCTTACCTTCACCCCAAATTTGAAAGGTATAAATTCAATATAAAAGATTATACATTAGGACTGAAGTACCCACTTCAAGTTTGGAAGATCAGAATGTCTTTGAGGAAGTGGCATCTAAGTTGAAAAATAAGGATGAATGGGAATTTGTTTTGGGAGAAATGAGTGACACTGTGAGGTAGAGTGGCAAAAGATGAGGCTGAAAATGTAGGCCAGGCAGACAACTGAGAACAATACACATCATACCAAGGATTGGGGGTTTTAAGAAGCTGCATGACCTGATTTGAAAGATGGCTGACTGGTCTTTGTATAGAACAGATTAGAGATGCAAAAGAGGAGAAGCTATTAGTATAGGTGAGAAAAATGAGGGCTTGGGGTGGAGAAGTAGCAATGAGATAAAAGTGGATAGAAATGAGATGTTTTGAAGAGCTTACCTCTCACAGGGTTTCATGATGAAATTACATGTATAGACTTAAGGAGAGAGGTCACAGATATTTATCATGAAGATTAGTGGCAGCTAACATGTACTCCATGTTTTATTGTCCTAACCACTTCAGGGGGTAGGTGTTATTATGGTACCCATCTTACAGGTGAAGAATAAAGGCAAACGTTTCACTGTGTCTCTTTATAACTAGTATAGGGTAGAAGTAGGATTCAAAACCTGGCAAACTTCTAGCTTTTTAGCTTCACAAATGTAGATTCCATTACTGAGATGGAATACTAAAAGACAAAGTTTGTTTGGAAAGTACACATATTGAAACAGGGATCCCTGTGGTATCAAAGGGAGATTCAGTTAATCATGCATGCAGATCTGGACTTTAAAAGAGAACTAGGTTAGAAACTGGAAAATCGTTGTCTCTACCTGGTACTTAAAACTGTTGGAATGATATAAACCTTTCCATGGGAACACATTTAAATACTGTGTTTCATCAAATCTAAGATGCCATCGAACATAAATTACATCCTTATTTTCTGTACCAACAATTAAGAAGAAATGCTACCAATTAAGATACCATCAATTATAAGATGAATCCAGATTTTAGACATGCTACAATGAAAAATATGTGCACCTTAGAATCACTGTATAATTACAGCAATGAGTTCAGTGTTCTAACAGAGACAAATATGGAAGAGGATGTGGTAGGAAAGGCCTTCCTAAGAAAGTGACATATGAGCTTAAAACTGAGCCAAATGTAAACTCTGGTCTCCTTCTTCCAAATCTTCTCCAGTATATCTTGGTACTTTCATTTTGTTTTTGTTGCTGTTATCTTCACAGCTGGTGCTATATTCTTCTTCCTGATAAGAATTTAACACAGTTAGCAGCTTCTTTGCTCCAGGTATAGTTGAACAATAAAGAGGAAGATTTCAGTCTTTGACTTAGCAAAAATGGTCAAAAAGCAAGGCTTGGAACTTCAAGTCCAGGTGCCATTACTCACTTGCCATATGATCTTGGGCAAAACATTTTTTTTTCCTCTCTAAACCTTAGTTTTCTTCAATGTAAAGTGGCATTTGTACCTTTATCCATAGTTTCTATAACAAACAAGAGAAATGATACATGTGAAATGTACAGCAATCCCTGACATGTAGTAAGCATTCAAGTAAATGTTACGTTAATATGGAATGGATAACTGTCCAATTCTCTAGTAGCAGAATGCAATTATTGAACAGTTTAAATGACTGGGGGAGGGGTGTTCCCAAGTCAAGATCCATTTTAGATGACTGTGCTTTATTTAATAGTTTTCTAATCTGGGCTTTTAGGAGATTACTTCTGAAAATATTAATCACGTTGAGTTTTCTAAACATTAGTGTAAATGGATAAATAGGACTAGTTTGCCCTTATCTTAACTACAAAACTAGTTATTTAGAAAATGAGTTTCCATAGTTAAAAAACTGGAAGTTATAAATAACTTCCATACAGCTTTTACAGAACTATTGTATGTGTGAATATATCAAATATATATAAATACATAAATTTATTTTGTATACTAACAACTCCATATTAATTTTATTTTTAATAGCCTTGAATCATGTTCAAATTTTAAATGTTAAACTGTTCTTCAAATCTCCTTAACATATTATAGAAAAATAAAGGTTATCTTGTTTTTATATTTTTGTGCCCTGATTCCACCTCCTGTTAGGAGCAGTTAGAGCTCAGGACAAGAGAAAAAATCTCACAACTGAACTGTAAAGGTTACGTTCTTAAGTTGTCTATTTAAAGCTCACTTATTATAGGAAAGAAGCAGCTGACAGTACATCAAACATTCTTAACAGTGAGATTGATCATTAGTTACTAATAATGACACTAATGCTTAGGTGAGGAGACTAACACATCCTAGACTTTTTAGGTGTCTAAATATCTAAGGTTCTATACCTTTCTTAAACCACATCTCTAGAAAATGCCCTGATATATTTGGAAATATATAAATGAAACTATTTTGTCTAGCTACAGACAGAACCAACAGAAAACAAAAGGCTCAAAATATACTCTCCCTCACCCAGAAAACTACAGATTCCAAAACTGAATAAAGAAAAATGAGGAATTCTGAGACTTGCTAAGGGGGTGAAATATATAACAAACAAAAACTAAAACCAAAGAAACCAAAACCCCACCCTTTTGTTCTTAGTCTATTCAGCAGCCAGTGTACTTTTAAGATAGGACACACACACACACACACACACACACAAAACAAGAACCACTGATCCTTGTTAAATTGTCTCTTCTGATTTAGTTTACTCCAAGTTTTTCAAAAACTGTCTTATTATTGATTTATAGTTTTTCTGATTTAATTGACATTCTTACTTATCTACTTCTATCATCACAGCCACATAAATTTTCTATTAAAAATAATTTAGTGATTCTTATGTTATTTCAAAAGGAAATTCTAGGATTAGTAATCTCTTCCTTTGCTCCTCTCTCCACTGTCTCTTTAAGAATCATCACTGAATTATACAAATTGCTCAAGTCCATAAGATCCTCATGTAAGAGCCAAAACCTAACTTCACATTTCTTACTGCTCATGGAAGCCACTCTAAAATACAGTTCACAACCCGACCCTGGCTCTGACTTCCTGAACACTTCTTCCTATTCCACCAAGTACCTCGAAATCTAGGATGTACACTATAGGTAGTCTCCAAATAACTGCTTCATTTTAATCCCTTGCCTAGGCCTCCTCATGGCCATGCTTTTACCTCACACTGACTAAAGGTAAAAGGTCTCAAAGACAAAGCATTTAAAACCATTTATTTTTTAAAAATATTTTTATTATTTATTTTTGAGAGACAGAGAGACAGACTGAGAGCAGGGGAGGGGCAGAGAGAGAGGGAGGGGCACAGAATCCAAAGCAGGCTCCAGGCTCTGAGCTGTCAGCACAGAGCCCAACCCGGGGCTTGAACTCACAAACTGCAAGATCATGACCTGAGCCGAAGTCGGACGCTTAACTGGCTGAGCCACCCAGGCGCCCACTTTTGTAACTTTTTAAAGAAAAAATAGTGAAATTTTACTCAGGTTCTTAGGCATTTTTAAAAAGATGAAAAGACACTTTTTTCCACTACACTTATAATAAACATCTTCTCTTTTCACTAAATAATTTTTATAAGAGGAAAACCGAGGAACTATCTTAGTACATATCTTAGTACATATACAATATATGTACTAAGGAGACATAACAAATAAATTCAGTGTGGGGTCCCAGAATGGATCCTCAAATAGGAAAAGAACAGTAGAAAAACTGGTGAAATCTGAGTTAGGTCAGGAGTTTAGTTTATAGTATTGTACTTAATGTTACTTTCTTCATTTTGATAGATGTACTATGGTTATGTAAGTTGTAGATATTAGGGAAAAATAGGTGAAGGATACATATGAATTTTTTGTATCATTTTTTGTAACTTTTCTCTAAGACTAAATTTATTTCAACGTAATAATAACGTAAAACATTTTTTTTGTAGATTTTGTACATTTTTCTAAAACTTAATCCACTACTTTCCTTCTCAAGCTTACTTCTTCTCCTGTGTTTCCTAGATCTACTAATAGAGTATTAGTCTCCCAGTCACAAGGCTCAAAAATCTCAGCATCATTTTGACTCTTTCTCTTGTCCTTCATGTATAGTCAGATGAAGAGGACAATATATTCTCAATATCTGTTACACTGCTTATCACAGTTACCTCAACAACCAATTATAGTACAACTACAATTGCTTCCCAAATCTATGCATTATGTGTAGAATAATCTTCTAAAAGCACAGCTCTATTTCATCTTCCCTTAGAAAATTTCAGTGGCTCCCACATTGTTTATTAAAACCAAACTTAACCGGGGCGCCTGGGTGGCGCAGTCGGTTAAGCGTCCGACTTCAGCCAGGTCACGATCTTGCGGTCCGTGAGTTCGAGCCCCGCGTCAGGCTCTGGGCTGATGGCTCGGAGCCTGGAGCCTGTTTCCGATTCTGTGTCTCCCTCTCTCTCTGCCCCTCCCCCGTTCATGCTCTGTCTCTCTCTGTCCCAAAAATAAATAAAAAACGTTGAAAAAAAAAATTTAAAAAAAAAAAAAAAAAAAAAACCAAACTTAACCAATGAACTCAACCCTACATACTCAATTGGGTTCTCTTTCACAAGCTTGCCCAATAATACTCCAAAGAAGTCCCATGGGTTTTCTAAAACACCTTCAGGAGGTCTATGCAGACAGCATTAATTTCATGATAAAACTAACATGTTATTTACCTTTTTTCACTCTCAATATCTCATGAGTATACAGTGGAGTTTTCCAGTTATATGGCATGTGATATTGTAACAGACTGAATTCCTAAGCAGATATGAGGATTCAACTATCATCTAATTCTTAGATTTTGATTTTTTTAATTCTTATTTATTTTGAGAGAGAGAGAGAGCACAAGCGGGGGTGGGGCAGAGAGAAAGACAGAGACCGAATCCTAAGCGGGCTCTGCACTGACAGTGCAGCTCCAATGTGGGGCTCAAACTCATGAACCGTTAGATCATGACCTGAGCCAAAGTCAAGAGTTGGATGCTTAACCAACTGAGCCACCCAGGTGCCCCTGGAAAAGTTATTTTTAATAAAAATGTTACTTGATGTTAATATGTAATGGTTTTGTTATTTCTAAATTACTATTTTTAAATTTGTTTTTGTTTCTCATATGGTAAATATTAATAGATATAACCCATACAAACAAAAAAGCTCTTTGAAGCCCTCAGTGCTTTTCATACAAGGAGGTCCTAAGAACCAAAAGTTTGAGAGCATCTAGTCAGGTTTCACCTGATTACTTGGTTGTAATAAGGCTAAATTTTCTGGCCTTCACAATTTTCTTTCTCCTAAAATAATCTTCTTTCTGTTTCCCTATGCCCAAAATTTACCCATTCTCCTTAATAGTGGCCATCTTCTCAACAGTCACTGACCACAAGTTTTGGGGTCAGACTTGGATGAAATCTGGCCTTGCACTAACCTTTACTAGCTGTGTGACTCTGGGCAACTTAACCTCTTTGAGTATCAAGTGCCTCATCTGGGGACATCACTGGTAACCCTGAAGAACTATATTGAAAATTGAATGAAAATGCAAAAGTACCTAAATATTTGGCATGTATTATAATAAGAACTTATTTCTTCCCTCCTTTTCCTCTTCTACCAGAATGTTTTTTTTTTTTTAAACTAGGGTTTTATTGCATTTTATTGATGGATTCCTCCATAACCCTTAGCACAATGCCTTTCATATAGGGTGTGTGATATGATTTCAGCTAACCAATAAAATTTAAGGAAAAACATGATCAGCAGGGAATAGACAACTCAAATTTAAATCTTTTAGAAATACAAATGATTAGGGTGCTTGGGTGGCTCAGTCAGTTAAGCGTCCAACTTTGGCTCCATTCATGATCTCATCTCCAGTTGGAGCCCTGCATCATGCTCTGTGCTGACAGCTTGGAGCCTGGAGCTTGTTTCAGATTCTGAGTCTTGCTCACTCTCTGCCCCTCCCCCGCTCATGATCTGTCTCTCTGTGTCTCTCTTTCTCAAAAATAAATAAAAACATTAAAGAAATGCAAATAATTAGACTTGGCAACAGAATCAGAATCAATTATTCCCTTAGGTAGCCACGTAGACTACATATAATAAAAAGAGTATTGTAATAACAGGTGTTAAGAGAGAAGAGTGCAGTTCACTTAAAAACACCGAGGTGGCCTTTTAAGTAACAAATAATCATACCTAAAAATGAATCTCAAAAGAATATTAATCATTAAAGTATTAAAAATCATGCTACTGCTGCAACTATTTTCAATTTACAGAATGTATGATATTCTAGTAAAATAGCCAAAGCCACACAAAATTCTCATTAGTAATTTTTGGTTTTTTTTTTCTGGTTTAGAAGACCTCATAACTCTAAATATTCCATCCTTATTGTTTATTTAGGATGCTGCTGACCTAATGTCAGGATACAGCTTTTGGTTGCTTTTCTGACAGGAGTTAGGGGTTTGTGCTGAGTTGACCAGGCTCAAAGTAGGGTATCTTCCAACCACTGGCAATCCTTGGTGACAGAGCTGCCCAGGGATAGGGTCGCAGTTTGTGGCAATGACAGAGTTTTTTGTTTTTGTTGTTTTTTGTCCCATGATTAATTTAACCAGTGGACTAATTATAGCAAACGTTTATTAAGCAGTTCCACATCCTATCTAATAGGGATTATGATTCTGTTTTTATACTATTATCCCACCTTTACCCTCTCAATGTTTTAAAGACTTAATGATATCAGGTTATGATGCTAATAAAAATCCTCCTAAGTCACCAGTCAGGCATATTTGTTGATGATTAAACTGAGGCATGAAATTCAAGGAGAACTGATTTGTGGAAAAAAATAACTTCACAAGACACAGTTTAAAAGCTATAGTAAAGAGGGCCTCTAGATTCTTAGAAACTTAAAAATGGTTCTGTCTCCAAGCAAATACATTTAAGAGTAGCCATACACCTCAAGAGTCATCTTCTGAATGTGTCTACTCAAGTTTAGAACATTCTAAGGATCTTAGAAAGTTTCTTCCTAGGACAGAAGTGTGATCTAGTAAGGAACTGGCATAGAATATCTGGACTGACACTAACTACCTTTTAAATAAAAAATAAGTACAAGTATGAAACATTAATAAATAAGGTTATATGATCTAGTAAATTCGGGAAAGCCACATATACTACCTCAAAGACTATCTCCTACTCTACCCCTTTAAACCTGTGGCACACTACAATACTATACTTAAATAAAAATAACCCTTATTTGCAAAAGGTGGATTGCTACAGCACAGAAAACTTAATGTATTTTGTTTTTGTATTAGCCAGTTATTACAAGTAGCAGTTAGGGCTGCCTCATTTTGCCACACAGGGCATAAGCCAAATCCAGGGGGTATCTTTCACACACTTTAATGGGGTGGTATCTCCCTAGGGCTCTATAAAGTTTAACTGCAGAGAGTTGCACATGAAAGAAATGGACAATATATCCTTTAAACCCAACTTAGGATATTATCACTATTTCTGATAAACAAATAGCACTTTTGATGTAGAAGCAAAAGTGATGGTGTCTGACATATGAGTGGGACCATGAGTATTTACGTTATTTATCAATGTATTTCAAATGGAAAGAAAACAATGGCAAACCTAGCCTTCAAAAATTAAAAGTGAAGTCAGCAGGATTCTAGTGGAGGAAAAGAAAAATTTTTTCAATAGATGGTCATCTAGGTATCCATATGGGAAAAAAATAAACCTTGACCTCTCCCACTTCAAACCATATCTTTGGATATGGTTCTATGGATTCTAAATAGATCATAGGTTTACATTTAAAAGATAAAATAATGCTTTTAAAAGGAAACATAAAATGTCTTCATGACCTTGGAGGAGACAGAAACTTCTTAAGCAGGACACAAACAAAGAGCACTACCCATAAGGGAAAAAATAAAAAATTTGGACTGGACTAAAATCAAGAACATTTGTTCATCGAAAGACACATTAAAAGTATTACACGGCAAGCAAACCATCAAACAGAAGAAAATATTTGTAATATACATATCTGACAAAAGAACCACATCCAGAATACATAAAATCTTTATCTACAGATCAATTTTTAAAAGACAGATTCGAATAGGCACTTTATAAAAGAGACTGTGAAAGAAAGAAAGAAAGAAAGAAAGAAAGAAAGAAAGAAAGAAAGAGGAAAGGAGGGAGGAAGGAAGGAAGAAAAAAGAGAAGAGAAAAGGAAAGGAAAAGACAAGACAAGACAAGACTATCCAAACAGCCAATACATATATGAGAAGGGGCCTGGCTTCATTAGGCATCAACGAAAAATGTAATTAAAACCAAAATGTGATGCCACCACAAACCCAGCAGAATAGTTAAAGTGAAAAAGCCAGAAAAAATTTAAGTGTTGGCAAAGATGGTAGGCAACTGGAACTCTCATGCTGCTGGTGAATGAGGCAAAGTTTGACATTAACTACCAAAGGTAAACACAGGAATACTTAATGACCCAGCAAGTTTACTGTCAGGTATATACCTAACAGAAATATGTAGAAATCTTCTAATGTTAACAGATGTCTATCAAACAATGAGACTAGTTATGAATCCATATATGAAAAGAAATTCATTATAGTCAACACACTATGTGGTGTGTGCGTGTGTGTGTGTGTGTGCGTGTGTGTCTAATGTATGGGTGTATCTTCCAATTTCATTTCCAGTGACTTTTAAAATCTAAAATTGAAATACATAGTTGATCCAATTTCCTTCTTCTCCTTTGAGACAAAGTAAGCTTAAAACAAACTAACCTTATACCTAAACACAGATCAGGCAATAAATACCATCAAACTGGTGAAAGATGCTCCAGACAAAAGTAATCTGTCAGTGAAGCAATTTTCTATTCCAATGTGATTAACATTCAAATAAAAAAACTAATTGGGGTATCTAAATTTAAAGATAAAAATATAAGATATTGTATATGAAAGGCAGATTTTGACTGGAACTATAGAAGCATTATACGTCCACAAAAATGTGTACTTAATGGATTTATATAGCCTTACATGGCTAAGCACCTCTATTCCAGTTCAGATTTCTATAACCACGTAGACACAAAGGAAAGTACTAAGAGGTCTGAAACTGAATTTTAAATTGATACAGATGGCATGTTTATAACACCCCCACAATATGCTGAGTGTTCTCCATAAAACCAACCTAGACACAGTCCCTGCCTCTAGGGAATTTAAAAATCTAAAAGTAGATGAGGCAGCCTAATTCAAAGAAAGTAAATAAATAAAAGGAAACAAAGAAGGGAATCTAAGAGAAGAGAGGCTTGCATTAATCTCTCAGTTCCCAGAAGGCTAAAAGTCCAACCTGAACAGTGGAGAATGAAAGCTAACAAGTCAGAGCTGCCTTATTTATTTACCATCAAACTTAATATGACACTATGCAGTAAATATTCTCTAAAAAATTATGCTGACCAGACTGAAAAAGCTTGGTTGTTCTCTAGCTTCAATGTTCAGAAGGTCTAAATCTCTGTAATAGATACAATATATACCCCACTGGATGTGTATAAAGGACATTAATGCACAGCCTGTTCATAGGGACTGATTTACAGTCCAAAATCTAAATTACTGAACCCAAAGCATATGAAAACATTATTTCATAAACCCTGGCTCAACAGGCAATTAATTCATGTGACACAACTATCTTTACCTGAAAACTCCTAAAACAAGACAGTGATTCTTACCACATTGTATTTTTGATGTTGTCTCTAAAGGGATATATGAGCTATATTTGATTTGTCTGTAAATAAACATTCACAGGCTTACAGTTCAGACTCTGGTCTCCTTACCCTGCTGACTAGAGCTATTTCAATAGAGATATCAAACAATTGTCAGAAAGGTCTCCATATACAGAACCTCCTTAAACTCTTGAATTAAAGAACAGCTTTATTATTAACCATGCAGATTTTTCCTGGAAGACTTCAAAACGCTGATGGCATCCAATTGATTAAGTCATAGGAACTACTCATTTCAACACAATGGTCCTAGCTGCTTCACTGTCTCTGGATCAGATATATCTGGTAAAGGCTATTTATTAAAAAATCAGTCAATCAATCAATAATAATAATGCAGCCAAATTCTGCACAAAAAAAGATGAAGAAAGCAGTTATGCTACTGACTTTGTTACATCAAAATAGTATTTATTGAACCAGAGTTATAAAGAGCATAATTTGGAATAAATGTTTGAGGTCAAGATTAGGGACATCATCTACCCAATATCTCAGATCTGCAACCACTTTTTCCCAGTGATTTCTACAGCAGTCATAATGACTTTCAATTTCCCACGATATTATCTTGCCTGTAGTTTAAAACATAGCTTCCTCTTAAAGAGAAGACTCCCAGTCACCTCCTTTACATATATTTCCATCACAGGAATTACATAAATAAAAATGCATCTCAGATAAATCTAAGATATCCCAGTAAAAACTGTATTTCAGTCTTCTTTATGAAGTATTATGATAAAAATATACTTTTTCCAGTAATCCAAACTCTAAACTTTAGAATCACCATCTGATTCCTTCATCATATCCCACCCCACTCTCCCATCCCTCATATTAATCAGTACAAGTTGTTCAGATTCTCCTTCAGTCCAAATCCCTCCCACTGAAAGGGTCCCAGAATATAAAAAACTGAGGTCCAATGGACAAAAAAAGTCTGAGAAGAGCAAGATGAGACATTTCAGCATAAGAAGCCAAAGGTTCAAATCAGGGAGACACTATTAAAGTATCTGAGAACAGATTGGGTAGTAGGGGTCTGAAGAGACTGCCTTGACCACCGAGCCTTAGAGATCTGATCTGAAAGGCCAAGTAGGCATGGGTGGGTCAGACCAACTCAAAAAGGCCAGGGTTTCTCATATAACCCTCTTTCCAAATGTCTTCTGCCACCATCCTAGGTCAGACCCTCTTTGGATCTCACTTAAACAAGTGTAGTGGGTTAACTGACTTGTCCTATTTCTCTACCAAGACACTGTAGTTAAAATCATCTTCTCAAAGTACCAAGTTGAACCCTTTCAATATTTTTCATTAGCTTTAACATAAAATTTATAAATCCTTAAAATGGCTTATTACCAGGCCTTCTAGCATCTGACTCCTTCTCTCTGCAACCATTTTCCCCCAATACTCTCCATACCAATCATAACTTTAAAGTCCCCAAATGCTATTTTGTCCCTTGTTTCCTTTTAGATAGAAGACTCCTAAGCACCTCCCCACCACACACACACTCATTCACTTTACCTACTTTCCTTTTACCTTTAAAGTCTCATCTTAAACACATTTTTTTAAGGTTTTGCTTGAACACTTCAAAGGGTCCCTGCTATATTCCCAGAGAACTCTATACTATGACATTCATCAGATTTGTAATTACAAATGGTAAACAATCCTATGTTCTATGAGGGCAAGAATGGATACCTAAGAATATGATTAAGACTGTTACTTCCTTACTCAAAAAAACTTCAATGGCTTCCCAAACTTTCCCAAATTTGAAGCATTAAGTACACATTTCTCATGATGAGTCTTCAAGGCCCTCCACTGTATGAACTTGTATGTCTACTATTCCCCAAATGCTTCCCAAAGGCAGGATTATCTGTTCCTTCCTAAACAAGACAAGTACTTTCTGGTGCTTTCATTTCTGTAGCTTCCTTTATGAACCTCATCTTTAAAAATGCTACCCATTCTTCCAAACCTATATCTAATTCCATCTGCATAATATTTTTCCTGATCTTCCCTAAATAAATTTGGTCTCTCCAACCTTCAACTCTCTTTCTGTTCAAATATGTTACATTTTCCTTATTGTACTTTCATAAGTCTACCCAATAATTATGGTATCTTTCTCACTATTAATAGTTTTAAATTTCTTAGGTTCATGCTAGCTATACATCACTTTTCCATGTATCTCCTTATTTCATTTTGTATATGCCTTATATACAGAAGGTACTACATAAATGCATTAACTAGAATCCAAAAAAATCTACTACATGGAAGGTAGCTGTATAAGGCAGTTTTCTAAATATGTGGATAAAACGATCTCTATACTTTAAAGATACCTGTGAAACAGATGGGAGCTAAATGGAATTAGAAAAGCTTGTTATGTGATACTGGTACAAAAACAGAAATATATCTTATTTGCATCACAAATAACTGCTTTTTAATCAAAGAGTAAGACATCTTAAAAGACTCATTATAAATCAGAAAGGACCACGGAAACGATCTAGTTCAATGCATCATTTCTAGATAAAGAAAATAAAGACTATGAGTATCTTGGCCAAGGTCATAAAGCCAAAGTTAGAACAAAGGCTCAGACCATCTGATTTCCACTCCAGCACTCTCCCCACCCTGAAACAATACTCACCTCAAGGCTACAGTAACTACAGCCCATTATTCTCAATCAATATTGGAGTCAACAATACTCTGGTACTTGAATTAAGGTCATTTGTACAGTTTCAGCCATACTCAAGAAACACAAAAGTGTGACAAGTGAGGAAATGAAAAGGGATTCTTTTTCTTTTCCCAGGAACTCTAATTTTACAAAAGGTTAGAAATGAACACTACTCCATAAGCTTTGAGGAGTGTTTTTGTTTAAAGATACTCTGAGAGGCAAGAAAAACATGATAGAAAATTACAGACAACTTTTCAAAATGCATAATACAATTCTAACACACAATGTAACATGCAACATAGAGCATTTTCAATGCTACATTATTAAAAGTTACTATTTACTTCATAGTAACAAAGAAAAGTGCTTCAGGAAAAAAAGAAAGAAAAAAAATGAAAGAATAAAAAGCTAGCAGCCTATTTCTTAAAAACTACTTAAAAGACCAACATATCTTTCAATATTTGTCAAATATTTATTATGTATCACTTCTTACAGTTCTATCCCAAATAACTGTTATACAGCAGGCACTTAATAAGTATTTGCATAATAAATCAATTAATCTTAGTATCACTCAGCACTATTCTTGAATACTGTGGTTATATATCACAAATGCTACAACTTTTAGTAGAAAACAATGAGCATTGGCGGTTTGTAGCAAATAGAACGGTTTCCAAGGCTACAGTACTTTATACTGTATATGTGAATATATATATACATATATATATGTGTATATGTGTTTCTATGTGTATGTATGTCCATTTGCTCTCTCTATATATACACACATACGAATGTGTGGCATATATTTCTGATAATATTAATTTTACCTAAGGATCTTATGCTATTGAACAATGTTTTTCATACTTTTCTTACAGCAATTCATAACAAGAAAAATATGATACATATAGTACAACCTAGCACACATACACACAGGCACAGGGCACAGGCACAAATATATAATTAAAAAAAAAAGTTTCATGAAACACTACCACTCTTACTATACCTAAAGCATTAATATTCCATTTTCTATTCCATTTTTTAAAATGATGTTTATGACCCACTAAATTGGTTTCATCACTCCTGTTCTGGAAGCTCATAAAAGTGCAAGAAGACATCGGGAAGGTTTGGCATTCATTCCTTAGAAATAACCTAGGCTCCACAGACACCAACCAGAAACTGGCAAAATGAAGTCTGGAATTCATTAAATATTTTCATTCAAAAGCTATGTTGGGCATCTGAAGGGCATCACTATTATGGAAGGATAAAGTACAGACCATACACTGGGCCATAAAACAAATCCCAAATATTGAAAAGGAGTCAAATAACAATTTCTTTGTTCATAATGGAATTAACTCAGAATCAATAACAGAAAGCTATCTGGGGGCGCCTGGGTGGCTCAGTAGGTTAAGGGTCTGACTTCGGCTCAGGTCAGCTCCTGGCAGTTTGTCATTCTGAGCCCCACCTTGGGCTCTGCTGTCAGAGGGAAGCCCACTTCAGATCCTCCGTCCCCGTCTCTGTCTGCCCCTCCCATGCAGGCTCTGTTTCTCTCAATAATAAACATAAAAAAAAAAAGACCGAAAAGAGAAGAAAACTATCTGTAAAATCACAAGTATTGGGAGAATAAATAATATACTTCTAAATAACTCAAGGGTTGAAGAATCAAAAGGGAAATTAGGAAATATTTTTAACTAAATGAAAATACAACACATCAAAATTTAGGGGAAGCAAAAACACAGGCCAGAATTTTACTGGTTTAGAGAAGAACAATGAGCACAGGCCATCAGGTCTTTTTGGTTCCCTCTAAACAAAATCCAGACTCCGCTCACATAAGGAGGGTAGTCATTTGCACTGAGAATCGTCAGATTGTTTGCACTACTAAGTAAGTTTAAAGTGAAGGAAGCAACACACCAACCTTATCCCTGTTGGAAAGGTTTTCATAAATCCAAAACGATACTAGGCATCTAATAAGCAATGTGGTACACTGAAGAGAAAGAGCCACAAAACAAAACAAAACAAAACAAAACAAAACAAAAAACAGAATAATAGGAATAGAGAGCAGTGGAGGAAACATCCAAAAACACGATGGGTAGCACTAAACTAAGCTTCAGGATGGTAGCTTCCTCCCCATACAAAGGACAACTGCAGAACATAGTAGCCTCTAATACTGTGTAATGTGTTTAACAGAACCTTCAAATTCATCCCAGAACCAATTAAATGCAGAAAAAGTTCAGCTTTTCAGAGGCCATCTTGACCAAGAGTGGCTAGAAACAGAACCTGTTTTGCCTTCAGACAGATGTTCTGAGGTAGCCTGAGGATCCCTCCAATTCCCTGAAAATCTGGATTGTATATTCTAGCATCTTTTATTCCAGCATCACAAGGTTAAAAGGAGACAGGACAAGTATCTCAATACCTGTTTTTAATTAATGTAATATCAGTTCACCCACTGTTAAAAAGAAGGTGGGAAGACAGGAGAGCTAATACATTATAGACAACCATTAATTCAGTTTGATGGAAAGTATCAGGCTTATTATTTTGATTAGTAGCACTCATTAAATATGCTTTCTATGTGTATTTCAGGGAACTAAAGCATGTAAGGATGCTACTCTGCTTTAGTGGGGGCAATCCCACATCCTGCTAACTTGGTTTTTATAATATGTGTTTGGCTTCCTAAAATAGGCATAAACAGCTTCATTTAGATCTATGCTATTTATTTCCACAGAGAAGGACCTCAGAACTCTTTACCTGTAATAGGTTATCTTGTTTTTTTACACTTTTGTTGTGATTAAGAAAGAAAAATACATGATACCCAGGGTAAAAGGAAGAGTGAGCTTAATTGCAAAGATTTAGAAGCCAAAAAAACTGACATTGTGGCTTTTTAGAAAAAGAACACTTTCTTCCTTTCATCTCAAGGAAAACCACTTCATCTACCAAGAAGCATAAATACTGTGTTCTTCCTTTCTAAAATTTTTGTTAAAGTTATATCCTTCTTTTTTTTAACGTTTATTTATTTTTGAGAGACAGAGACAGAACATGAGTGGGGGAGGGGCAGAGAGAGGGAGACAATCCAAAGCACGCTCCAGGCTCTGAGCTTCTAGCTCAGACCCTGACGTGGAGTTCAAACCCACGAACTGTGAGATCATGACCTGAGCCAAAGTGGATGCTTAACAGACTGAGCCACCCTGGTGCCCCAAAGTTGTATCCTTCTTTACTGAAAGAATCTGGAGTCCTAGACCTAATCTTGTAATCTGCAAGTCTTCCTAACATATTTGTGTCATCTGAACAGTCGACTGCTACTCAAAGCCACTAGAGGGACTAAACAGCTGTATCAGTTCATAAATAGTTTTCTCAAATGAAAACTTCACAATGAAATGATACTTTGACAGAATATTTATAACTTCCAAACAATTATTCTAAATCCCTTTGGAGGAGAAAAATTTTAAGTGATAGAACAAGAATAAACAAAGTTATATTACTCATTTACCATGTTAAATGATTCGGCATATGTTACTTGAGACCAGAGATTTAAAATGCACAACAACACAGTGTGATGCATCAGTGAAAATGATTAAATATGCCAAGGTTTAAATACCACTTTACATATGTATAGAATAGTCCAGTTTGCAAATCATGACCATAAACTCACTTGACTCTATATGTCTATCAATTTAAATACAATAGATATAAGTCCATTTGGATAAGAAAAGCCATGTACTAAAATGGTTAATAGCATGGAATCTAAAGCCAACTGCCTGGTTTTGAACCCTAGCACTGCCACTTATTAGATATGTGATTCTCAATACATTACTCAACTTTCTGTGCCTCTGCTTCATCATCTGCAAAACAGGGATAATAATTATTTCAACTTCTTGGATTCACTAATGGTTATATCAATTAATATATGTCAAACACTTAGAACAGCATCTATCACAGAGTAATCATTATATATTACATGCTGGTTGTACTTAGCTACAGTATCATTATATGGATAGGGAAACAGACTAGTAAGTCACAGAGCGAGAAATAAAAAAACAGATCTTCTTCTCTTTGATGCTCTATCCACAAAGGGCTTGGTTGTTTTTTTAAGTATCCTAAGATCTCCCAGACTGATATAAAGAGTGTACTGTGGAATTGTACAAATAAAAAAATTCAGCAGCTCAAAACATTTATAAAGTTGTATTTTAATCTTCTTACATAAGAAGTTTAAGTCAAATTACTATTAAAAAAGCAAATATTCCATTTTGAGGATAGAACTGTACACTAAGGAGTAGTTATCTGTGTTGCTATATTTGCAAAACAAAACTTGTTTCACTTTTCAAAAGACCAAAAAAGCAATAATATCATATCATGATAGTATGATGATCATAACTTCAATTTATCAAATAAAAAAATCTAGAAAAAAATATACTAAGATGATAATAATGACTATATTAGGATCTCCTGTTTTTCTTCTGCTTTTCAAAACATGCAGTATTATGATATAACATTCATAATTTTAAAAGTGATTTCCAACAAAAGCTTATCAAGGATTAAACATAGTATTGATAAGAGAAACACTTAGAAATAATCCTAGAAAATAATAGATGCCCAGCTAAAAAACTATCCTCTTTTTTCAAATATATCTTAGGTATCTTTCCTCAGACTTTGTCCAAACTTTCTCCCTTTAGTGATTTAGGTGACTGTGATAACATCTTCTACTGTATCAAAAAATAGGGCATGGGTGTGTAAATTTATGAGCTGAAATGCAAAACTGGCACTGGATGTCTAAATAAGAGTATTAAGTCATTTAGCATACTTTACTATAAAAATATATTTTAAGCATTGATATCTACATGCTTCGTATATACATACAATTTTAATTCAATCATCTTTAATCTTTTCACATGAGGTAAAGAAATGTGAAGTCATGACTTTTTCAACATTCTCAAGTCACTTCTTCAGAGATTAACTTAAACAAAGCATTCCTTCACTCCTGGCCTCAGGTTCCTTCTCTGAATAATAATTCTCAACCTTCTTTCCACCCCAGCCTATCTGAGGGATTCAACATCTTTCCATTTACAACAGTGGGGACAGTCTGAAAGCGTCCCACAGTTATTTCTAATATGCTACCCTAGAAGCAGTTCCAAAGCTATTCTGAAGCTGCCCCTACCCTCTATTCAACTCCAAAATGCAGAGTTCTCAGTAGTTCTACACAACTTTAAGGTCTGCCACTTTAGGAAAGGAAAATCACAACCCAATGACCTGGAAGGTATTGGATAGTGTTATTTTCATACATTTACAGAGAAAGGCCAAAAGTTAATATTCATCTTCTTTAATATTCATCTTCTTTGGTTGGAACATGCCAAGATTCAAATATAAATTTATATACTGATGATATAAAAAAAGGCTTTGTTACTGTTCATAAGGCAAACAGCACACCTTACCTGGAACTGGTTTCTAATCAAGGTGTGAAAAGTAAGAAAAGTGGAAAATCAAACAAAATAACACCCCTTAAAGTTTGAGGAACATGTGACTAGTGGAAAGGGAGATTTGTGCAAGTCAACTTCTCTGATAACAAAAAAGGAAAGCCAAAGACTGACACATAGAGATGCGACATTATGTGATCCCCAATTTATTCTCCAAAATATCAATTTGTTACAGGCCTAACATCAATTTTATGTGATTTTATTTTTTACCAGGCAACTCTGTTATAAATTAAAAATATGATTTGGGTGTATTCCATATTATAAATATAAGCCAAATACATTGGTTCAGCATGGTGACTAACAACTGCCCAGTAAAGTATTCACAAATAGTGTCCATTTTCTTTGTCTACTTGCTGTGGACAAATTCTAAATTATTTAAAAGCTATGGTATATGCAAAGTCTTATGAAGAATTGTCACAAGTAGGAAAGGAGGAAATGGAATTTTAAAACTTCCTTGGAACATGTGTGTTGTTTAATTCAAATGTAAGCCAATATTACATCATCATTTGTAAGTATACAAGGCATGGCAAAGATGCTGATTAGGGCTTCAAAACTAGGATAATTTTGAATGTATAACTGCATTATCTTCAAATCAGAAAACATTAATCAATAGATGTGGAGTGTTAGCTTTTATAGTGAAAGTTAATTAGTTTTAATGATGTTAGTTTTATAGTGAAAGACCCTCAAATGGCACGCGCGCACACACACAAACACACACAGTATTTTACAGATTCAGTGTTTGAACAACAAAAAAGTCTGGACCTGAAAGTTGCTGTCCTCTGTACTAGAAGATGACAGCACAATGTATATATATCTCTATCACTTCATGCCTGAAAAACCTAATAAAAATTTTCTGTAGCACTGATTTCTTCTAAAATTATTTACAAGGCATGCTGTCTGTTGTTGGCTTAACTTGCTGAAACACTCCCCATTTAAGATATAAATTCTCAGTGTTCTCCACATAAACTGTAGCTATAAAACCTTTTTAAAACTTGTGTCAGTGAACAGACCAATAACCCAACAAAAAATAAAATTGAACAGAAAAAAAAAATGCCCCAACCCCAATTTTGTGGGATGTTCACATCTGAAACAGTAGCAATAAATACAATATTATGCAAGGGAAGATAATTCCTTACACAGAGTTGGAATGGATAAATATTTGTCGAATGAACATACACATTTCTTCTTCATTCTATACTCATGTGTCAAAGCATCAAACAACTTAAACTGTGGCAGTTTCTTTGTGTTTCGAACTTTACATGTAAGTTTATCATAAGGGGGAAAAAACCTGTTTGGCTTGACTCACGATGAATCACAGCCAGGAGGTCATCTTGTTGTGTATCAGCAACTATGTTTTCACTACAGCTATGTGACCTGAAGTGGCAGCAGAAGAGGTACCAAAATAGAAGAGGCAAAGAGGCTTCTTCTGGCTCCTGGGCCCCAAATGGGCTTTTCCAGCCCGTTAGGGGATCTGAGCAGGAGCCAACCGCAGAGGAGAAAAAGAACAAACCCACAGTACCGAGGAGAAAGGCTGCAGGCCCACCACACCTTCCTTGCCCTCTCCCGGAGCCCGGGGAAGCAAGAACATAAGAGAACACGCTTAAGAAACAGCGTGGAGGAAACAGCATGACAGGGGCCAAAACTAGACCGGTATAGGGCAAAATCCAGTCGTGACCGTGAAGCACAGATTTCGGGAAGGTCTGAAGCCCGAGAAGGATCTCCACCCTAGGGCTCCTGGCTCAGCTCCTGCGCGAGCCCGCAGCGGGGCCCCCGCCTCCAAGCACCTCCGGCCACCCGGGACCTGCTCCTGCTCCCACTTCACCTATCCAGTGCCCTCTGGCCGGTCCGGCATCTCTGGCCGGATCCCCGCCCACCCTCCCATCTCTTGCCCTCTCAGCGCGTCTTTCGGGACCATCGCCCGGGTGAGTGTGGACAGGGAGCCGAAGCGCACCCCGCCGCTCCAGGCCTGGCCTCCGCACTCACTTTCTGAATCCTCTTCAGCGCCATGGGTCAGGGAGGGCGGCGGGGACACCGGCCGGTTGGGGGCGGCTGCAGGGTTCGGGGACGTAGGGTCGTCGTGGGCTCTGTTCGCTCTCCGCTCGGCTGGATCAACCCTGCAGGTCCCCGGCTCGCTGCTCGCCAACTCGCTCCGGCAGCCGGTGCCTGCTCCGAGTGCGCCCGAGCGCGAGTGTGCGCGAGTGTGCGGGAGGGGACGCCGGCGAGACTCTTTTGTTTCCGCTTTTGCTTCTGGGAAGGAGCCTGCGCCCTCCCCGCTCGCGCCCCGCCCAGCCTAGCACACTGGGAAGTGTAGTTCCAGCCGTGTCCCGGGCCGCCGGCCGCTGGCGAGGTCGAGTGACTGCTGACTTCAACCTAGGTTAAGAACTTCGCGGTCATGAGTTGGTCTTTGCAATTTGATTTTGATCAAGTTACTGAACCTGAGGTACCCAATCTATAAAAGAGGGATAACAAATTAGGAATTTGTAAGCTTACAGGGATTTCCAATATGTGCTGCAGCTGATCCTTTATTTTTACTTTTGTAGATTTCACTTTCAACCGTATAAACTGCCCAAATTTCTCACACATGCACAGACCTACCAATTATGACTCCTTTCTTACCTCCTTAGTTCCTATTTCAAAAGGCGCCCACTCTATCCTGCTCTATCCACTGCTAATCCCTCATGCCTGCTCCTCCTTGGAACTCCAAATTCTGAGGTATGCCATCACTATTGGCTCCTTCCCTTGTTGTCACAGCCCATACTCAATACGGTCTACTGACACTCCTCACTCCCTCAATTCTTATGAACTTGTGTGCTCATTAAAACCTGGCTTCTACTGGGGCGCCTGGTGACTAAATCGGTTAAGCGTCTGACTTCCAGCTCAGGTCATGATCTCAGGTTTGTGAGGATTTGTGAGTTGGAGCCCCTGGTCCGACTCTGTGCAGACAGCTTAGAGCCTGGAGCCTACTTCAGATTCTGTGTCTCCCCTTCTCTCTGCCCCTCCCATGCTCACTCTGTCTCTCTCTGTTTCTCAATAATAAATAAACATTAAAAAAAAATTTTAAACTTGGCTTCTACTTTCAGCACCGGCAGAATTGGTTTTCACAAAGGTCACACTTGAGCTTCTAATTACCAGATCCAATTCACTCCTCATCCTTCCTGATGTTTTTGAACCATTTGACGGCTGAACACCCTTTTGCTTTTCAAAGTACTCACCCACACCCATAGCACCATGGTGGGTCTTTCCCTTTTCTTTGGCTAGCTCCTCTTCTCAAGAGCTGGAGTGCCCCAGAATTCCAAGTCTTGCTCTCATCATTAATATCTTCCTAGAAGATAGACCTTCTGAACTCCCATAAACTGGGAGGCACCCCAGGGTTGATGGAGGGGCATGGGCTTTGTAGACTGATCACTCTGACCCCTACCCATTGTATGACAGTGGCTAAGCCACTTTAAACTCTTTAAACCTCAGTTCCCTCCTCTGTCAATACATCCCTGGATGTATCAAAATTAATTGGTATTGATATATATAATGTGCCAGTACCTAATATGTTGGAAGTTTTCTATAAAAATTACTTCCCTTAGGGGAGCACCTGGGTGGCTCATTTGGTGAAGCGTTGGGCTCTTGATTTGGCTCAGGTCATGATTTCATGGTTTGTGAGGTCGAGCCCCACATCTATGCTGTCAGCATAGAGCCTTCTTAGAATTTTCTCTCTCCCTCTCTCTGTCTCTCTCTCTCTCTTGCTTTCTCAAAATAAACTTAAAAACCTTACTTTGCAATCCAAAGCAATCTGTACATTTAATGTAATCCCTATCAAAATACAAACAGCATTTTTTTTCAGAGAACTAGAACAAACAATCCTAAAATTTATATGAAACCAACAAAAAAACTTGAATAGCCAAAGCAAACTTAAAAAAGAAAAGCAAAGCTGGAGGCAGCACAATTCTGGGCTTCAAGTTGTATTACTTGAAGCTATAGTAGTCAAAACAGTATGGTACTGGTACAAAAAAAAAGGCACACAGATCAATAGTACAGAATAGAAAATCCAGAAATAAACCACAGTTATATGGTCAATTAATCTTTGACAAAGCAGGAAAGAATATCCAATGGGAAAATGACAGTCTCTTCACCAAATGGTATTGGGAAAACTGGATAGCAACATGCAAAAGAATGAAACTGGACCACTTTTTTACACTATACACAAAAATAAATTCAAAATGGATGAAAGACCTAAATGTGAGACATGAAGCCCTAAAAGTCCTAGAACACAGGCAGTAACCTCTTTGACATTGGCTGTAGTAACTTTTTTCTAGTTATGTCTCCTGAAGCAAGGGAAACAAAAGCAAAAATAAACCATTGAGACTATATCAAAATAAAAGTTTCTGCACAGCAAAGGAAACAATCACCAAAATTAAAAGGTAACATACAGAATGGGAGAAGGCATTTGCAAATGACATATTCGATAAAGAGTTAGTATCCAAATATATAGAGAAGTTATAAAACTCAACACACACACAAATAATCCAATTAAAAGTGAGCAGAAGACATGAACAGACATTTCTCCAAAGAAAACATCCAGATGGCCAACAGTACATAAAAGATGCTCAACATCACTCATCATTAGGGAAATGCAAATCCAAACTATAATGAGGCATCAACTTATACCTGTCAGGATGGCTAAAATCAAAAATACAAGAAACAACAAAGAAACAAGAAACAACAGATGTTGGTAAGGATACAGAGAAAGGGGAACCCTTTTGCACTGCAAACTGGTGCAGCCACTGTGGAAAACAGTATGGAGGTTCCTCAAAAAGTTAAAAATAGAACTACCTTATGATCTATTAATTGCACTACTGGGTATTTTTGCCCAAAGACTACAAGAACACTAATTCAAAGGGATACATGCACCCCTATGTTTATAGCAGCATTATTTACAATAGCCAAGACATGGAAGCAGCCCAAGTATCCATCAATTGATTAATGGATAAAGAAGAGGTGATTACACACACACACACACACACACACACACACACACACACACACACACACACAGTGGAATATTATTCAGCCATAAAAAAGAATGAAATGTTGCCATTTGCAATGACATGGATGGAGCGAGAGAGTATAATGCTAAGCAAAATAAGTCAGTCAGAGAAAATGAATACCATATAATTCCACTCATGTAGAATTTAAGAAACAAAACAAATAAGCAAAGGGAAAAATAAGACAGAGAGGGGAAAAAATCAAGAAACAGACTCTTAATTACAGAGAACAAATTGATAGTTACAAGAGGGGAGGTGTGTAGGGGGATGGGTTAAATAGGTGATGGGGATTAAGGTGTGCACCTGTGATCATGAACATATGGTGATATATGGAAGTATTGATTCACTATATTGTACATCTGAAACTAAGATAACATTGTATGTTAACTAACTAGAATTAAAATAAAAACTAATAGAAAAAAATTACTTCCTTGTTTTTATCTATATGATGAAGATGATCTCTTTCCAGCCCAAACTCTCACTCCAGTTTCAGTCTTATATTTCTAAAAGCCTATTTGACATGTCCACCTTTCTTCCCTGTGGCCAGGGATCAGAATCTTTTACTACAAGGTAAGGGTGGTGGAAAGCTTTTCAGGAAGCTCAAAACAATAGCTACCATAGCATTCTAAAGGCTTACAAAGAGTAAAGAACAGAATTCTACTCATGTAACTTAAAGGAAAATGTCCAAGGGAATAGGCTAGTGGAAAAATGATAGAAATAATTTATGGGACTTTAAAGTTAATTTGGAATTCCTCCATGTAACCTCGCCCCCCCCCCCCCAAAAAAAAACCCTAAGACAGGTATGGAGGCTGAGTACTCTTACTTTCCCTTTCCTGGGGTCTCCATTCTCTCTGCACATTGGCCCATTCTCCTTTTTTCAGCTCCTTCTTAGCTTCTATTATACTTGGCTTGGGTTTGCACTTTTTGACACTCATTTTTTGACACTCTTCCAAAAACTGCTCCTGCTGCTAAATGGTCAAGTACCTTTTAGTACTCCCTATTTCATTGCCCCAAAAGGAAGAATGTCAATGATACAAATCATCTTGTTACTCTAGGCTATGAATTGTCAGCTAGTGAACAAAGTATGGGTTGACCTACCCCTGGTCCAATCAGGTGTGTAGAGTTTGAAATATTTCTGGACAAAGAGACTTCTGAAACACACCAGCAAGATCTCATCCTGCAGAGAGATATATTTGGGCTATTTTGATGAACCATTTTTGTGCTTTAGAAAGTGGGATCCTACCCCCATATTACTCTTCCTTTTTATAGGGAAAGTATGGTAGTGTCCTTGTACATAAGGGAGAAACAGTATGGAATTGGTCACCAGTTACTTTGGGAAGTTGCTCTCCCAAGCTGATAGCATTTGGGTACCATGTCAGAAGTGAGGCTATGTTTAGATGCTACCACTATGGAGAAGCACTAGTTGCAGGTAGCTCATTGCAGGGAAACCCAGAGAAAACCTTTAGGGTCATTCAGTGTACAGTCCTGATCATCATTTGACAGATAACTAAAATACACACTCAAGCAGGGGATATGCTCAGAGCAATTTCATTCAAAAGGCATTGAGAGTCCAGGACATGGGCATCAATTTCTTCCTATTCCAGGGTATCCTACATACTACTAAAAGACACATTAATCATATCATTCCATTGCTTTAAAACCTCTACAGGTTTGTGTTATGGAAGCCCAATGCTTCAGCTTACTCCAAAATGCCCATTGCAATTTGTCCTTGAACCCCTCCTTTCCATCTTTAGCTTACACTCTATAGTCAATGTCATGTGCCTTTGCACAATGCATTCTGTCTGCATAGAATGACCTCCCACCATTCACCTGAAAAATTGCTACACAACCTTCAAGATCCATTTCAAATGATACATGCTTTATGAGATCCTCTTCTACCTCTATTCACTGAGGTGGTTTTATTAATATTTATATTATTCTTTTAATTCCAGAAGCAACATATTTGCAATTTAGGGATATCACTTATCTTATTCATGACTGATTATCTCAGTAGAATATGAATTCTAGGAATATACGAAAAAATATCTTTTCAAAAATGAGTTAAAATTTACACACAGTGAGACACATACATCTAAATGTACAATTTTATGAGTTTTGACAAGTGAATATACCTGTATAACAACATCACAATCCAGACATAAAACACTTCTATCACTTCAGAAAATTCCCTAGACACCCCTTCTGGTCCCATAGGGAACCACTTTTCTGATTTCTATCACCATAGATTAGTTTTGTCTGGTTTTCAATGTCATGTGCATAGAAAAATACAATACATACTCTACTGTTTTAATTTTTAAGCTTACATAATGTTTTTGAGGTTTTCCCATGTTATATGATCAGCAGTTCACTCTTTTTCATTGCTGAGTAATATTTATGGCATGACTATACTAATTTTTTTTTTCTCCTATCTCAGGTTGATGAACATTTGGGTTGTTTCCAGTTTGTATTTATTATAAATAAAGCTGCTATGAATATTCATGTACATCTTGTTTTATAGACAAATTGTTGACATTTCTCTAGGACAAAATCTTAGAATTGGAATTGCTGGGCGATAGAACAGTGTATATGTTATGGAAAAAAAAAAGAGACAATAGTATATATGTATATAAGAAACCACCAAAAAGTTTTCCAAAGTGGTTGGATAATTTTTAGTTTTCACTTGTGCTCTTCTTCAACCTTTCTATGTGTTATTTGGAGTTATAATGTTTTGCTTTGTTGTTGTTGTTTTTAATTTAAATTCAAGTTAATCAAAATACAGTGTAGTATGGTTTAATTTCTAAATATTTAGGCTTTTCTAGACATCATATTGTTACTAATTTCTAAGTTGTTGTGGTCAGAGAATATACTCTGTAATATTCAATCTTTTGAAGGTGATTCTTATTTCATGCCCCCACTGGGAGAACATTCCATATACACTTGCAAAAAATGTAACTTTTGCAAGTGTTGGGTACAGACTTGAAGAACTATCAATCAGGTCAAATCTTCTTTGTCCTTAGTAATTTTTGTCCAGTTCTTCCAATTACCAAGAAGAATGATAAAAATCTCCAACTGACTATAGATTTGTCTATTTCTCCCCTCAGTTCTTTCAAATTTTGCTTCATATATTTTGAAGCTCCAGTATCAGATGCATATATATCTATGATTATTAAGTCTACTTAACGACTGACTATTTTATCTTTCCAATAAGGTCCTTCTTATTTGGGGTTGTACACTTTGTCTTGAAGTCTAATTGTGTGATATTAATATAGTCCATTTTTGTGATACTTACTTGGTATAATTTTTTCTATCCATTTACTTTTAATTTATTTGTGTCTTTATATTTAAAGTTAGTTTCTTTTAGACACATACAGTTGGGCTCTCTTTCCAATCAGTCTGGCAATCTATGCTTTTTTAACTTGAATGTTTAACTCATTTATATTTGATATCACTGAGTTTAGGTCTACCATTTTGCTATTTGTTTACAATTTACGTTGTCTTTTCTTTCTCTGTTCTTTCCTCCCTAATTTTTTAAATACTTAAATATTTGTTAATATCAATTATAATTCTTTGAATAGTTTTTTTTGAAGTCTTACTTGTATTATCTCATTTAATCCTGTAACAAACCTATCTCTTATAAATAATTAAAATGCAATAAAACAATAGCCAAATTATGGAAAGAGCCTAAATGTTCATCAACTGACCAATGGATAAAGAAATTGTGGTTTATATACACAATGGAATACTACATGGCAATGAGAAAGAATGAAATATGGCCTTTTGTAGCAACATGGATGGAACTGGAGAGTGTTATGCTAAGTGAAATGAGTCATACAGAGAAAGACAGATACCATATGTTTTCACTCTTATGTGGATCCTGAGAACCTTAACAGAAGACCATGGGGGAGGGGAAGAAGTAAAAAAAAAAAGTTAGACAGGGAGGGAGCCAAACCATAAGAGACTCTTAAAAACTGAGAACAAAATGAGGCTGATTGGGGGTGGGAGGGAGGGTAGGGAAGGCGATGGGTATTGAGGAGGGCACCTGTTGGGATGAGCACTGGGTGGTGTATGGAAACCAATTTGACAATTAATTTCATATAAAATAAAATAAAATAAAATAAAATGCAATACATAGAATTTGGCTCATAAATGGTGGAGCTGGTATTAGGAAATGGGCAGACTAGCTAGACTACAGAGTTTCTAATTTAAAAAACAAAATCTTAGGCTTAAATGAAAGTTGAAAGTAGTATAAAATATTTTTTCTTGAACAATATCAGAGTAAGTTGCCTACATGATACCCTATCACCCATGAGTACACTAGTTTGTAATTTCAATGAAGAAGGATATTTTCCTTCATAACCACAATACAAAGATCAGGGAGCTAAAATTGACATAAACTACCATCTAATTCTCAGATCCCAATCAAATTTTTCCAGTTTGTTCCAAGAATCTTTTTTACAGAAAAAGAATCCATATCAGGATTTTGTGTTGCCTTTAAATTTTTTTAACATTTATTTTTGAAAGACAGAGAGAGAGAGAGCACCACAAGGGGAGGAGCAGAGAGAGAGGGAGACACAGAATCTGAAGCAGGCTCCAGGCTCTGAGCTGTCAGCACAGACATGGGGCTCAAACTCATGAACTGCAAGATCATGACCTGAGCCGAAGTCGGATGCCTAACCAACTGAGCCACCCAGGCGCCATTGTGTTGCCTTTAGTTGTCATGTCTTTTAGCCTTCTTCAAGCTGGAATTGTTCTTCAGTCTTTCCTAACTTTATTGACCTTTACTCTTTTGAAGATTATAGGTCATTTACTTTGTAGGATGTTCCTTAATTTGATATCTTGTCATGATTAGATCCAAGTTATGCAATTTGGGCAAGAATACTAGGGAAGTAATGCTGTAACACTTCTCAACTAATTTGAAATTCAATCTGACCCACTAATGATGATGTTCTTTTTGATCATTTGATTTAAGGTGCTGTCTAGGGGATTCTACCAGAAAAGTTACCCTTTTTTGTTTTGTTTAATAAGTATTTTATGAGTGAAGATTTCCAAGATGGAGAAGTAGTATAGAAATTCTCAGCTTGTCTTTTTCCTGAAGCACAACTAGATCAATACCAAACCATTTTGCACACCTAGGAAATTGATCTTAGAATTAACACAATAATATGCATAACTTGAGCCAAAGAACTCAGCAAGCATACAGGGCAGAGAGGTGAACTGGAGGAGAAAAAGCTGCAGAGAGCAGGGAGCTGTTTTTGGAGAGAGGACAAAGAGAAAGAGGGAGAGTGCAGCACACTGGGATCATGCAGGAAAAGCACTCCTCCTGAAAGTAGCAGGAGAGAAAGAGAAAGAGTGGAAACACTCACAAGGAACTGAACAAGAAATATATTCCCTAAAACCATTGATAGGGAAAAAGTAGAAGATTTCAATTACCATTAGGATTCTATAAAGAGTGAAGCCCAGAGTCAGAAATTCTGAAGCTCAATACCTGGCAGTGCTCTGGTGAGGATTGAATCCCCAGGAGCAGCCAGTGAGGTATGAGGAGTTTGTGCATCACACAGGGAGAAGCAGTTCCCCTGCTTAGAGTGCATTTGGTAGAGGCCATATGGCCTCCCCACAGGCAAAAGTCCCATTGGAAACTGGAGACCTGCCATGTTTGCTGGTAGTGGGACAAAGATGCCAGAGTGTGGTGAAACCTGGAGCTGGCTATGTGTTATGATTTGTCATAATCTCTGAATCTCTGCCACTGGGTAACCACATGAACCTATCCTGGGGCAAACCAGGACCCAACCGTTGTGGGTCCAAGCCACAAGGTTCTCTGAAGTAAGGAGTTTGGAAACATAGCCCCATCTGAGATAAAATTCGGGAGGGAGGTGCCACCAGGCGGACTGATGGCTTGGACACAGACAGGGTACGGGTGCTTGACTGCAGATCAATGAGAGCACAAATTTCCTGTGCCAGACACTAGGAAGTTGGATGAAGCCATTACCACCCCTCCCATGCACACACATACATGCGAACATACACGTGCCAGACAGATCCATCCCAGTAAGCAAGACAGTGCCACCAGGTGGAGAATGGAGCCATTACACCAAGCTCCACTCATCTGTGCCCTCCAAGTACATGGCACTAGAAGACCAGCACAAGTCACTCTTCCTGCTTAGTGTACAGACAATAGAGTGCTTCATAGTTTGAGTTCTAGGGGAAATTGGATGTAACTTCACTTGGTTTTCATTCTGTTTGCTGGTGCACCTATTTGGGTTAGTTTGTTGTTTTTTGTTTTTGCTTCTGTCTTTGTTTAAATTGTTTTTTTTTTTTTTTCTCCTTTCTTTTCTTTTTCTTGGATACAGAAAGAGAAAATTTTATTTTTATTTTCTTTTTTTAAGTTTTCAAATTCTTTTTACTATATTTTCTTTTTATAAATCTTTTTATTCTATTTCACTTTCTGCATTTCATCTTATTCTATTTTATTATATACACTTTTTATAATTCTTAAACTTTTTCTTACCTTTTTTCCCTTTTTTCTTAACTTTTTTTCCCTTTTTTTCTTTTCTTTCTGTTCTTTCCCTTTTTTCTCTATTCTATCAAGTTTTGTTCAACAACCAGACCAAAACACATCTACCATCCAGGTTTCTTTATTTGATTTTTTGCGTTGTTCATAATTTTTTAATTCTTAATTCTTATTTTATTATTTTATTATATTATTATTATTTTCTTATTATTTTTCTTCCTTCAAAGTGATGAAATGAAGAAATTAACCCCAAAAGATAGAACAGGAAGAAATGAGAGCGAAGGGCGTATTCAACACAGATAGAAGTGAGATGTCTAAACTAGAGTTTAAAACCATGAATACTAGCTGGGGTTGAAAAACACATAGAATCCCTTTCTTCAGAGATAAAAGAAGGAAAATCTAGTCAGGACAAAGTTAAAAATGCTATAACCAAGATGCAATCTTGAATGGATGCCATGGTGCAGGGATGGACGAAGCAAAGCAGAGAAAAAATGATATAGAAGAGAAAATTATGGAGAATAATGAAGAAGAGAAAAAGAGGGAAACTAAGGCAAAAGAGCACAATACAATAATTAGAGAAATTAGTGACTTATTAAAAAGGAATAACATCTGAATCATAGGAGTCCCCGAAGATGAAGAGAGAGAAAAGGGGGTGGAAGGTTTAGGTGAGCAAATTATAGTGGAAAACTTTCCTAAACTGGGGAAAGACACAGACATCAAAATTCAAACACAGAAAACTCCCATTAGATTCATCTAAAACTGACCATCAGCAAGGCATATCATAGTCAAATTCATAAAATACACAGACAAGGAAAGAATTATGAAAGCAACAAGGGAAAAATAGTCTTTAACCTATAAGGTAAGACAGATCAGGTTTGCAGCAGGCCTATCCACAGAAACTCAGCAGGCCAGAAAGGAGTGGCAGGATATATTCAACCTGCTGAACTGGAAAAATATGCAGTCAAGAATTCTTTATCCAGCAAGGCTGTCATTCAAAATAGAAAGAGAGATAAAGAGCTTCACAAACAGAAACTAAAGGAGTTCATGACCACTAAACCAACCCTTCAAGAAATTTTAAGGCAGACTCTGAGGGGAGAAAAGAAGAAACAAAACAAAAAAGACCCAAACCAACAAAGTCTAGAAACACCATCAGAAACTCCAACTCTACAGGCAACTTAATGGCACTAAATTCATATCTTTCAGAACTCACTCTAAATGTCAATGGACTAAACACTCTGATCAAAAGACATAGGGTATCAGAATGGATAAGAAAACAAGATCCATCTATATACTGTTTACAAGAGGCCCACTTTAGACCTAAAGACACTTTCAGATTGAAAGTAAGAGGATGGAGAACTATCTATCATGCTAATGGTCATGAAAAGAAAGCTGGAGTAGCCATACTTATATCAAACAAACTAGATATTATTTTTTTAATATAATTTATTGTCAAGTTGGCTAACATACAATGTATATAGTGTGCTCTTGGTTTTGGGGTAGATTCCCATGATTCATTGCTTACATACAACACACAGTGCTAATCCCAACAAGTGCCCTCCTCAATGCCCATCACCTATTTCCCTTCTCTCCCACTGCCCACACTAACCCTCAGTTTGTTCTCTGTATTTAAGAGTCTCTTATGGTTTGCCTCCCTCCTTCTCTGTAGCCATTTTTTCCCCTTCCCTTCCCCCATGGTCTTCCATTAAGTTTCTCAAGTTTCCCGTAGAGTAAAAACATATGATATCTATCTTTCTCTGACTGACTTATTTCACTTAGCATAATACTCTCCAGTTCCATTCATGTTGCTGCAAAGGACATGATTTCATTCCTTCTCATTGCCAAGTAGTATTCTGTTATATATATAAATCACTTCTTCTATGTCTATTCATCACCTGCTGGACATTTAGTCTCATTCCATAATTTAGCTATTGTTGAAAGCACTGCTGTAAACCCTGGGGTACATGTGCCACTATGAACCAGCACTCCTTATCCTTTGGATAAATTCCTAGCAGTGCTATTGCTGGCTGATAGGGTAGTTTTATTTTTTTTGAGGAACCTCCACACTGTTTTCCAGAATGGCTGTGCCAGTTTGCATTCCCACCAGTAGTGCAAAAGGATTCCCGTTTCTCCACATCCTCTCCAGCATCTGTTGTTTCCTGATTTGTTCATTTTAGCCACTCTGGTGTGAGTGGTATCTCAGTGTAGTTCTGATTTGTATTTCCCTGATGATGAGTGATGTTGAGCATCTTTTCATATGTCTGTAGGCCATCTGGATGTCTTCCTTGGAAAAGTGTCTATTCATGTCTTCTGCCCATTTCTTCACTGGATTATTTGTTTTTTGGGTGTTGAAATTGGGAAGTTCTTTATAGATTTTGGATACTAACCCTTTATCTGGTATGTCATTTATAAATATCTTTTCCCATTCTGTAAGTTGACCTTTAGTTTTGCTGATTGTTTCCTTTGCAGTGCAGAAGCTTTTTATCTTGATGTTCAATAGTTCATTTTTGTTTTTAATTCCCTTGCCTTTGGAGATGTGTCAAGCAAGAAATTGCTGCGGCTGAGGTCAAAGAGGCTTTTTCCTGTTTTCTCCTCTAGGATTTTGATGGTTTCCTGTCTCACATTTAGGTTTTTCATCCATTTTGAGTTTATTTTTGTGTATGGCGTAAGAAAGTGGTCTAGTTTCATTCTTCTGCATGTTGCTGCCCAGTTCTCCAGGCACCATTTGTTAAAGAGACTGTCTTTTTTCCATTGGATACTCTTTCTTGCTTTTCCAAAGATTAGTTGGCCATACATTTGTGATTCCAATTCTGGGTTCTCTATTCCACTCCATTGGTCTATGTGTCTGTTTTAGACAAGCTAGATTTTAAAATAAAGACTGTAACAAGAGATGAAGAAGGGCATTATATCATAATTAAGCGGTCTATCCACCAAGATCTAACAATTGTAAACATTTATGCCCCCAACATATAGTACCCAAATATTTAAATCAATTAATCACAAACATAAAGAAACTCATTGATAATAATACCATAATAGTAAGGGTATTCAACACCCCACTTACAACAATGGACGGATCATCTAATCAGAAAATCAACAAGGAAACATTGGCTTTGAATGACGTACTGAACTGGAAATAACAGATATATTCAGAACATTTCATACTAAAACAGCAGAATACATATTCTTCTGGATTGCACATGAAACATTCTCCAGAATAGATCACACATTGGGAGACAAATCTGCCCCAACAAGTACAAGATTGAGATCATATTTTCAGACTATGATGCTATGAAACTTGAAATCAATCACAAGAAAAAATTTGGAAAGATCATGAATACTTGGAGATTAAAGAACATCCTAGTAAATAATGAATGGATTAACAAGAAATTAAAGACAAAATTAAAAAGTACACGGAAGCCAGTGAAAATGAAAACATGACAGCCCAAAACCTCTGGGATGCAGCAAAGGGGGTCATAAGAGGGAAGTATAAAGCAATCTAGGCCTTCCTAAAGAAGGAAGAAAAGTCTCAGATATACAACTTAACCTAACACCTTAAAGAGCTGGAAAAAGAACAGCAAATAAAGACCAAAACCAGCAGAAGATGGGAAATAATAAAAATTAGAGCAGAAATCGGTGATATCAAAAAAAAGAAAACAAAACAAAACAGTAGAACAGATCAATGAAACCAGAACTGGGTTCTTTGAAAGAATTAACAAAATGGATAAACTCCTAACCAGTTTTATCAAAAAGAAATGGATGCAAATAAATAAAATCACGAATGAAAGAGGAGACAACACAACCAACATTGCAGAAATACAAACAATAATAAGAAAATATTATGAGTAATTGTATGCCAATAAATTGGGCAATCTGGAAGAAATGGGCAATTTCCTAGAAACATAAACTACCAAAACTGAAACAGGAAGAAAGAAAATTTGATCAGACCCATAACCAGTAAAGATATTGAATCAGTAATCAAAAATGTCCCAAAACACAAGAGTCCAGGGCCAGATGGCTTTCAAGGGCAATTCTACCAAACATTTAAAGAAGAGTTAACACCTATTCTTTTTTAACATTTTTTAAAATGTTTATTGACTTTTAAGAGAGAGAGAGATGTGGAGTGCATGCGGGGGAGGGGCAGAGAGAGAGGGAGACACAGAATCCAAAGCAGGCTCCAGGCTCTGAGCTGTCAGCCCAGGGCCCGATGTGGGGCTCAAACTCATGAACAGCAAGATCATGACCTGAGCTGAAGTCGGAGGCTTAACCAACTGAGCCACCCAGGTGCCCCATAACACCTATTCTTTTGAAGCTGTTCCAAAAAATAGTAACTGAAGGAAAACTTCCAAGCTCATTCTACAAGGCCAGCATTACCTTGATTCCAAAACCAAAGACCCCACTAAAAGAAGAACTGCAGGTCAATTTCTCTGATGAACATGGATGCATAATTTCTCAACAAGATACTAGCCAACCGGATCCAACAATACATTAAAAGAATTATTCACCACGATCAAGTGGGATTTATTCCTGGGATATAGGGCTAGTTCAATATCCACAAATCAATCAATGTGATACATCACATTAATAAAAGAAATATTAAGAACCACATGGTCCTCTCAATAGATGCAGAGAAAGCATCTGACAAAATACAGCATCCTTTCTTCATAAAAACCCTCAAGAGGGGTGCCTGGCTGGCTCTATCAGTTGAGTGTCCGACTTTGGTTCAGGTTGTAATCTTGCAGTAGCACAATGAGGACAACTCAAGCGGAGTCCAGCAGGTCCGTGGAGAAGAGACTAGGGGATCACCATTCCCCCACCACCACCTGAGATGGGGCCTCAGGGATCGGTCCTCGGGGCCACAGTGGATGTGGGAACAGCATACACCAAACCATGCCTCTCCCTGCTGGGTAACTCTGTACCTACTGGAGCGGGATAGATGCTGTGGACCCAGACGGCTCCATCCTCCAGACCAGCACTGCTGCACAGTGTGGATTAATTCCAGGACAATTCTAGTTATTTAGATATATTCTCCCTTCTTATTCCCCTTCTTATCTCTTCCATCCTCTAGGCTGGTTACTCTGGTTGTTGGTTTGTTTAAGCAGACATATTTAATCCATTCTCTTGATACATGTTCTACACCTCCTTCTTTACTTTCTGTATATCTGGAATAATCAAGCCATATAGTTTCTATGTCTGGGTAACTTTATCTTCATTTCTTTTTCCCCACCTCCTTATTTTCTTTCTCTCTCTCTAGATTAAACCATTAAGTCTCTCTGTCTGGTCAATGTTTTTTTTTTTTCTCTTTGTCCCCACCCCTGTCATTTTTCTCTTTGTATGTGCTCTTCCATCAGCACCACCTCCACTCTGTTCTTTACTTATAGCTGGTGTTTCTGGTTTTTTTTGCTTTTGGATTGTTTGGTTTTGTTTTGTTTGTGTGTGTTTTTTTTGGTCTGTTTTGTCTGTGTGTTTGTGTGTTTTGTTTCCTGTTTGTCTGTTTTCCTTTCCACAGCTATTTCAAGGAACAAATCAAAGCACACCTCGTGGAGGGTCCAAAATATCACTACAAGTAGAGAAATAAAATAACCAAAGTCACAACATAGAGGAAATAACACTCTCCAAAATACACTTCCAGAAGGGCCAGGACCCGGATGGTGTATGACCCCCACATTAATACAGTAGTGCTTGCAGGTGCAGAGCACATAAAAAGATTTTTAAGGAGAGAAACCTAGCCAACACTATGAAACAGAATTCTCCTCAAAAGAAATTCCAGGAAGAAGTGACAGCTAAATAATTGATCAAAACAGATATAAGCAATGTAACTAAGCAAGAATTTAGAATAATAGTCATAAGATTAATCGCTGGGCTTGAAAAAGGCATAGAAGACAGCAAAGAATCTATTGCTGAAGAGACTAAGGAACTAAAAAATAGTTATGACGAATTAAGAAATGTTATAAATGAGGTGCAAAAAAAATGAAGGTGGCCACAGCATGGATTGAAGAGGCAGAGGAGAGAATAGGTGAATTAGAAGATCAAATTATGGAAAAAGAGGAAGCTGAAAAAAAGAGATAAAAAAAATCCAGGATCAAGAAGGAAGAAATAGAGAACTAAGTGATGCAATAAAACAGAACATTATTTGTACCATAGAAGTTCCAGAAGAAGAAGAAGAGAGAGAGAAAGGGGATGAAGGCATACTTGAACAAGTCATAGCTGAGAACTTCCCCAATCTTGGGAAGGACACAGACATTGAAATCCAAAAGGCACAGAGAATTCCCTTCAGATGTAACTTGAATCGATCTTCTGCATGACATACCACAATGAAACTGGAAAAATACAAGGATAAAGAGAGAATTCTGAGAGAAGCTGGGGATAAACGGTCTTAACATACAAATGTAGACATATAAAGTTAGTAGCAGGCCTATCTACTGAAACATGTCAGGCCAGAAAGGAATGGCAGGAAATCTTCGATGTAATGAACAGGAAAAATATGCAGCCAAGAATCCTTTATTCAGCAAGTCTGTCATTCAGAATAGAATGAGAGATAAAGGTTTTCTCAAACAAACAAAAACTGAAGGCATTCATCACCACTAAAACAGCCCTACAAGAGATCCTAAGTGGGACTCTGTGAGTGAAATGTTGCAAGGACCACAAAGTAGCAGAGACATCACTACAAGCATGAAACCTACAGATAACACAATGACTCTAAACGCATATCTTTCAATAATAACACTGAATGTAAATGGACTAAATGCTCCAATCAAAAGACACAGGGTATCAGAATGGATAAAAAACCAAGACCCATCTATTTTCTGTCTACAAGAGACTCATTTTAGATCTGAGGACACCTTCAGATTGAAAGTGAGGGGATGGAAAACCATCTATCATGCTACTGGAAGTTATATCAGACAAACTAGACTTTAAATAAAGGCTGTAAAAAGAGATGGAGAAGGGAATTATGTAATAATACAGAGTCTATCCATCAGGAAGAGCTAACAATTATAAATGTCTATGCACCAAATTAGATAGCACCCAAATATATAAAACAATTAATCACAAACATAAGCAATCTTACTGATAAGAATGTGGGAATTGCAGAGGACTTTAATACTCCACTTACAACAATGGACAGGTCATCTAGACAGAGAATCAGTAAGGAAGCAATGGCCCTGAATGATACATTGGACCAGATGGACTTGACAGATATATTTAGAACTCTACATCCCAAAGCAGCAGAATATACTTTCTTCTCGAGTGCACATGGAACATTTTCCAAGATAGATCACATACTGGGTTACAAAACAGCCCTCAAAAAATATAAAAGAATTGGGATCATACCATGCACACTTTCAGATCACAATGCTATGAAAGTTGAAATCAACCACAGGAAAAAGTCTGGAAACCCTCCAAAAGCATGGAGGTTAAAGAACATCTTACTAAAGAATGAATGCATAAACCAGGCAATTAGAGAAGAAATTAAAAGATATATGGAAACAAATGAAAATGAAACACAACAATCCAAACCTTTCGAGATGCAGCAAAGGCAGTCCTAAGAGGAAAACACATTGCAATCCAGGCCTATCTCAAGAAATAGGAAAAATTATAAATACAAAATCTAACAGCACACCTAATGGAACTAGAAGTAGAGCAGCAAAGACACCCCAAACCCAGCAGAAGAGAAATAATAAAGATCCGAGCAAAAATAAACAATATAGAATCCAAAAAACAGTAGAACAGATCAATGAAACCAAGAGTTGTTTTTTTTTTTGAAAAAATAAACAAAATTGATAAGCCTCCAGCCAGGCTTCTCAAAGAGAAAAGAGAGAGGACCCAAATAGATAAAATCATGAATGAAAATGGATTTATTACAACCAACCCCTCAGAGATACAAGCAATTATCAGGGAATACTATGAAAAATTATATGCCAACAAACTGGACAACCTGGAAGAAATGGACAAATTCTTAAACACCCACACACTACCAAAACTCAAACAGGAAGAAATAGAAATTTTGAACAAACCCATAATTAGTGAATAAATTGAATCAGTTATCAAAAAATCTCCAAATAAGAGTCCTGGACCATATGTCTTCCCTGGGGAATTCTACCAGACATTTAAAGCAGAGTTAATACTTATCCTTCTCAAGCTGTTCCAAAAAACAGAAAGGGAAGGAAAACTTCTGGACTCATTCTATGAAGCCAGCATTACTTTGATTCCCAAACCAGACAGATACCCAGAAAAAAGAGAGAACTACAGGCCAATATCCCTGATGAATATGGGTGCAAAAATTCTCAACAAAATACTGGCAAATCGAATTCAACAGCATATAAAAAGAATTATTATTCACCATGATCAAGTGGGATCATTCCTGGGCTACAGGGCTCGTTCAACATACACAAATCAATCAGTGTGATACACCAATTAATAAAAGAAAAGATAAGAACCATACGATCCTGTCAATAGATGCAGAAAAAAGCATTTGACACAATATATAGCATCGTTTCTTAATGAAAACTCTCAAGAAAGTTGGGATAGAAGGAACATACTTAAACATCATAAAAGCCATATATGAAAAGCCCACAGCTAATATCATCCTCAATGGGGAAAAACTGAGAGCTTTCCCCCTGAGATTAAGCACAGGACAGGGCTATCCATTCTCACCACTGTTGTTAAACATAGTGTCGGAAGTCCTAGCATCAGCAATCAGACAACAAAAGGAAATCAGAGGCATCAAAATTGGCAAGGATGAAGTCAAGCTTTCACTTTTCGCAGACGACAAGATACTCTACATGGAAAACCCGACAGACTCCACCAAAAGTCTGCTAGAACTGATACATGAATTCAGCAAAGTTGCAGGGTACAAAATCAATGTACAGAAATCGGTTGCATTTTTATACACCAATAATGAAGCAACGGAGAAATAAAGAAACTGATCCCATTCACAATTGCACCAAGAACCATAAAATGTCTAGGAATAAACCTAACCAAAGGTGTAAAAGATCTGTATGCTGAAAACTATAGAAAGCTTATAAAGGAAATTGAAGAAGACACAAAGAAATGGAAAAACATTCAATGTTCATGGATTGGAAGAATAAATATTGTTAAAATGTCAATAGTACCCAAAGCAATCTACACATTCAATCCAATCCCAAATTTTCACTAGCATTCTTCTCAAAACTAGAACAATCAATCCTCAAATTTGTATGGAAATGCAAAAATTCCTGAAAAGCCAAAGTAACATTGAAGAAGAAAAGCAAAGTGGGAGGCATCATGATCCCAGACTTTAGCCTCTACTACAAAGCTGTCGTCATCAAGACAGTATGGTATTGACACGAAAACCGACACATAAGCCAATGGAATAGAATAGAGACCCTAGAATTGGACCCACAAATGTATGGCCAGCTAATCTTTGAAAAAGTAGGAAAGAGTATCCAATGGAAAAAAAGACAGTCTCTTTAACAAATGGTGCCTGGAGAACTGGACAGCAGCATGCGGAAAAATGAAACTAGACCACTTTTTTACACCATTCACAAAAATAAACTCAAAATGGATAAAGGACCTGAATGTGTGACAAGAAACCATCAAAACCCTAGAGGAGAAAGCAGGAAAAAACCTCTCTGACCTCAGCCGCAGCAATTTCATACCTGACATATCTCCAAAGGCAAGGGAATTAAAAGCAAAAATGAACTATCGGGACCTCATCAAGATAAAAAGCTTCTGCAATGCAAAGGAAACAATTAACAAAACTAAAAGGCAACCAATGGAATGGGAAAAGATATTTGTAAATGACATATTGGATAAAGGGCTAGTATCTAAAATCTATAAATAACTCTCCAAACACCATACTCAAATAACAAATAACCCAGTGAAGAAATGGGCAGAAGACATAAATAGACACCATTCCAAAGAAGATATCCAGATGGCCTGCAGACACATGAAAAGATGTTCTACATCACTCCTCATCAGGGAAATACAAACCAAAACCACACTGAGATATCATCTCATGCTGGTCAGAGTGGCTAAAATGAACAAATCAGGAGACTAAAGATGCTGATGAGGATGTGGAGAAATATGAACCCTCTTGCACTGTTGGTGAGAATGCAAATTGGTGCAGCTGCTCTGGAAAACAGTGTGGAGGTTCCTCAAAAAGTTAAAAATAGATCTACCCAGGACCAGCAATCGCACTGCTAAGAATTTACCCAAGGGATACAGAAGTGCTGATGCATAGGGGCACATGTACCCCAATGTTTATAGCAGCATTTTCAACAATAGTCAAATTATGGGAAAAGCCCAAATGTCCATCAACTGACAAATGGATAAAGAAAATGTGGTTTATATATACAATGGAATACTACTTGGCAATGGGAAAGAATGAAATCTGACCATTTGCAGAAACGTGGATGGAACTGGAGGGTATCATGCTAAGTGAAATAAATCAGTCAGAGAAAGACAGATACCATATGTTTTCACTCATATGTGGATCTTGAGAAACTTAACAGAAGACCATGGAGGAAGAGAAGGGGAAAAAAAGTTACAGAGAGGGAGGGAGGCAAACCATAAGAGACTCAAATACTGAGAACAAACTGAGGGTTGGTGGGCAGTTGGGGAGAGGGAAAAGTGGGTGATGGGCATGGAGGAGGGCATTTTTTGGGATGAGCACTGGGTGTTGTATGGAAACCAATTTGACAATAAATTATATTTAAAATAAAATAAAATAAAAAGCAGAGAGTTAATTCATATTCATACACTGAAAGACACCATATAGTTTATGAGTAAATTACCCTCATATTGATCCATAAATTCAATATAATTTAATAAAAATCCCAGGAAAAAAAATCTAGAGGAGAAAACAGGCAACAACCTCTTTGACCTTTGCTGCCGCAACTTCTTATCTGCCATGTCTCAGAGGCAAGGGAAACAACAGCAGAAATGAACTATTGGGACCTCATCAAGATAAAAAGCTTATGCATGGTGAAGGAAAGAATCATCAAAACCAAAAGGCAACTGATGAATGGGACAAGATATTTGCAAATGACATATCTGATAAAGGGTTAGTATCCTAAAATCTATAAGGAACTTATCAAACTCAACACCCAAAAAACAAATAATCCAGTGAAGAAATGGGCAAAAGACATGAATGGACACTTTTCCAAAGAAGACATCTAAATGACTAGCAGACACATGTAAAAATCCTCAATATAGCTCACCATCAGGGAGATACAAATCGAAACCAGAGTGAGATACCACTTCACACCTGTCATAATGGCTAAAATTAACAACCCAGGAAACAACAGATGTTGGCAAGGATGTCGAGAAAGAAGAACTCTTTTGCACTGCTGGTGGAAATGCAAACTGGTGAAGTCACCCTGCAAAAGAGTATGGAGGTTCCTCAAACAATTAAAAATAGAACTACATTACAACCCAGAAATTGCTCTAGTGGGTATTTATCCAAAGGATACAGGAGTGCTGTTTCAAAAGGGCACATGCATCCAATGTTTGTACCAGCACTATCAACAAGAGCCAAAGTATGGAAAGAGCCCAAAATGTCCATCAACTGATGAATGGATAGAGAAGATGTGGTATATATGTACAATGGAACATTACTTGGCGATGAAAATGAATGAAATCTTGCCATTTGCAACAATATGGATGCAACTACAGTGTATTATCCTAAGTGAAATACGTCAGTGAGAGAAAAACAAATACCATGACTTCACTCATATGTGGAATTTAAGATACAAACAGATGAACATAAGGGAAGGGAATAAAAAATAATATAAAAACAGGGAGGGGACAAACCATAAGAGACTCTTAAATACAGCGAAGAAACTATGGTTACTAGAGGGGTGTTTGTGGGGGGATGGGCTAAATGGGCAAGAGGCATTAGGAGGACACTTGATGGGATGTGTACTGGATGTTATATGTAGGTTATGAATCCCTAGATTCTATTCCTGAAATCGTTATTGCACCATATGTTAACTAACTTGCATGTAAATTTTAAAAATTAATAAATGAAAAAAATAAAAAAATAAACATTTTATGAGGAAATACTTTTAGACTAGGTAAGCTGTTCCTCTTCAAACTGCTAATTTATTCATTTATGTATGCATATCACTATGGACTCCTGGCTTCCTAGTTTTTATTCTGTGCCCTATCATCCATTGCTATCATTAATTTTGATGCTCCAATTATCCCAGATTTGGAGAGTTGTAGCCCCTTCAAAATGACTTACTTGTCTTTTTGTTATGTCTTCTCATTCTTTGAGATTTTCCTTACTTTTTGACATAAAACAACTAGCTCCAGGCTCATCTTCTACTTTTTATCTCCCAGGTTTGGAGTCAGCCATTTCCCTCCGGAATCCTATTTCCTTTTAATGGTAATATTATTTAGAGACCAAAATCTGGACATTTGGTATGTCATTATTATTGGAAGTAGTTTTCAGATCCTCACAGTGGACAGAGTTGGTAAATATATGCAAGTGTGTGTATGTATGTATTTATAGACATTTACATTTATAGTTATTTCTACATCTATGTAGATAGTAAAAACCAGGAATTTACATCAACATCTCCAATTCAATTTCAACATTATAAAGTTCATTCCTATTTTTCCTTTTCATATTTTATTTATTTATTTGTTTGTTTATTTATTTTGAGAAAGACGATGAGAGCACACATGAGGGAGGGGCAGAGACAGAAAGAGAGAGAATCCCAAGCAGGCTCCTTGCTGTCATTGTGGAGCTTGATGTGGGGCTTGAACTCAAGAACTGTGACACCATGACCTGAGCTCAAAAGCTGAATGCTCAACTGACTGAGTCACCCAAGCACCCCTACTTTTCATTTAAACTCGCTTCTCTGGTAATAAGATTATGTCTCCCATTATACTCACGATATTTTCTTATTTAATCAATTCCTCTGACATAATTAATCTGTCACCACTGCTTCTCATCCCCTGAACAAATTTCCTGTTTATCCCACTTAGGTTCCAACATTCAGCCCTGGAATCCTCAACCCTCATATGGATGCCCTTTTCATCCCATTCTTGTTCCAATCCCCTGTTCTGAGCTCTCACCACATGAAAGCCCTCTTCACCTACTTGGGCTCCAACATGTAGTATCAGGTTACTCTCTCTCTAACATGGACACTTTCCTTAATGGGCTTAACTCTGGCACCCCATGTAAGTGTGCTTCTCCATGTGAATACCGTCTTTTATCCACTTGGCTCTGATACCCCAACCCAGGCAGTACCATCATCAAAGCACTTTCCTCACTCAACCTGCTCTATGACAAACTGGGCTTTTCTTTTCCATGGATGCCCTCACCCATCTTGAGCTCTCTCTCCTAGTACTGAGCCACCTCTTATGCAGATACATTCTTCACCTAGCTCAGGTTCTGACAACCAGAATTGGTCTGCCTTCCCATGTGGACATCCTCCTCATTCAGCATAGATTGCAGTACTCTGTACTGGGCTACCTCCCTCTAATATTGATACCTCTCCATTCTGGCTAGGCTATGACAAGTCACCAGTGCTATGCTCCTACACTGACGCCCCCTGCATCCATCTTGGCTATGATACCCTGTGCTGAGCCTCCCTTTTGTGTAAATGCCCTCCTACCTCCACTTGAATTCCAACACCCCAAGTTGGGATACCTTCCTTGAGGATGCCTTCCTCTACATCCCACTAATATTTCTATACTTTGCATCAGGCAGCCTTCCTTTGCAGATACTCTATTAGTTTTCTATTATTGAGTAACAAATTACCACAATCTTTGTGGCTTAAAATAACACCTATCTATTAATTCATTATTTCTGTAGGTCATAAATCCAGGCATGGCATAGATAGATTCTCTGCTCAGCGTCTCATGAAGCTGTTAAATTACTAGGGGGAGAAGCCTTGAGGGATGCTACAAGTTGAATATTATTACTCCCCAAAAAATCATGTCCACCTTGAACCCCAGGAGGTGGCCTTATTTGGAAATAGAGTCTTTGCAGGTATAATTCATTAAGGATATCAAGATGAAATCATCCTGGATTTCAGGTAGGCCCTAACTCCAATAACTTGTGTCTTTATAAAAGAAGGAAATAAGGAAATAAAGGAAATAACTTGTTTCCTTTATAAAAGGAAAAAGAGGGAGATTTGGACACAGGAGACAGAGACAGAGAAGATGATCATGTGAAGACAGAGTCAAAGATTGGAGTTATGCTGCCACAAGCCAAGGAAAGCCAAATACTGTTGGCAACCACCAGAAGCTGGGAGAGAAGTAAGGGAAAGTTGTTTCCTCAGAGCAGGCAGAAAAAAACAACTCTGACAACCTCGATTTTGGACTTCAGGCCTCCAGAAGGATAACATATGTCATTTTAAGCCTCACAGTTTGTGATACTTTGCTAGAGTTTCCCTAGGAGACTAATACCAAGGCCTATTAGAATACTGGTTACCACACCCTGCTTACCTAAACCCCAAGTAGACATCCTCCTCAACCTAGCTGGGCCCTGATATCATCCTCTGGGCCACTGTTTTTCTCCCAATTCTGGCATAGACACCTACCTTGCTTGGCCCTACCTGTTGGCTTTAGTTCTGAATTATTTAGGAAGGGAAAGAAAAGTATGTGGAAGAGGAAAAGAAAGAAAATGAGAAAAATCCTCTTTTGGATTTTTAGCTAATCTTTTTTACAGTTCTCTCTCTGTGTGTCTCTGTTATTTACTTTAGGGGTTAAAATATGCACCCTAAATTTATCAGAGTCTATTGAGAGTTAGCACTGTATCACCTCATGTAAAATGTGAGAAGTTACCTCCCTGCCCTTTGTGCTATTGTCGTTTTACATTTTATATCTACAAACATTATAAATCCCACAATACATTTAATTTTGCATTCAGTGCCAAAAATGGACAGTTTTTTATATTTGCCCACATACTTACCATTTAGGTACTTTTTATTCCTTCATGCAAATCTGAATTTTTTCTTCCTCTTGAAAAACTGAAGGCAAGGTGTCAACAGGTCTCCATTTCCACCTAGAGTTTGAGGTCCTCTCCTAGGCTCATTCAGTTTGTATGGGGAATTCAGTTCTTTGTGGTTATAGGACTGAGGTTCCCATTTTGTTGCTGTTTGTCAGCCACATGTTATTCTCAGTTCCTAGAAATCTCTCTCAAGTTCTAACCACGTGGTCTCTTACAACATGACAGCTTCTTCGAGGTCAACAAGAGACTATCTCCATTGTCTGTCTCTCTCTCTCTCTCTCTCTCTCCTGAGACAGAGTACTATATAACAAAGCAATCAAAAGGGTGACTATTTTGTCATATTCACAGGTCCCACCAGTGTTCAAGGTGAAAGGATTAAGCAGGACAGCAATAGAAAATTAATATAGAGGTTAACTTCCACATTCTCCCAAGTTTCTACCTTCTGCTCACTTTCTTGTCAGTCTACAGTGTTTTACTATAAGAACTTCATTATGTTAGTTTGATGTTTTGATCCCCATTAAACTATAAAAATTTAGCCAAACAGTTCTAATTCATCACCTATATAACATTAGTAGGAACTTATTATGAGTTCTTTGATAAAGGTAATTTTTTTTTTTTTTTTTTTGCAGAGAGAAGTATGATCGTGGTAGGGTTGGTAAAAAGGAGGCATTGCCAAAAACGGGAGTTTAAATAAAACTACATTCTCATAAGCAATTAGCTGTAAATGTGTGACTTGAACTCTATCCACTGATGCACCAAGAAATATCTTTCTATTCTCAGCTCAGCTTCTGCCCCACAAAGAGCATCTAAAAGTCATACTTTGATTTAAAATCTACTCAACAACTATAGAATTTAGGCTATCTTATTTATTTATTTACTCAAACTAACCCAAACCTTTGCATTTTTCTGTTTGAAAAGATGTCCCATGTGCAAAAGTGATCTGAGCCTGTACGAAGGGAGGAGTATAGGGTAAACAGGGTCATGCAAGGCAAGATGCTTGAAAACTAGAGAACTTTAAAGAAAGTCCAAATTTCCATACCGTAACCCAGGCTGGGAATTGGAATCTTTAAAAATCTCCCTAGATGAAACAATTCCTTTCTTCTCTCCCTTCCCACTCCCTGTCTGTGTGTATGGGAGGTAAGGGGGCGCTTGGCTGTGGGGTGGAGGGAGTTGTGATGAGATTATTAGGCAGAATCCAAGCACATGTCAGTATTCTGAAGTGCTGGTGTTTAAGAACCACAGAAAGAGTGGAAAGAGGATGTCACCAGCATGCAAGAGTCTTAGGTCCTGCTAAGAATACAAGTACCACCTTAGGCCAACATTTTCAAACTACCATTTGCAATCATGAATGCATATTAGAATCAACTAGGGAACTTAAAAAATGTCCAGGCTTCAATCACGGATAACTAAATCAGACTATCTGGTAGGCTCTGGCAAGAGGTTTTCAATCAAAGTTCTTAAATCAGTAGTTCTCAAATGTTAATGTGTTCTCAAATTTTCACATGTATCAGAGTTTCTGATTCAGTAGGTCTGGAGTGGGGCCCTAAAGTTGTGTTTCTAACAAGTTCCAAGATGGTGGTGATGCTGCTCGTTCTGAGACCACATCTTGAGAACTGCTGCTTTGAATGTTTCATATTCAAAATGTGGTCCATGGACAAGAAACATCAGCATCACTTGAAAACTTGTTACAAATGAAAAATATCCCATGCTGCATCTGAATTTGTAGTTTAGTAAGATCCTTAGGTAATTCAGATGAACATTAGAGTGTGAGAAGCACTATGCCAAAAACCACAGATAATACAAGAAGCCTCTAAAAATGCAGATTCCTTTAAAGATTCTAATTTACTAAGTCGTGGGTAGAGCTCTGGAGTCTATACTTTTGAACAAACTTCCTAGTGTATTACAGTGCCTGAGGCATCTGTAGACAACACTTTGAGAGAATCTCCACCTTAGGTAAATCCTTAAATCTGTCTAAGTCCCCAATTTCCTCATTTATAATGAAGTCAATAAATGGTATATTTGTTTAAAGTGAATGGAGCTTAAACTTTTTGTGCTCTTCCAACTCAAAGGTCTATGATTTGTACTCCCCAAAAAAGATAATTTTTCCTATCTTTATAAGAAATAAGAAACCTAAAAATAAAACTTATGAGGTTATTTTTATCTTTTACAGGGCAAATTTGCTACCCACCAGAAAGAAATCACACTTAAAACAAAACTTTAGCATCTTAAAATAATAGTTTACACTTTGGAATTGCTTTCAACTTTTCAAAACATTTCATATACATTTTCCCAACATGCAAATACATATGCAACATTTGTATTTCATATGTAGTTCAAAGTTTTAATTTAGTCTCTTGTTCTTTCTCCTACCCCAAGGTTTCCAAATGTGGTTTGTAGTCAAATGCATAACCAATTCAAAAATATTACCTAGTAGCTACTATATCCCAGGCACTAAAGATACATGATGAAGAAAGTAGATAAGATCTCTATCCTCAAACAGTACATCAAAATCTTATGAGATGGAGAGAAGGATGAAAGACTTATTAGAAATACAGATTTCTGGCCATCAGCCCACACTATCAAGAAACAATCTGTGCCCCCAGGATTACATCTATTTGGGGCATTACACCATGCTAGGTGATAAGAATTATGCAAAAGAAAAATTAGATGAGTTCCTACCTTTCATAAAGTTAAAATCTACATGGAAGAAAGATGTCAAAAAACATGGAATGAGTAAGTAGCAGCACAAGATAATGTCATTCATTCATTCAACAACAAAATTTCCTGAGAACCAAATAAATGGTGCAGAGGATAAGAATTGAAGGTATTCACAAATGGTATTACTATGGACTGAAGAGTAAGGAAAACCTTTGTAGAAATAACAGAACTTGAATGGAGTGAAGCATTTGGATTAGGAGAGCAATAGGTGAAGAGCTTTTTAACATAAGAAAATGCACATGGAAATGAGCATGAAATGTTCCACAGGGAGGCCAAGTTTCCTGTTGGGGACTAGCAAGGAGATACAACTAGCTATATCAATGATCGGGAGCAGATAGTGAAGGAAATTGACTGCTAGGTCTAGAAACATAGAGTTGAGCCTAAGTGCAACAAGAGGAGGTTTTGATTATAGGAGTGATATATTAATTAGAAAATTAGTCTAGTAGAGGGACATAGGATGGACTAGATGAGGAGAAAATAGGGGGAGGAAAACAAGTTCAGTTGCTACCACAGTATTTAGGGCCAAGAAAATGAGAGCCTATACAAGGATGGCAGCACTAGAAATACAATGAAAAAGGTTTTGAAGAAAGAAGACATGGAACCTGACTACAACTAGATAAAGAAATTGAAAAAGAAGAGTAAATTTGAACTCCAAATTTATGAGAATGGGTTACTGAAATAAAGATGCTAACATTACAAACCTTTTAGAGAAAGGATGGTAAACCGAGGCTAGGACATATACATTTTGAAGCTATCAAATGAATGAGGTATCCAAGGTAAATTAACCTAATGGTAGAAAGAGACATGGACTGAAAATACAGATCTGAGAGAAATCATGTGAGTGTATGGATTTGAAACTAGAAAATATAAATTGCTCCCCAAAGTAATAGAGAGAAAACAGAAAAGAAAGTATGATACTAGAAACTGAACTCTGGGGGATAGCTATAGTAAAGGAGTAAAGGGGAAAGGAAGGATTGGTGGTAGAAAACCAAAAAACTTCTGTGTAGTGGGAGCCAAGAGAAGCAAACAAAAGTCAGCTGACTCTTACAGAAAGGCTCAGATAATGAAACTCCAGTTCCTTGGAAGGAGAGGGTAAGGAGTTGAAAGGAAAGGATTGAAAGTCTGCATAAATAGCAGTTGGACTCTTACCTTATACCATATACAAAAATGAACTCAAAATGGGTTTAAGACATAAATGTAATACCTGAAACTATAAAACTTCTGGAAGAAAAAATAGGAGAAAACATTCATGATACTGGATTTAGCAATGTCTTGAATATGACATCAAAAATGCAGGCAACAAAGGCAAAAATAGACAAATGGATCTACATCAAACTTAAAAACTGTGCAGCTAAGAAAACCATCAACAGAGTGAAAAGGCAACCTGTAGAATGGCAAAAAAAAATATTTGCAACCCATATATATGATCAGGGGTCAATATCCAGAGTATGTAAAGAATTCCTACACCCTGACAACAAAAAATCCCAAATAACCCAATTATAAAATGGGCAAAAGACCTTGAATAAACATTTCTCCAAACAAGATATACAGATTTTCAACAAACATGAAAAAATGCATAACATCATTAATCATCAGTGAAATGCAAATCAAAACCAAATAAATGGCCACTATAAAAAAAATCAGACAATAACAAGTGTTGGAAAGAATGTGGAGAAAAAGGAACCCTTGTGCACTATTTGTAGGAGTGTAAATTGGTGCAGTCACTGTAGAAAACAATGTGGAGCTTCCTCAAGAAGCTAAAAATAGAACTATCATGTGATACAGCAATACGACTTCTGGATATATATCCAAAGGAAATGAAAACAAGATAGCAAATAGACACCTGCACTCCCATGTTTGTTGCAGCATTATTCATAATAGCCAAGATATGGGAACAACCTAAGTGTCCATCAATGGATGAATGAATAAAGAAGAAGTGGTGCATACAGTGGAATATCACTGAGTTACAAGAAACAAGGAAATCCTACTTTTTGTGACAAGATGGATCTTGGGGGCATTATGCTAAGTGAGATAACCCAGACAGAAAAAGACAAATACTTCATGGTATCACTTATATGTGTAATGTAAAGAAAAAAATTCAAACTGATACAAAGAGTAGAAAAGTGGTTGTCAGAGGCTAGGGAGTAAGTATAATAGAGAGAGGCTGGTAATAGGGTATAAACTTTCAGCTCTAAGTTAAATACATTCTGCAGATCTAATGTACAGCATGGTGACTATAGTTAACACTGTATTGTATAATTAAAACTTGTTAAGAGAATAGAAAGGGTTCTCACCAAAAAAAAAAAAAAAAAAAAAGATAAATATGGGAGGTGAGGGATGTGTTAATTAACTAGATGGGGGAATACTTTTACACTGTGTATGTATAGCAAATCACAACAATGTCCACTAAATATCTTGGAATTTTGTGAATTGTATCTCAATATAGTTGGGGGAAAAAGAAATCAAATGGAGTCAGCCAATACTTACACTTTGGAGAAGTGTGCTGGTGAGGGAGAAAGGGGCATGAAATAGGAACTAAAAGAGGCCTGGTGTTTTTGGGGTTTTTTTTCCAAATAAAATCTTTTCATGCTTGAAGGTAGACGTGAAGGTCTATTATTTATTTCTCTCAAACAAATCAACCTAAAAGTTGCTTAACTCAACAATCAACATTTATTATCCCAGAGTTTCTATAGTATGAATTTGGGAGCCTCTTAGCTGGATGGTTCTAGCTTGAGAACATTCATAAGATTGCAGTCAAAATGTCAGCAGGAGTTGCAGTCATCTGAAAGTTTTACTAGTGACAGAGAATGGTTCCTCCAAGATGGCTCACTCACATGGATAGCACCACAGTCTTTGTTTTGGCCATCGGGACTTTTTCATAGGGCTCCTTAAGTATCCTCACAACATGGCAGCTAGCTTCACCTTATTCATTCTTCCAAAGAAAGAGCAAGGTAGAAGTCACAATGACGTTTACAAACAAACCTAAGAAGTCACACTGTCAATATTACTCAGTGTGGAAAGGAAGTACACAAAGGTGTGGACACAAGAGGTGACAATCATTGGGGAGCATCTTGGAGGCTGGTTCAGGGAGAAAGGAAAAGCTAATAGAATTGGAATTAAGGGATGGGGCTAAGCCATTACTACACAGAGTATGGTTCATGGAGTGTTACAATTTGGGAGATTGTTGGAAGTATAGAAGCTCAGATCCTATCTCAGGCCTACCAAATCAGAATTTGCATTTTATAAGATCCTCAGGTGGCTTATCTGCAAATTACATTTTGGGAAACACTGATGCAAAGTAGAGGAATAAGGATTGGCTTTAGAGAAGGAAATTGCATCCTCTGTAGGAGAATAAAAAGGGTGGAAGTGAGTCTCATGACAGAGCTTAAGGGAAAAGTCAGAGAGTGCTTATAAAGGAAGTGACTGCCACATTGAGTTAGTTCAGAGAAGGCCTAGTGACAACTAAATTTGAAGACTTAATGAAAAATAAGCCTGTTTTCTTCAGGAAATAATATAACAGTGGAAAGAACATAACCTTGGAATAAAATAACTTGTATTTTATATCTTGATTCCAAGAATGTTAGTTGTTTATATTTTAGGTAAGTTTCTTAACCTCTCTAAGTTCTTGATTTTTTTTTTTCATGTATAATATGATGGTAATAATACCTATTCCAGAGAATGAATGAAACAAAACAAATTATATAAAGGATCCAGTTCTTGGTAATCATCTAAAAAGATTATTTTCATTCCTTTGCTTTTCTTCCAACTCTTTAAACTCTCCTTTTAGGGCCTTTTAGTCATAGTTGCTAGTAGTGGGGAAATTCCTTTTGAATTCTCCACATTCTCCAATCTCAATCTTTATAATTTTATTAGAGTACATTGATTGGAGAGAGCATATTACATTTACTAGCACTATATCTAAGAAACCATATATATTCAGGAAAGACCCTGATTCCTCCCTCATTTCATCAGAGTTGATGTAATAATAGGTGCTATACTGAGCATGAAGTTTTGGCCAAACAGTACAGTCCCATTGCACAAGAGAGGTAGGAATTTTGACTGGTGAATCACACAAGATTCTATACCCTAGACATCACTTTCTGGAATAGTCCCTATCCCCATCTTAATACCTAGCATTGGACATTCATCCTCATTGTGGTTCTCCTGCACCCTCTTGGAAGCCTATGACAGGTAGACTATTTCTTCCTCTTTTTTTCTTCTTTTTTCCCCTAAATTCACAGACACCCTTCCTTTGAGACTTTTCAGAAAGCATTTTAATACTATTAACAACAAGGAAAATGCTGAAGCTAACAAATATAATCAACAACAGTGACGTGGCAAAGTTATATGAATTCTTCAACACAAATATAAGGCAAAACCATTAAGGAGTTTCCAGGGAAGATGGCGGCATAGGAGGACACTGGGCTCACTGCGCGTCCTGCTGATCACTTAGATTCCACCTACACCTGCCTAAATAACCCAGAAAACCGCCAGAGGATTAGCAGAACGGAGTCTCTGGAGCCAAGTGCAGACGAGAGGCCCACGGAAGAGGGTAGGAAGGGCGGCGAGGCGGTGCGCGCTCCACAGACTGGCGGGAGGGAGCCGGAGCGGAGGGGCAGCCTGCCGGCCAAGCAGAGCCCCCAAGTCTGGCTGGCAAAAGCGGAGGGGCCGGAGGGAGTGTGTTCTGACAGCAAGCGCGACTTAGCGTCTGAGAGGTCATAAGTTAACAGCTCTGCTCAGAAAGCGGGAAGGCTGGAGGACAAAGGGAGGGAGTGTTGCTGAGCCCCCGGACGACAGAGCTCAGCTTGGCGGGGAACAAAGGCGCTGCCAGCGCCATCTCCCTCGCCCATCCCCCAGCCAAAATCCCAAAGGGAACCAGTTCCTGCCAGGGAACTTGCTCGCTCCGCGCAAACACCCAACTCTGTGCTTCTGCGGAGCCAAAACTCCAGCAGCGGATCTGACTCCCTCCCGCTGCCACAGGGCCCCTCCTGAAGTGGATCACCTAAGGAGAAGCGAGCTAAGCCTGCCCCTCCTGCCCCCGTGCACCTTGCCTACCCACCCCAGCTAATACGCCAGATCCCCAGCACCACAAGCCTGGCAGTGTGCAAGTAGCCCAGATGGGCCACGCCACCCCACAATGAATCCCGCCCCTAGGAGAGGGGAAGAGAAGGCACACACCAGTCTGACTGTGGCCCCAGTGGTGGGCTGGGGGCAGACATCAGGTCTGACTGCGGCCCCGCCCACCAACTCCAGTTATACACCACAGCACAGGGGAAGTGCCCTGCAGGTCCTCCCCACTCCAGGGACCAAACTCCCCACTCCCCACTCCAGGGACCAAACTCCCCACTCCCCACTCCAAAATGACCAAACGGAAGAATTCCCCTCAGAAGAATCTCCAGGAAATAACAACAGCCAATAAACTGATCAAAAAGGATTTAAATAATATAACAGAAAGTGAATTTAGAATAATAGTCATAAAATTAATCGCTGGGCTTGAAAACAGTATAGAGGACAGCAGAGAATCTCTTGCTACAGAGATCAAGGGACTAAGGAACAGTCACGAGGAGCTGAAAAATGCTTTAAACGAAATGCAAAACAAAATGGAAACCACGACGGCTCGGGTTGAAGAGGCAGAGGAGAGAATAGGTGAACTAGAAGATAAAGTTATGGAAAAAGAGGAAGCTGAGAGAAAGAGAGATTAAAAAATCCAGGAGTATGAGGGGAAAATTAGAGAACTAAGTGATACACTAAAAAGAAATAATATACGCATAATTGGTATCCCAGAGGAGGAAGAGAGAGGGAAAGGTGCTGAAGGTGTACTTGAAGAAATAATAGCTGAGAACTTCCCTGAACCGGGGAAGGAAAAAGACATTGAAATCCAAGAGGCCCAGAGAACTCCCTTCAGACGTAACTTGAATCGATCTTCTGCATGACATATCATAGTGAAACTGGCAAAATACAAGGATAAAGAGAAAATTCTGAAAGCAGCAAGGGATAAACGTGCCCTCACATATAAAGGGAGACCTATAAGACTCGTGACTGATCTCTCTTTTGAAACTTGGCAGGCCAGAAAGCACTGGCACGAGATCTTCAGTGTGCTAAACAGAAAAAATATGCAGCCGAGAATCCTTTATCCAGCAAGTCTGTCATTTAGAATAGAAGGAGAGATAAAGGTCTTCCCAAACAAACAAAAACTGAAGGAATTTGTCACCACTAAACCAGCCCTACAAGAGATCCTAAGGGGGATCCTGTGAGACAAAGTACCAGAGACATCACTACAAGCATAAAACATACAGACATCACAATGAATCTAAACCCGTATCTTTCTATAATAACACTGAATGTAAATGGATTAAATGCGCCAAACAAAAGACATAGGGTATCAGAATGGATAAAAACACAAGACCCATCTATTTGCTGTCTACAAGAGACTCATTTTAGACCTGAGGACACCTTCAGATTGAGAGTGAGGGGATGGAGAACTATTTATCATGCTACGGGAAGCCAAAAGAAAGCTGGAGTAGCCATACTTATATCAGACAAACTAGACTTTAAATTAAAGGCTGTAACAAGAGATGAAGAAGGGCATTATATAATAATTACAGGGTCTATCCATCAGGAAGAGCTAACAATTATAAATGTCTATGCGCCGAATACAGGAGCCCCCAAATATATAAAACAGTTACTCATAAACATAAGCAACCTTATTGATAAGAATGTGGTCATTGCAGGGGACTTTAACACTCCACTTACAGAAATGGATAGATCATCTAGACACATGGTCAATAAAGAAACAAGGGCCCTGAATGATACATTGGATCAGATGGACTTGACAGATATATTTACAACTCTGCATCCCAAAACAACAGAATATACTTTCTTCTCGAGTGCACATGGAACATTCTCCAAGATAGATCATATACTGGGTCACAAAACAGCCCTTCATAAGTTCACAAGAATTGAAATTATACCATGCATACTTTCAGACCACAATGCTATGAAGCTTGAAATCAACCACAGGAAAAAGTCTGGAAAACCTCCAAAAGCATGGAGGTTAAAGAACACCCTACTAACGAATGAGTGGGTCAAGCAGGCAATTAGAGAAGAAATTAAAAAATATATGGAAACAAACGAAAATGAAAATACAACAATCCAAACGCTTTGGGACGCAGCAAAGGCAGTCCTGAGAGGAAAATACATTGCAACCCAGGCCTATCTCCAGAAACAAGAAAAATCCCAAATACAAAATCTAACAGCACACCTAACGGAAATAGAAGCAGAACAGCAAAGGCAGCCTAAACCCAGCAGAAGAAGAGAAATCATAAAGATGAGAGCAGAAATAAACAATATAGAATCTAAAAAAACTGTAGAGCAGATCAACAAAACCAAGAGTTGGTTTTTTGAAAAAATAAACAAAATTGACAAACCTCTAGCCAGGCTTCTCAAAAAGAAAAGGGAGATGACCCAAACAGATAAAATCATGAATGAAAATGGAATTATTACAACCAATCCCTCAGAGATACAAACAATTCTCAGGGAATACTATGAAAAATTATATGCCAAGAAATTGGACAACCTGGAAGAAATGGACAAATTCCTAAACACCCACACTCTTCCAAAACTCAATCAGGAGGAAATAGAAAGCTTGAACAGACCCATCACCAGCGAAGAAATTGAATCGATTATCAAAAATCTCCCAACAAATAAGAGTCCAGGACCAGATGGCTTCCCAGGGGAGTTCTACCAGACGTTTAAAGCAGAGATAATACCTATCCTTCGCAAGCTATTCCAAGAAATAGAAAGGGAAGGAAAACTTCCAGACTCATTCTATGAAGCCAGTATTACTTTGATTCCCAAACCAGACAGAGACCCAGTAAAAAAAGAGAACTACAGGCCAATATCCCTGATGAATATGGATGCAAAAATTCTCAGTAAGATACTAGCAAATCGAATTCAACAGCATATAAAAAGAATTATTCACCATGATCAAGTGGGATTCATTCCTGGGATGCAGAGCTGGTTCAACATTTGCAAATCAATCAATGTGATACATCACATTAACAAAAAAAAAGAGAAGAACCATATGATCCTGTCAATCGATGCAGAAAAGGCCTTTGACAAAATCCAGCACCCTTTCTTAATAAAAACCCTTGAGAAAGTCGGGATAGAAGGAACATACTTAAAGATCATAAAAGCCATTTATGAAAAGCCCACAGCTAACATCATCCTCAACGGGGAAAAACTGAGAGCTTTTTCCCTGAGATCAGGAACACGACAGGGATGCCCACTCTCACCGCTGTTGTTTAACATAGTGGTGGAAGTTCTAGCATCAGCAATCAGACAACAAAAGGAAATCAAAGGCATCCAAATTGGCAAAGATGAAGTCAAGCTTTCACTTTTTGCAGATGACATGATATTATACATGGAAAATCCGATAGACTCCACCAAAAGTCTGCTAGAACTGATACATGAATTCAGCAAAGTTGCAGGATACAAAATCAACATACAGAAATCAGTTGCATTCTTATACACTAACAATGAAGCAACAGAAAGACAAATAAAGAAACTGATCCCATTCACAATTGCACCAAGAAGCATAAAATACCTAGGAATAAGTCTAACCAAAGATGTAAAGGATCTGTATGCTGAAAACTATAGAAAGCTTATGAAGGTAATTGAAGAAGATATAAATAAATGGAAAGACATTCCCTGCTCATGGATTGGAAGAATAAATATTGTCAAAATGTCAATACTACCCAAAGCTATCTCCACATTCAATGCAATCCCAATCAAAATTGCACCAGCATTCTTCTCGAAACTAGAACAAGCCATCCTAAAATTCATATGGAACCACAAAAGGCCCAGAATAGCCAAAATAATTTTGAAGAAGACCAAAGCAGGAGGCATCACAATCCCAGACTTTAGCCTCTACTACAAAGCTGTCATCATCAAGACAGCATGGTATTGGCACAAAAACAGACACATAGACCAATGGAATAGAATAGAAACCCCAGAACTAAACCCACAAACGTATGGCCAACTCATCTTTGACAAAGCAGGAAAGAACATCCAATGGAAAAAAGACAGTCTCTTTAACAAATGGTGCTGGGAGAACTGGACAGCAACATGCAGAAGGTTGGAACTAGACCACTTTCTCACACCATTCACAAAAATAAACTCAAAATGGATAAAGGACCTGAATGTGAGACAGGAAACCATCAAAACCTTAGAGGAGAAAGCAGGAAAAGACCTCTCTGACCTCAGCCGTAGCAATCTCTTACTTGGCACATCCCCAAAGGCAAGGGAATTAAAAGCAAAAGTGAATTACTGGGACCTTATGAAGATAAAAAGCTTCTGCACAGCAAAGGAAACAACCAACAAAACTAAAGGCAACCAACGGAATGGGAAAAGATATTTGCAAATGACATATCGGACAAAGGGCTAGTATCCAAAATCTATAAAGAGCTCAGCAAACTCCACACCCGAAAAACAAATAACCCAGTGAAGAAATGGGCAGAAAACATGAATAGACACTTCTCTAAAGAAGACATCCGGATGGCCAACAGGTACATGAAAAGATGTTCAACGTCGCTCCTCATCAGGGAAATACAAATCAAAACCACACTCAGATATCACCTCACGCCAGTCAGAGTGGCCAAAAGGAACAAATCAGGAGACTTTAGATGCTGGAGAGGATGTGGAGAAACGGGAACCCTCTTGCACTGTTGGTGGGAATGCAAATTGGTGTAGCCGCTCTGGAAAGCAGTGTGGAGGTTCCTCAGAAAATTAAAAATAGACCTACCCTATGACCCAGCAATAGCACTGCTAGGAATTTACCCAAAGGATACAGGAGTACTGATGCATAGGGGCACTTGTACACCAATGGTTATGCAGCACTCTCAACAATAGCCAAATGATGGAAAGAGCCTAAATGCCCATCAACTGATGAATAGATAAAGAAATTGTGGTTTATATACACAATGGAATACTACGTGGCAATGAGAAAGAATGAAATATGGCCTTTTGTAGCAACGTGGATGGAACTGGAGAGTGTGATGCTAAGTGAAATAAGCCATACAGAGAAAGACAGATACCATATGGTTTCACTCTTATGTGGATCCTGAGAAACTTAACAGAAACCCATGGGGGAAGGGAAGGAAAAAAAAAAAAAAGAGGTTAGAGTGGGAGAGAGCGAAACCATAAGAGACTGTTAAAAACTGAGAACAAATTGAGGGTTGATGGGGGGTGGGAGGGAGGGGAGGGTGGGTGATGGGTATTGATGAGGGCACCTTTTAGGATGAGCACTGGGTGTTGTATGGAAACCAATTTGACAATAAATTTCATATATTAAAAAAAATAAAAATAAAACCTTATAAACAGAAAAAAAAAAAAAAAAGAAAAATCATGTGTTACTTAAAATCATTCCTACCCAGTGATAACTAAGGCTTTAGTACTAGATTAAGTTTGTCTGCTTCTTTTTCTCTTTTTAAATTATGACATATCTTAAACATGTAGAAAATGCCAAAATTATGTGAAGCTCCCCCCACTCCTGTGTCCACCACCCAGATATAATGAATATTTATATTTTGAAATATTTACTATTAAAGACAAAGTTAGCTGTTTAATTCCCCTACTTCTTCCTGAAGATGTGGCTCCTTTGTTGAAATTTTGTGACTCTCATTGCATGTTTTTATAACTTGATCACACATTTATGAATATATAGCTTTATATAATATTAGATATGTAGCTATATAGATATTAAAATGTTAAATATATATAATATTGTTTTGTATATCATGTTGGTTTCTGTCTTAAAATTGTACACAAATGATATCATACTTAATCTGTAATATCTTTTCTTTGCTCAAGGTAAGTGTTTTTGAGTTTTATTCATTTTGATGCATATAGGAGCTAAGTAATTTTAATTATTGTATATTATATATAAATATACCATAACTTATTCATTAGCTCATGTCAGTGGACAATTAGATTGTTCCCATTTTTTGCTATTACTAATAATGTGTCCCTAATGGCTATTGCTTTTTGGATCTTAAAATTAAGCAGAAGTTTTTCTGGGTTAAATTCTATAATTGAAATCGCTGTGTCATAGAGTTTACACATCTTTAACTTCACTTGATATTGCCAAATTGCTGTCTAAACTATTGTGCCAATTTGTACTCCCTCATTCTCTCCTAATATTTAGTATTGCTAGTCTTTTTTAATAATCAGGTAATTGTCAAATTATTATTATTTTAAAATCTAAATTTCACTAATTACTCAAGAGATTAAGTGTCTTCTACCTGATTATTGATCATTTGGGTGTCCTTGTCTATGAATTGCCTTTTCACATCTTTTGTCAATTTTTCTCTTTTCTTTCTTCATGAGTCTATGGAAGTTATTCTGGATACCAGATTGGTTGTCTTTTGTCAAATGTTTAAATATCTGTGTAATCAAATATCTATATGGTCTATATAATCAGACCTTCGCCCCTTCAAAGTTCATGCTTTTGAGGTCTTGTTTAAGAAATCTCTCCTTATCTCTTTAAAATGGTCTGCTGCATTTTTTCCTAAACATTTTAAAGTTCATATCTTATATTTAGTTCTTTAATTTACCTGGAATTTGTTTTTATATAGAAGGATACAGGAATCTAATTTTATCTTTTTCCAAAGGTTAGATAATTGCTCCGCTACTGTTCATTTATATGTAGATCTGGTATGGGCTCTCTGTTCTTTTTCACTGGTATTTTTGTCTTGTACCAAACCACATTATTTCCATTACCTTAGCTTTATAATAAGTTTTACTTTCCTATAGGACAAGTACCCTTTTCTTATTCGCCTTGAAAAGTAAGTTTCTATTCTTTACCCTTTCATATGAATTTTAGGATGAGCCTGTCAAAGTCCATGAAAAATCCTATAGTTATTTCAATTGTAATTGCATTAAATGTAAATATTAATTTGGGGGAAAAATTGGTATCCTTGTAATGGCCATTCTTACCATTCTTGATCATGCTATAGTCTCCATTTACTTATGTCTTCTTAAGTGTTCCTTTACTGAAACTGGTATACTTTTTTCGATAAAGATCTTTGCATCTTTTGTTAAATTAATTTCTTGGCGTTTTTGTCATTATTTGTTGCTAGTTTATATGAATATAATTGATTTTGTTATCATAATCTTGTATTCAGAACTCTGTATGATCTTATGTATTTTAATTTTTCCATGACTTTCATGTTGATAATCTTTAGGGCATCAAAGTCAAAGTGTACGTCAAAGTGTACCCCAAAGTCCAGACTAATTATAAAGTCATAGTTAAGACTCTGCAAATCACCAAATAACAAATAGACCACCTAGAATTGGGTTTGTTCTTTTCAATCCCTTTTTCTCTTGAGTATCTTATTCTCTCTCTTTTCCCCATCTCCTCTTAAACTGACTAGGACTTCCAGAGACTCATCTGAACATAGTTTTAATAGCCAAGTAGACAACAAGGTCCTGAAGAGAAAGCAGCTGTCCTTTCCTACCTATCTAGTTTTGGTAAAATCAAAACTAATGGTTTAATTATTATAACTGGATAAATATTATTCACAGCACAGCCACACAAGACTTTTTCTTTTCTTGTGTTACATTTACTTGTGCTGGAGTTTATAATGCATCTATTAATTCCCAAATTATTTTCTCTGTTATTTGCTTCTATTTTCTACATTAGATGTTTACCTCACAGGTCTGCCAATCATTGCATATCAATTCATTTTTAAGAGGAGGCACTTAAAAAGCTGGCTTCAGTCTTTGCATGTATAAGTAGGATTTACTGACAATGTGTATTACTCTAGGGTTGTCTATTTGAGTTACAAATGTCAGTACTTTCCCTTTACTATTCTATTGGCTGGGCTGGTGCTATGGACCAAATATTTGTGTCTCCACCTAAATTCCTGTGTTGAAGTCCTACTGTGATGGCAGTTGAAAGTGGGCCTGTTGGGAGGTAATTCATTCATGAGGATGGAGGATGGACACTCCATGATGGGATTAGTGAATTTATAAGAAGAGGAAGAGAGTTAGTCCTCGCTCTCTGCTCTCTGCCATGTAAGAAAACAATGAGATGTCCATCTGCAAACCAGGAAGTGGGCTCTTATCAGATACAGGATCTACTGAGCAACTTGATCTTCCACTTCTCAGCCTCCAGAGGTGTGAAAAATAAATGTTTGTTATTTAAGCCACCCAGCTGATGGCTATTCTTCTTACAGTAGCCTGAACTAAATAAGGTGGGGAAGAGATATGGAGAGGAGTTATAAGCAACTTATTAGGAAAAGGGGCTAATCACCCCTTTTCCTTTAATATTTAATAGCAAGGTCTTGCTATTAAATATACAGATTTTTTCTTAGCCCTCCTGTTTTTAATCCAGCTTTTTGCCAATTCTAGAGTCTTGGAATTCAGTACCACCCATGACAGTCCTTCCTCAGAGTAAGGCTCAAGTCATCTTTCCAAGGGTGGGGGAAGGGCCAGTTAACTGCCTATGTGGGCCTGTCTGACAGGGAATTTGGTGGAGGGCATTTATAGCTTGCTAGTCAGATATTTAATGTATCCGCTTGTTTTCAGAGCTGTACCCCTTCCCCCATGTTCACAGTTACCCCAATTCCTAAATCTCTATAGAATTCTATTTTTCTTCTTACTATTTTTATTATGAGATTTTAAAAACAAAACTTTTTGTTAATACAGAAAATTGACAAATAACAGCATGTATGTCTATGATTCTTGCAAATATAGCTCCCTTCCACCAGTTTATTGTTTCTTTTATTTATTGGGTGTTTGCCCAATATTTTTTTTTGTTTTTTAAAATGAGGTCAAAAGTTATGGCTTCTGAGTTTTATGTTATAAAAGTTTTTCCTACTTTATGTGTTTAAAAATATTGTTCTCTTTCCTTTCAGAACTTTATAATCTCTCCCTGCCTTTATATTTTGGGGGTAGGATTATCAATTATTGTAAGGTATCAGGTGATGGCAGGTATCTAATATCCAGGTGGCTATTAGTTGTTTCAGTACAATCCTTTGAATTATTCATATTTTTAAAGTTATTAAAAATGACACTTTTATTTTAAATCCCAATTTGAATTAAGGTCCTTTTTAAACATCTATTCTTTTTAATAGAGTTTTTTTTGGTGTAAATTCATGCTTCATTATTACACCATTTCAATTATTATCATAGTTTAATAATAGGTTGAACTATCTGAGGTTATAGGTTTTGCTACCCTCCTATAGCACTCTGGAGAACATCTCAGAAATGCTCAGGTCAAAGCCTTGCCACGACCCTTCTTCTTTCTCTCACATTCTATACCCAATCCATCAGCTAACCTGATCCATTTTACCTTCAATACATAGCCTGCATCTGATCTGTTCTCTACTGCTCCATCCTACCTGAAGATGCCTTCATTTCTCTCATCCGGATTATTACAGATGCCCCTCAAACGCTTTTCTTGCCTCTGTGCTTGATGTCCCTACAGTTCATCTCCATACTAAAGTGGAGTTACATGTAAGTCAGATGTCAGCCTCCTGCTCAAAAATCCTCTGGTAGCAGTTGATCTTATTCAGAGTAAAAGACAAATACTCACACAGCCCCAGGGACTTCTCTGACTTCCTTACCTCCCACTCTTTCCTTAATTCAGCTCCAGCCACAGGGGTCTCCCTGCTATTCTTCAAACAAACACATAAACAAACAAAGTAGCATAATTTATCCAGACCTTTTCACTTGCTGATCTGCTACCTGGAACTTGGTTCTTTCAGATATCTATTTAGGCTGGTGGCAAAGAGGGAAGATAGAAAAAAGTTCAGATATTCTCCTGTTATAATTTCTGAATAGGTAGTAGCTAGACACTATCTAAACAAACAGAATATAGAGTATATTTCATAATAAAGTTAACAACAAAAGCAATACACAAACTTCCCAAACTGTCAGAAGAAATACACATACCACCACAAAACCAACACAGAACATATTGTGAAAAATTATATTTAAAAGGCCAAAAATAAGAAAGAAGTCATTAAAAAATGATAGAACTAAAACTCACTTATTATGTTCATAGATGTAAATATGCTAAAACCTACCTATCAGAAAAAAGACTGGTTGAATTTTAAAAGAACATTCTACATTGTATATTCTATACATAGAGAAAGCACTAAATTAAGACTACTCAAAATTTGCAAATAAAAGTATGAACAAAGATATTCTATGAAAATACATATATAAATTTTTAATGTTTATTTATTTTTGAGGGAGAGAGAGAGAGAGACAGAGTGCAAGCAGGGGAGGGGCAGAGACAGGGGAAGACACAGAATCTGAAACAGAATCCAGGCTCTGAGCTGTCAGCACAGAGCCCTATGTGGGGCTCAAACTCATGAACAGTGAGATCATGACCTGAGCCAAGTCGAACCCTTAACTGTCTAAGGCACCCAGACACCCGAAAATACATATATAAAAGAAAGGGGTTGCAATATTAATATCAGATGATTTAAATTCTGGGAAGTAATTATAAAGATGACACTTTATAAAGAGTTCAATATATAATAAAAGTTTAATGATATGCCCAACTTATATGGACAATTTGACCAAACTTACTGGAAATTGTAGGTGAGAATGGGAATGGGCAATGGCAGAAAATCTGGAGGCCTGCACGTTGCTTTCTGTGGCTTTGAACCATCATTTAAGTGCCACCTCTGCTTTTTAGGTCACATCTTAGTATTGTCTAGTTATTTACCATAATGTTCTCTTTAAAATGACATATTTCTTTTTCTTTAAGTTTTTATTTAAATCGAAGTTAGTTAACAAACAGTATAATATTAGTTTCAGGGGTAGAATTTAGTGATTCAACACTTCCATACATCACCCAGTGCCCATCACAACAAGTACACTCCTTAATCCCCATCATTCTTTTAACCCATCTCCCCACCAACCTCCTCTCTGGTAACCATCAGTTTGTTCTCTATAGCTAAGAGTCCGTTTCCTGGTTTGCCTCTCTTTTTTCCCCCCCCTTTGTTCATCTGTTTTATTTCTTAAATTCCACACATGAATGAAATTATATGGTATTTGTCTTTCTCTGACTTACTTATTTCACTTAGCATATTCATCAGTGTCCTTGGAAATGGCAGGATTTCATTCTTTTTTGATGGCTGAGTAATATTCCATTATACATATATACCACATCTTCTTCATCTATTCATCAGTCAACGGACATTTCGGCTCCTTTCATAATTTCACTATTGTTGGTAATGTTGCTATAAACATTGGAATGCATGTATCCCTTCAAAATTAGTATTTTTTCTATCCTTTGGATAAATACCTAGTAGTGCTTGCCAGGTCATAGAGTAGCTCTATTTCTAATTTTTTGAGGAACCTCTATACTGTTTTCCAGAGTGGCTGCATTCCCACTAGCATTCCCACTAGCAGTCCAAAAGGGTTTCCCTTTCCCCGCATCCTCACCAACATCTGTTATTTCCTGAGTTGTTAATTTTAGCCACTCTGACCAGTGTGAGTGGTATCTCAGAGTGGTTTTGATTTGTATTTCCCTGATGATGAGAGATGTTGAGAATCTTTTCATGTGTCTGTTTGCCATCTGGATGTCTTCTTTGGAAAAGTGTCTATTGATGACTTCTGTCCATTTCTTCACTGGATTATTTGTTTTTTATGTGTTGAGTTTGGTGAGTTCTTTATAGATTTTGGACACAAACCCTTTATTGGATATGTCATTTGCAAATATCTTCTCCCATTCCATAGGTTGTTTTTAGCTTTGTTATTTTCTTTGCCATGCAGAAGCTTTTTACCTGGATGAAGTTTCAATAATTTATTTTTACTTTTGTTTCCCTTGCCACAGGAGACATATCAGTAAGAAGTTGCTATGGCTGAAGTCAAAGAGGTTACTGCCTTTTTCTCCTCTAGGATTTTGATGCTTTCCTGTCTCACATTTAGGTCTTTCATACAATTGAATTTTTTGTGCGTATGGTATAAGAAAGTGGTCCACTTTCATTCCTTTGCATGTTGCTGTCCAGTTTTCCCAGCACCATTTGTTGAACAGATTGTCTTTTTTCCATTGGATATTCTTTCCTGCTTTGTTGAAGATGAGTTGGCCATATAGTTGTGGGTCCATTTCTAGGTTTTCTACTCTGTTCTATTGGTCTGTGTATATGTTTTTGTGCCAGTACCATACTGTCTTGATGATTACAGCTTTGTAATACAACTTGAAGTCCAGAACTGTGATGCCTCCAGCTTTGCTTTTCTTTTTCAAGATTGCTTTGGTATTTGGGTTTTTTGTGGTTCCATACAAATTTTAAGATTGTCCTAGCTCTGTGAAAAATGCTGGTGGTATTTTGATAGGGATTGCATTAAATGTGTAGATTGCTTTAGGTAGTATTGACATTTTAATAATATTTGTTCTTCAGTTCATGAGTGTGGAATGTCTTTTCACTTTTTTATGTCTTCTTCAACTTCTTTCATCAATGTTTTATAGTTTTCAAAGTACAGATATTTTACGTCTTTGGTTAGGTTTATTCTTAAGTATCTTATGGTTTTTAGTGCAATTGTAAATGAGACAGATTCTTTGATTTCTCTTTCTGCTGCTTCATTATTGGTGAATAGAAATGCAACAGATTTCTGCATGTTGATTTTGTATCCTGTGACTTTACTGAATTTGTGGATTGGCTCTAGCAATTTTTGGGTGGAGTCTTGGGTTTTCTATATAGAGTATCATGTCATCTGCATATCATGAAAATTTGACTTCTTCCTTGTCTATTTGGATGCCTTTTATTTCTTTTTGTTGTGTAATTGCTGAGGCTAGGACTTTTGGTACTGTGTTAAATTAACAGTGGTGAGAGTGGACATCCCTGTCTTACTCCTGACCACAGAGGAAAAGTTTTTCTCAGTTTTTCCCTATTGAGGAGTTATTAGCTGTGGATTTTTCATACATGGCCTTTATTATGTTGGGGTATATTCCCCCATCCCTACTTTGTTGAGGGTTTATTTAAATCAAGAATGGATGTTGTAACTTGTCAGATGCTTTCTCTGCATTTGTGGAGATTAATGTGGAATATCATGATGATTGATTTGTGAATATTGAACCACCCTTGCAGCCCAGGAATAAATCCCACTTGGTCTTTGTCACTTTTGGTCTTTTCTTACCACTCAAAGAGACCCCTTTAATATCTCTTGCAGGGCTGGTTTAGTGGTCAGAAACTCTTAGTTTTCATTTGTCTTGTAAACTCTTTATCTCTCCTTCTATTCTAAATGACACTGGATAGAGTATTCTTGGCTGAAGATTTTCCCCATTCAGCACATTGAGTATACCGTGCCACTCCCTTCTGGCTTGCCAAGTTTTTGTGGAGACATCTGCAGCTGGCCTTATGGGTCTTCCCTTATAAGTTAGGGAATTATTTTGTCTTGTTGCTTTAGGGTTTTTTCTTTATCACTTTATTTTGTAGATTTAAGTACAATATGTCTTGGTGTTGACCTGCTTTTGTTGATTTTGATGGGACTTCTCTGTGCCTCCTGGATTTGGATGTCTGTTCCCTTCCCCAGATTAATAAAATTTTCAGCTATTACTTCCTCAAATAAATCTTCTGCCCTCTTTTCTTTCTCTTCTTCTCCTGGGACTTCTATGATATGAATGTTATTATGTTTGAAGGAGTCACTGAGTTCCTTAAGTCTATTCTCATGATCCATAATTCTTTCTCTCTTTTGTTTTGCTTCATTATTTTCCATAATTTTGTTTTTTTAAACGTTTATTTATTTTTTTTTATTTTTGAGACATAGAGAGACAGAGCATGAATGGGGGAGGGTCAGAGAGAGAGGAAGACACAGAATCCAAAGCAGGCTCCAGGCTCTGAGCTGTCAGCACAGAGCCCGATGCGGGGCTTGAACTCACAGACCGCGAGATCATGACCTGAGCCAAAGTCGGATGCTTAACCGAGTGAGCCACCCAGGCGCCCCCATGATTTTGTTTTCTATACCACTCATTCATTCCTCTGCTTCTTCCATCCTGGTGTTCATTACATTAAATCTGTTTTGAATCTAGTTATTATATTTTTTGTTTCTACCTGATTGTTTTTTAACTATTTTATTTCTGTGGTTAAGGTCTCCCTGATTTCTTCCATGCTTTTTTCAAGCCCAGGAAGTATCCTTATGATTGTTGCTTCAATTTTTTTTAATGTTTACTTATTTTTAAGAGAGAGTCAGAGCATGAGTTGGTGAGAAGCAGAGAGAGAGGGGGACACAGAAATTGAAACAGGCTTCAGGCTCTGAGCTGTCAACAGAGAGCCTGATGAGGGTCTCTAATAGATAAACTGTGAGATCAAGACCTGAGCTGAAGTCAGATGCTTAACTGACTGAGCCACCCAGGTGCCCCTTCTTATGATTGTTGATTTAAATCTCCATCAGGCAGGGGTGCCTGGGTGGATCAGTTGGTTGAGTGGCCAACTCTTGATCTCAGCTCAGGTCTTGATCTCAGTATCATGAGTTCTGTCCCTGCTTTGGGCTTTATGCTGTGCATGAAGTCTACTTTAAAAAAAAAAGAACCCCAAGCAGTAAATTCTGCATCAGGCATATTGCTTATATCTGTTTAGATTAGATCTCTGGCCATGAACTTTTTTTGTTCTTTCTTTTGGGATGAATTCCTCTGTCTTGGTATTTTGTCTAGGTCTCTGTCTTCTTCTGTGTGCTAGAAAAGCCTGTTATGTTTCCTGCTTCTGAGAGTAATGGCTTTATGAAGAAGAGGTCACATGGTGTCCAGGCCCTGGTGCTTCTGGTGTGTGCTGCATACACTCTCATGCTGCATTTAACAAGTAGACCTATGCTACTTTCACTAGACCTAAACCCTTGGAGAACTCTATGGTCAGTAGATGTGGTGCATGCAAGGGTTTGTGTTGGTATCTGGGGAAGAAGCCTACTATTTTGGTCCTTAGACACACTTGCCTAAGAAAAGCAGTACCACCAGAGCACATGGGGGTAGGACTTGGTGTAAGCAGGTTAGGCAGGCAGTGCTGGGAATGTGCTGCTTATTGAAGTTCATTTATGCTGAGGGGTGGGGAGGGGGGGAAATGGCCCCATACAGATCCCTTTTCCCTGGAGAGAGTTCTCCATGCTTGCCACTCTCAGGGAAGCACTCCCAGAAGCATGAATAAGTTCCCCTCATATTTTTCAGATCATTGTTTTCACACTGTCTCTGGGTTGCTTGTCTGCCTGGAGCAGCACAGTGCACTTGGGACTCTATCCCAGTCAAACCTGCTGACTTTTTATACTCAAGGCTTTAGGGACATGCTGTTGGCTGGGTCCTGTGCTGGTCTTCTGGGGGACGATCTCGCTACACAGGGACTAATGCAGGCTTGACTGAGAAGGAAAGATGCACCAGAGCACAAGACATGGGATTTAGAGCAAGACAGGCTAAACAGCCAGTGTCCAGGTTAGCTGACTTCAATAGGTGTCTCTGTGCCTATGCTGAGGGGCAGGGGAAGGAAATGGTGCCCCCTGGCTCTTTTGTCACAAGAGATGTGACTCTGAGAGTGCCACCTCTAACAGAAGTACTCCAATAAAAGGGAACAGTCTCTCCCCCTGTGCCTTAAGATTCCTGAAACTACACCATCTGCCCTGTAGTTGCTTGTACTCCTTGTCTCCAGGAACAGGGCAGTGCCCTCAAGGCTCTATCCCAGCCAAGCCCAAGGACCTTTAAAACTCCAGTCTTTGAACCAGCCCCACTGGTTGCAAAAGCTCAAAAAAGTCAGACCCTCTTGATTTACCAACCAATGGCTTTGGGAAAGTGTTCTCCTTGTGCATACCATGGGCATTCTCCATGACCAGGACTCCAACCCATCCATACCACCCATGATCCAGCTTCTCCCCCAAACCACATCTTTGTACTTCCTTCCTGTGGCTGATCTCTTCTCTCCCTCTAGTTGTGCAGTTTGTTCTGTCAGTCCTCAGGTTGATTTCTTGGGTAGATAGAATGCTTTGATAGTTAATCTAGCTGTGTTGGAGGGACAAGGCAAGCCTAGGATCCTTCTACTATGTCACCATTTTAGCTCCCCCCCTCTAATTACACATTTATTAACTGAAATAAGTTTAAAATATAAAAGGTAAATGTGAGAGTTAATACCTTACCTGAAAAAGGGACCTGCTCCTCAGTTCTGAGTATGTGACTCTATGTTACCAAATTATTCAAATGAAGCCAGAAATCCATTTTATAAATATCTTCTGAATTTTCAATGTTAACTTGAAGAGACAAGCAAAAACTGCCTTTGGTTCTTCTGACCATGAGTCTACCAGTGTTCAGTATTTGTGTTAGTAGGTACTGGGGACACATAAAGAAAATTGCCCTTATTGTCTCCTCCCTTCAGTGTCAGACATAAGCTCCTACAGGCCAATGCTCCCTTCTCTTCTCCCTTCATCCTCAGCCACTGATAATGCCACTTATGACTTACATGGACTGTCAACTCCTTCAGAGCATCCCTTCCCTTCTCATTGCATCCCCTCTCCACTCCCTCTGCCTATCATAGTTTTGGTACTTAATGGGTGTTATGCATTTATTTGTTGATTGATTCATTCACTCAACATATGTTAGATAGCAGAGAAACAGAAAAGACTATAACTTAAGTGAACAGTCTTATAATAAGTATCAGATGGACTTGGACAAAAAATAAGCATAGTCCTGTAGGCTATAAAGAAGGGGCACCTAATCCTAAATGAAGAAGTAGAGATGGCCCTCACAGGAGGCAATATCTAAAATAATTATTTGATTCTTGAAGAAGAAGTTGGGTTTATCCAGGAGAAAAAAAAAGTTGTGGGGAGGCCTTCCAAGAAGAGAGAGCAGTTTGATATGGGGTATGAATTAGATTGGAATAGCTGATTCCAGAGCATGGGCTGGGAATGATGAATGAAGGTACCAAAGGGTAGTCAAAGTTGGTCATCAGAACTATATTGAATAACTTCATGTGAGACCAGCACACAATGCAAATGCCTCTTCGCTTTTTTTTTTTCCAATGGGTTTTTCTCCCCACATCTATAATTTCTTTCTTCTAACTCTCTGACTGGCAAAATCTCACTTATCCTTCAAATACCAGGTTAAATGCAAGTTTTTCTGGAAAAATGGTCTCAACTTCCAACTCCCAGGAACAAAATTTGAATGGACTGAACCACTTTACTTTGTACATACTTATATTTTAGCTCTAATTATTATTATTATATAATTATTATTATCTATTATCTATCTATAATAATTATTATCTAATTATTATCTAATAATAATTATTATTATTAGTTTTTCAGCTAGGCTGGAATCATTTTAAGTTTAAAAAAAAATTTTTTTTTTAACATTTATTTATTTTTGAGACAGAGAGAGACAGAGCATGAACGGGGGAGGGGCAGAGAGAGAGGGAGACACAGAATCAGAAGCAGGCTCCAGGCTCTGAGCTGTCAGCCCAGAGCCGACGCGGGGCTCGAACTCACAGACCGTGAGATCATGACCTGAGCTGAAGTCGGACGCTCAACCGACTGAGCCACCCAGGCGCCCCCATTTTAAGTTTTTAAAGTTTATTGTTTTTAAGTTCATCTTGGTATCCAAAGGGTCTGTAAGATACTTCATATTTATTCCTTGAATGAGTAAATATCTACATACTAGTGTTTTGGGAGTACAAAAGGAACAAGGGATTGTCATTGGCTTCTCAGAAAAAATAGCATTTGAGGAAGATGTTGAGAATAAGTAAATTAGACACACACACAAAAGAAGAGTGAGGAAGGCCATATCATACAAATGGAATAGCAAGAGCAAAGATATTTTGTATTAAGTCACTGGGTTAAATTAGCTGCCCAATTGATTAGTGGGGATCAAGCAAATTTGATGACATTTGCATAAAAGGAAGGTTGTTATGAAATTCCATTTCACACTGAGTTCTTCCACTGCTTTGACCTGTGTTCAAACATTTCTGAAGAGGTGAAGCTATTTGTTTACCTATGTTAGTGCAGTTGAACAGATAACTATGACAGGTCTTTCTTTTCTTACTGTGTGTATTTTAATACCAAGTTCATGTTTGACTTTCTCAATGGAGTCTTTTCCAATTATTGAAATCTTTAGGGACTCCCTTCTTTTTTCTGAATCCCTCTGGACTTTCTGCTGATACATTTTCCAATATAAATTATAACATTAAAGGCATGTTTACTTTTTTTTGTAATTGAAATTTTTTAGATTTTTATTTATATCTTTTTTTGGCTTGCAGTTGATATTACAAGACATTATAAATATTTAGCACATACATAAATATACATAGATATAGTTAACCCTTCATTTTACTCTCTCAAAGAATTATGAATATATGGAAACCTTACCAAGAAGGTAAAAACATCTCATTACTCTTCAAAAAAAATTAGATTAAGGTTAGAGAAATGTGCTTCACTCAAGAAATTTATTATTTTAAACATTTATTTTTTAAAATATATTTGAAGGCAATGGGAGGTTGGAAATTTGATACTATAGGGGTTCCTGCATGGATCATTCAGTTAAGCACCTGACTCTTGATTTTGGCTCAGGTCATGATCTGGTTTGTGGGATTACGTGCTGAATTGAGCTCTGCTCTGACAGTGTGGAGTCTGCTTGGTGTTCTCTCTCTCTCTCTCTCTCTCTCTCTCAAAATAAACAAATAAACATTGAAAAAAAGTAATTTGAGGAGGAAGGGAGTTAAGATGGTGGGGAATAAGGGGACAAGGATTTTTCTCGTCCTTCATACACAGTTGTATTGAGGTCAGATCACTTGGAATAACCAGGAAATCAATCTGTGGAGTGGCAGAAGGATCTCCATAGTTGGAGGGAGAAAGCTTGGCAGGATCAAGGTTCATGTATGTGACTTGGGGGAGATAAATTGGCATAGGCATGGAGGGGAGGGAACCCTCTCTATCAAGAGACAAAAGGGAGAGAGAGAGGGGTTGTGAAAATATGGCATTGAGTTAGCATAAGAGGAAAACCTTTCTGGACCTGGACTGGGGAATGAGAAATACAGACATTGCCAATTTATTTTTTGCAAACAGCTTTAGGAGCTGAAACTCAGAGGTTCAGAAGTGTGTGACTTTCTCTAGAGTGAAACCGGGAGCCTTGGCTTGTGCTCCTGGGGAGGAGGTAGCTGGCCCTGGAGTGCATAATATGGTGTAGCAATCTCAGGTGCACTGGGAGAGAATAGTCCCCTTTCCAGAGTAATTTGGGAAGAAGCTTTATTGCCTCCCCAAAGACAAAGACCCTGCAGATGGCAGCCAAAGGCCTTTTATCAGCAGGGCGGAGAGGCTCTACTCTGGAACAGGGGAGAGGAGCCACAATGAGCTAGGTCCCTTGAAGGCTTTGGGTTTTGAATCCCAGCCAAGTGCTTAGAAGGCATGGGAGAACTGTAGAGCAGGGCAAGCTGACCGCCCTCCCTATTCTGTGAGGGCTGCCTGAACTGTGTGGGTTGAGAAAGTCTGGGGAGAAGAGATTGGGGTGTCACCATCTTTCCTCCCAACACCAAAATGGTGGGACTTCAGAGAGCAGCACAGCGGCCCCCAGTGGAGGCAGGACACACTTACACCAAACCCTGTTCCTCCATGCCTGGCAACTGCTTATACTGGAGGAAGACTGGGAGCCAATGTAGTCAGCCTCTCCTCCAGACTAGCACAGTCACTGGTCCCAGGCACCAACAGACAACTGTGGTTTTTTTTCTTTTATTATTTTTTTTTATTCTATTTTATTTTTCTTTCTACTCTCTTCTTTTTTCTTTTTGAATCAGACTCATAGTTTCTGATTTGTTTTTGGTCAGTTTGAATTTAGTCAATTCTTATTTTATATATAAATAGATAGATATAGATATAGATTATACATATGTGTGTGTGTGTGTATCTGTGCGCACATGTGTGTGTGTGTGTGTGTGTGTGTGTGTATATATATATAGTTTTTTGTTTGATCAAGCATTTTTATCCTATTCTTTTTCCATCTTTTCTCTTTCTTCTTTATTTTCCTTTCTCTTTCTCTGGATTTAGCCTTACAGTTTTTTTGATTCTCTGTTTTGGTCTTATCTCCCCTTTGTCTTTTTATGGGATAAGGCTTTCTGCCTCCCTCCCCTCCCCGCTCAACTATTCCTTTTTTCTCCCAGGATTACTTCAACAAACAAATCAAAGCACACCTGGTTGAAGGTCCAAACACTTTATCACGATAAGCAAGGAAGAGCTCTACAGAGGACTGACCAGTGGGACAGAGCAGCCAAAATGCAACAACAGAGTGCATGCGACATACAACAAAAACATCTCTGAAGTGCCAGGCCCTGGACAGTACATGGCCCCTTTTTAATATAGTATTACTCTCAGGTGCAGGGCACATAACAAGTTCTAAAACATGCAAAAGACAGAAACTCAGCCAACATAAGAACATGGAGGAATTCTCCCTGAAAGAAAGTTCAAGAAGAAATCACAGCCAGAGAATTGCTCAAAACAGACATAAACTATATCGTGTGAGAAAGAATTTAGAATAAGTGTCATCAGACTAATAGCTGAGCTTTAAAAAAAGTATAGAAGATACCAGAGAAACTCTTGCTGCAGAGATCAAAGACCTAAGAACTACCCATGATGAACTGAGATGCAAAATAAACTAGATACAGTGACAGCGAGGATGGATGAAGCTGAGGAGGGAATAAGTGAAATAGAATATAAAACTATGGAAAATGATGAGCTGACAAAAAGAGGGAAAGGAACTTACTAGATCACAAGGGGAGAATTAGGGAACTAAGTGATTCCATGAAACAAAACAACATCTGTATCATTAGGAGTTTGAGAAGAAGAGCAAGAGAAAGGGGCAAAAGGTTTATTTGAACAAATTATAGCTAAGAACATCCCTAATCTGAGGAAGAAAACAGGCATCCAAGTCAAAAAGGCACAACAAACTCCCTTCAAAAGCAACAAAAACAGGTCAACACCATGACCTATTAGAGTGAAACTGGCAACATACAAAGATAAAGAGAATTCTGAAAGCAGGTAGAGACAAATGGTCCTTAACCTACAAGGGTAGACACATAAGGTTAGTAGCAGACCTGTTCACTGATACTTGGCAGACCAGACAGGAGTGGCAGGAAATAGTCAGTGGGATGAGTAGGAAAACTCTGCAGCCAGGAATCCTTTATTCAGCAAGGCTGTCATTCAGAATAGAAGGCAAGATAAAGGCTTTCCCAGACAAACAAAAACTAAAGGAGTTCATGACCACTAAACCAGCCCTGCAGGAGATCCTAAGGGGGACTCTGTGATTGGAACATAGAAAAGACTACAAAAGACCAAAGAACATAAACATAAACATGATATCTACAGATGACACAATGACATTAAATTCATATCTTTCAATAAACACTCTAAATGTCCCAAACAAAGACATAGGGCATGAGAATGGATTAAAAACAAAAACAAACAACAGACACACATACACACACAAAACAAAACAAAAAAATAATATCCATCTATATTCTGCCTACAAGAGTCTCATTTTAGACTGCAGGATGCCTGTAAATTGAAGGTGAGGGGGTGGAGAACCATCTATCATGTTAATGGACATCAAAAGAAAGCCGGAGTAGCCATACTTATATCAGACAAACTAGGTTTTAAAACAAAGACTGTATCAAGAGACAAAGAAGACCATTATATAATAATTAAGGGGTCTACCCATCAAGAAGAGCTAACAGTTGTAAATATTTATGCCCCCAACATGGAACATTGCAAATATATAAATCAGTTAATCACAAACATAAACAAACTTATTGATAATAATACTGTAATTGTAGGAGACTTTAATATTCCACTTACAACAATGGACAGATAATCTATGCAGGAATCAATAAGGAAACAGAAGCTCTGAAAGACACCTTGGGCCAGATGGACTTAACAGATATATTCAGAACATTTCATGCTAAAGCAGCAGAATACACATTCTTCTTGAGTGCACATGGAACGTTCTCCAAAATAGATCACATACTAGATCACAAAGCAGCCCTCAACAGGTACAAAAAGATTGAGATACCATGCATATTTTCATATTACAACACTATGAAATTTAAAATCAACTACAAGAAAAAAATTTGGAAAGCCCCTAAATACATGGAAGTTAAAGTACATCCTACTAAAAAATGAATGGTTTAATCAGTAAATTAAATAAGAAATTAAAAAATGCATGGAAGAAAATGAAAATGAAAACATGACAGTTCAAACTCTTTGGGATGTAGCAAAGGCAGTCCTAAGAAGAAAATACATTGCAATTCAGGCCTGTCTCAAGAAGCAAGAAAGGTCCCAAATATACAACCTAACCTCACATCAAAAGGAGCGAGAGAAGCAGCACAAATAAAGCCCAAAGCCATCAGAAGAAGGGAGATAATAAAGATTGGAGCAGAAGTAAATGATATAGAATCCAAAAAAAAAAAAAACAGTAGTACAGATCAACGAAAGTACGACATGGTTTTTTGAAAGAATAAACAATATTGATAACCCTCTAGCCTGACTTCTCAAAAGGAAAAGAGAGAGGACCCAAATAGATAAAATCACGAATGAAAGAGTAGAGATCACAACCAACACCACAGAAATACAAACAATTATTAGAGAATACTATAGAAAATTATATGTCAATAAACTGGACAATCTGGAAGAAGTGGACAAATTTCTAGACGCTCACACACTACCAAAACTCAAATGGGAAGAAAGAGGAAATTTGAAAAGACCTATAACCAGCAAAGAAATTGAATCGATTTCAAATATCTCCCAACAATAAGAGTCCTGGGCCAGATGGCTTCCCAGGGGAATTCTACCAGACACTTAATGAAGAGTTAATACCTATTCTTCTCAAACTGTTCCAAAAAATAGAAATGGAAGGAAAACTTCCAAACTCATTGTATCAAGCTAGCATTACCTTGATTCTAAGACCAGACAAAGACCCCACTAAAAAGGAGAATTACAGGCCAATATCCTTGATAAAACTGGAAGCAAAAATTCTCACCAAGATATTACCAAGTTAAATTCAACAGTACATTAAAAAATTATTCACCATGATCAAGTGGGATCCATTCCTGGGCTGCAGGGCTAGTTCAATACTTGCAAATCAATCAACATGATATACCACATTAGTAGAAGGAAGGATAAAAACCATATGATTCTGTCAATAGATGTAGAAAAACTTTTGACAAAATACAGCATCTTTTTTTGATAAAAGCCCTCAAGAAAGTAGGTATAGAAGGAAGATGCCTTAACCTGATAATAGCCACAAATGAAAGACCTGCAGCTAAAATCATCCTCAATGGGGAAAAACTGAAAACTCTCCCCCTGAGATCAGGAGCACACAGGTATGTCCACTCTCACCTCTCTTATTCAAAATAGTGTTGGAAGTCCTAGCCTCAGCAATCAGACAATAAAAAAATAAATAAATAAAAGGCATGCAAATTGTTCACAGATGACGTTGTACTCTACATGGAAAACCTGAAAGACTCAACCAAAAATCTGCTAGAGCTGATACATGAATTTAGCAAAGTCACAGGAAATAAAATCAATATAGAAATTGGTTTCATTTCTATGCACCAATAAAGAAGCAACAGAAGGAGATATCAAGGAATTGATCCTATTAACAATTGCACCAAAACCCCTAAAATACCTAGGAATAAACCTAACCAAGGAGGTAAAAGCTGAAAACTATAGAAAGCTTACCAAAGAAATCAAAGAAGAGACAAAGAAATGGAAAAACATTCTATACTCATGGATTGGAAGAACAAATATTGTTAAAACGTCGATACTACCAAAAGTAACCTATACATTCAATGCCATCCCTATCCTTATCAAAATAACACCAGCATTCTTCAAAGAGCTAGAACAAACAAACCAAAAATTTGTATGGAACCACAAAAGACCCAGAATAGACAAAGTAATATTGAAAAAGAAAACCAAAGCAGAAGGCATCACAATCCCGGACTTTAAGTTGTATTACAAAGCTGTAACCATCAAGACAGTATGGTATTGGGACAAAAACAGACACACAGATCAATGGAATAGAATCGAGAACCCAGAAATGGACCCACAAACATATGGCCAACTAATCTTCGACAAACCAGGAAAGAGTATCCAATGGAAAAAAGATAGTCACCTGAGCAAATGGTGCTGGGAGAACTGGACAGCAACATGCAGCAGAATGAAACTGGACCACTTTGTTACACCATACACAAAAATAAATTCAAAACTGATGAAAGACTTAAATGTGAGAAAGGAAACCATCAAAATCTTACAGGAGAAAACAGGCAGCAACCTCTTTGATCTCAGCCACAGCAACTTCTTACATAACATGTATCCAAAGGCAAGGGAAATAAAAGCAAAAATGAACCATTGGGACCTCACCAAGATAAAAAAACTTCTGTACAGCAAAGGAAACAATCAATAAAAGTAAAAGACAACCAACAGAATGGGATAATGACATATCAGATAAAGGGTTAAAATCAAAAACCTATAAAGAACTCACCAAACTCAACACATTAAAAACAAATAATCCAGTGAAGAAATGGGCAGAAGTCATGAATAGACACTTTTCCAAAGAAGACATCCAGATGGCAAACAGACACATGAAAAGATGCTCAACATCTCTCATCCAGGAAATACAAATCAAAACCACACTGAGATACCACTCACACCAGTCAGAGTGGCTAAAATTAGCAACCCAAGAAACAACAGATGTTGGCAAGAATGTGGAGAATGGGGAACCCCTTTGCACTGTTGGTGGGAGTATAAAATGTTATAGCCACTCTGGAAAAACAGTATAGAGGTTCCTCAAAAAATTAAAAATAGAGGGCCACCTGGGGGGCTCAGTCGGTTAAGCGTCTGACTTCGGTTCAGGTCATGATCTCATTGGTCCATGAGCATTGGGCTCTGTGCTGACAGCTTGGAGCCTGGAGCCTGCTTTGTTTTCTGTGTCTCCCTCCCTCTCTGCCCCTCCCCCACTAGCATTCTGTCTCTCTCCCTCAAAATAAATAAACATTAAAAACAAAAGATTAAAAAGAATTAAAAATAGAACTACCCTACAACCCAGCAATTGCACTACTAGGTATTTATCCAAAGGGTACAAAAATGCTAATTCAAAGGGGCACATGCACCCCAATATTTACAGCAGCACCATCAAAAATAGCCAAATTATGGAAATACCCCATCTACTGGTCCATCTACTGATAAATGGATAAAGATGTGGCATGCATACACACACACACACACACACACACACACACACACACACACACACACACACAGAATGGAATACTACTTGGTGATGTAAAAGAATGAAATCTTGTCATTTGCAACAATGTTTTTGGAAGTAGAGTGTATTATGCTAAGCGAAATAAGTCAGTCAGAGAAAGACAGAGAGCATATGATTTCACTCCTATGCAGAATTTGAGAAACTCAACAGATGAACATAGGGGAAGGGAAGGAAAAATAAGATAAAAACATAGAGGGAGGCAAACCATAAGAGAGCCTTACACATAGAGAACAAACAGAGGGTTGATGGAGCGGGGGGGGGGGGGGGGGGGGGGTGGGCGGGTGGGTAGGAGAATGGTTTGTACAGGTGATGGGCATTTAAGGAGATCACTTTCCAGGATAAGCACTGGGTGTATGAGGTGAATCACTAGGTTCTACTCCTGAAGCCAAGACTACACTGTAGGTCAACTAACTTGAAAATTAAAAACAAAAACAAAAATACCCCCAAAACCTAAACCTCAACAAACAAAAAACAACAACAATAACAAAAAAAGAAATATGATACTACATATGAAGTTTCTTGGAGCACTTACCCTGCAAGTGTACTTTTTTCTGTGCCTACTGATAAAAAGAACAGTCTGAAATTGCTGAATTTGATCTGTTTACAGTTTGGAGTTTGATTCTGCCCTCAGGGTTTACATTCTCTTTTTTTCTTAGTAATAAAAATTTAGCTAGTTGGAACTGCCTTTTTGAAATCGAGTAGTCCACTTCCATTAGTCAACAGTACCACAATTTTCCTAATCTTGACTGAATGTTAATGAGAAACTTTTACAAAAAAGAGACTTTACTCCACTCTATTGCCTTGCCCCAGCAAGGTGTGCCCATGTCTCCCCTTGGTGGTCATAGTAACAACTACATGGGAATCTTCAGAATTTTGCATTTGTCACTAGGCTTTTATTCTATGGAGCAGATACTAACGTAAGAGGCCAAAGGACGAAAGGAGAAGGATAAAATTTAGTAATGTTTGGGTTACTTCTTTCAGTTTAAATTTCCAGTCTCATAAACTTTGTGTGGTGTGTTTATTGCTTCTGTTCTTTTTTAGTTTCTTGTTCTGGGTCTTTAGACAGTATCAATCAAACAAAGAGTATATTAATTAAAGCAATCTTATATACTCAAACCAACTATAGTTTAGTTGACTACAGTTTGGACCAAACTACAGTGTTTGATCAAGAAAAATATTTCTTTGAATTAAAATGGTCATGGCTATGCAGTAGTAATGATTCCTACAGCATTCTGATATGCTGTTAAACAGGCGAACAATGGACAGAACAATTGAGCATACTTACTAGGTGTTGGGTACTATGTAAAGACTTAATACACATTTCACATGCATTTCATCTTCATAACAGTGCTGTGAGATAGTCTTATTACATGTTTTATAGGGACTCAAATAGGTTAAGTGATCAGACTAAGGTCACACAGTGGAAAAGGAGGAGTCTTTAGTTCTTAGCTTTGTTAGGGACTTTTTAGGGTGTTCACTGATGGGCAGTGAATACTAAGAATGGTTTTGATATAAATACCCGCTTATTTTTCCTCTTCAAAATTACATTATGGGGTAGCTTAATTTAAAACATCTCTATTGGGTCACCTGGATGACTCAGTTGGTTAAGTGTCCGACTTTGGTTTAGGTCATGATCTCATAGCTCCTAAGTTGGAGCCCCTCGTCAGGTTCTGTGCTGACAGCTAAGAGTCTGGTGCCTGCTCCAGATTCTGTGTGTGTGTCTCTCTCTCTGACCCTCCCCTGCTCACACTGTGCGTGTGTCTCTCTCTCAAAAATAAACATTAAAAATTAAAAAAGAAATTAAAACATCACTATTGGGGGGCACCTGGGTAGCTCAGTCAGTTAAGCATCTGACTCTGGATTTTGGCTCCGGTCATAATCTCACAGTTTGTGAGTTTGAGCCCCATATCTGGCTCTGCACTAACAGAGCACCTTCACCCCTTCTAAGAGTTAGGGGCTGATAAACTGTGAGGGTGGGGATTGTTTGAGTCTCTTACAGTCTGGCAAACAGCTAGTGCTGAGTAATTATTTGTAGGAATTGCTTTAGAAAGACCCAATATTATTATTAAGGCCCTATAATTAAAAATCTGCTTTTCCCTCATGCAGAAAAACAGGACTATTTAGAAAAACATCTGGGAGTGATGACAAAAGCATGCCAAATTCAATCATTTCTCAGTGTTATTTATGCACAAAACAACACTGAATCTTTGGTTTTTGTACTACTTTTAGCAGGGGACTTGATTTTATGGTAAGGAAGCCAAGACGGTTTGTATTGTGTGATTAGAAGGAAAATTGGCTCATGAGATTATGAAGGCTGACAAGTCCCAATATCTGCAGGGTGAGTCAGCAAGCTGGAGACCTAAGAGATCCAATGTTTTAGTTCTAGTCCAAAGGCTGGCAGGCTTTGGAGACTCAGGAAGAACAGATGTTTCAGTTCAAAGGCAGTCAAACAGGAAGAATTCTTCCTCCGGGGAGGGTTAGCTTTTTTGTTTTATTCAAGCCTTCAGCTGGTTGGATAAGGCCTAGTCACATTAGGGTGGACAATCTACTTTAGTCTATCGATTTAAATGTTAATCTCATCCAAAAACACCCTCAAAACTTGACCCAGTATCTGGGCACTTTGTGGTCAAGTTGACATATAAAACTAACCATCACAGAGGCCAATGGAAAATTATTTCTTCAGGTGGCAGAGCATGGATTTGAACAGGTGTGATTTAGAAGCTTGATTGCTGCACTGGTGCACATGGTCTCAAAGAGGTAATAAATGCAATTAGAAAGCCTTTTAGGTTGACAAACTCCAGAACTTTTGGGTTTTTTTATAGCAGGTTTCTCTTCTCCCAAAGCAATGTACACAGATTTTAAATATTCCAAGTGCTATATATTTTTCCCCTGATTATAAGGCATTTGTGTGCATACTGGCTTAAACAAGCTGATCTGGATATTAGTATTTGTGTGTTGATTTTTATACTAGAAGTTTAGGGACAGAAATATTGATTAGACTATATTATAGCCAATCATGTCAGGTTAAGATAGCTAGCTACTCAGTAAATTTTCCTAATAGGTATGTCTAAAAGTTTATAATACTGGATGTAAAGGAGAAAAACTTGGAAAAAAAGATAATCAGGATTTGGGGGAGAACAAGAAATATTGACTTTCAGGGGCCCTTAGGTGGCTCAGTCGGTTAAACATTGACTATTGGTTTTGACTCACATCATGATCTCACAGTTCATGAATTCAAGCCCTGCATTGGGCTCTGTGCTGACAGTGCAGAGCCTGCTTGGGATTCTCTCTCTCCCTCCCCCGCTCTTTCTCAAAATAAATAAACTTTAAAAAATTTTTAAAAAGAAATATTGACTTTGGGGAGTGACTTTTGTATCCTTTTAAAATTACATTCAAATCTCATTGTTAATTAAAACAAGTGTTTATTGAGTACCTGCTATGTGCTTATAATTGTTTTGGGTACTGGGTCTATTGTATTGACCAAAACTGGAAAATTTTTCTTTCTCAGGGTTTCAAAAAAAAGTGAGCCATGTAGCATGACCAATGACTTTGGTAAACAAGATGCTAAAAGCATAAAGGAAGCACAGAACCATTTAAACTCCTACAAGTGACCAGACTTTGGGGGTACAGATCTACTGGAGGAACAGGAACTTAAGTGCATACATTGGATGGTAGTGTTAAATTATGAAACGTAATTCATGATTTAATATTTTCATTATCGGAGACTCTATACTAGATGGCATCCAGGGTCAGAATGAAAGCAGTAACCAGCAATGGAAAGCCAGTGTATTTTTGCTTCTGTGCTAGCAGTTTCCCAGTGGATCCTAAGAGCAATAGTATTAAAAGATAATTGGCTACTCTAAGTGATGACCAAAATGCTCTCCATTGGAAGGGACATGGAGGTGAAGAGATAAGGAAAAGTTTCATGTGATGGCTACAGGGCAGACTACAAGTTGGAAAGATGAGGGTGGAGGAATTTTAAAAGTATAAAATAAGGGGTATTAAAGTGAACACACAGTCTTGTCTCAAATGAGGAGAGGAAGCCTGTATCAAGAAATTTTAGGATAAAGAAAAAAGATTTCTGTGCAGATGGAGTACATAAATGAAACTCTACCTTTCAGGGTTGGGAGATTTTGAAATATAATAGATTTAGCTAAGTTTAATGGATGGTAAGTAAGAGACATCATCTCTCATGTCTATCTTGAATATGGATTAGATGAGCCACTCACTGCCTAACCCAATAATAGAAATGTTAGTAGGCATATTACTAGCAAAAAAAAAAAAAAAAAAAAAAAAATTATCCCACAGTAGTGAGCATGCAGGCAGGTAGGCCTTATTTTAAACATAAGGCTGGGAATCTATACAACTCTGTGTACTTATAAATGAAAACAACTTTTGAACTAGCACTCAGAGAACAAGGTCTTAACAGAAATTGACTTCTACTGATCTGTAAAAGAAATACTGTAAGAACTGGAAAGAAATAGAATATCCTCATAGATAACTGGTATGACTGAAAGAGAACATCTAGTTTACACAATGTGTAGCCATTTTCAGCTTGTTTTTTCAGCATGTTTGAGGTTGAAATGCCTTTTCTGTTGTTCAGAGACCTTAGGGATAACACCATATTAATACCCTTAATCTATAATCCTAACTATAGTCCTCAATTTATCAAAATCTTATTCCCAGTCTTTCCCCTTTGTCATAATTCCTGGCAACTTTAGTCAACATATGCAATTCTTTTGTTTATGAAATACTTCCTAAATCCCTAAAAATATAGATGTTTCTTAGGAAAGGCATAAACCCAATTAACAATCATCCTTTCTAAATCTCTGTGTTGTGTATTTTATTTAATCCTTTAAGGATTAGGATGGATAGTTTTAACTCTCAATTTGGATCCATTCCATGATAGTACATTTGAACAGAAATAAAAATGTATTCTTATACATTAACAACTTTGCAGAAAACCTCAATATTGTGCTAATCATCATATATGAAAAATTTCAAATATATGAAGTATTGGGGTACATAGGTGGCTCAGTCAGTTAAGTGTCTGACTTTGACTCAGGTCATGATCTCATGGTTCGTGAGTTCGAGCCCTGCATTGGGTGGACAACTCAGAGCCTGGATCCTGTTTCGGATTCTGTCTCCCTCTCTCTCTGCCCTCCCCCACTCACGCTCTGTCTCACTCTCTCAAAAATAAATAAACATTAAAAAAATTCAAATATACAAAGTATCAAAATGAATAAAACTGTATTAATACCTTAATAAAAGAGTTAAGTCTCAGGACCTTGGCTTAGTGGTTCCCAGACTTTTAGATTTCATGGAGTAGTTAAAAAAAAAAAGTGGGGACCAATATAGGGCTGCCAACTTTTTATTTTGCCAATTAAAGATATTTAAAGCAACTAATACTACATCAACATTTCATAAAAGGATAGTTCAATACCACAAAAGTAGGAATAATCTTATAATAAAAATTAAATTCAAACTGATAACCTATCAGCCTTTTTCTTTTTTCCTTTGTGGATGCTGAAAATTTAGGCTTGGCCTAGAATTTGTAAACAAATTGCCTAAAACGCCATTTTGTTCAACCATTTTAGGGGCTGAGAGGTGAGTGGCTTTGCCTGAAATCAGTTTGTGAAGAATAGCTTCTAACAACCAGTAGATAACATACTCTCACAGTACACAAGCACTAAACATGTTGCCAATTAGGAACCAAAATCAATGTTTATCTTCAAACCAAACCAAACCCAAATCCTTCATAACTAATGAAAAAAATCAAATAAATCCATGTACTTTGTAGTATAAAGTCTTGGTATACACAACTGTACCTTGTTACAATTTGTGAAGGAAAACCCCAACACATAAGTTCTCATAATTATATAACCTATGTTACAAATGATATAATCTTATCTGTAAGCTTTTAATTCTCCGAAATGTTCATTCTCAATTATATGGTTTATGGAAGATGCTTAATAAATGTCTGTTGCACAGATGTGTGCCACTTTAAGTCACTGCAAAACAAATTTCTTTGTAACATTAAAAACTCTCAACCTCGCACAAATTTCTATTTTGGAAATCACTGGAACATGTATGTACAGACACAAAAAGATCGTGGTGGTGTGGAGGAACCCTATTTGCCTGATTTCTCAAATGAAAAAGCAATCAGAAGCTTCAGCATGCTTAAATAAGAACAGTATTTGCACACAAGGACTTTTGTATAAAAACATCACATTAATTTAACCACACCCACTTATCTTTTTAGGTTAAGTAACATGAAAGTTCTAAAGGAATTCTAACTCAAAAGCATGTACCAAAATTTTAACATGACCCTGGGAATACATTTATCTAAATATTTTGGATGATCAAAATGCTACAGTAGATATGCATTTCAATTAGGTGATCACTTCTCATTTCACCATAAACATACACATAGTCTTATCACTTTGAAAAAGTTTTGAGAATTGGCACTAATTTCTTCCCCCTCTCTCCCACTAGCCATAAAAGTGCATGACTGATAATGCAATTTCAAATTCAAAGTTAAGGAAACCGTTTAGTCTATTAAAAGGATGTCCCTGTATCAGAAACTGCGAGTTCATGGACTTACTTTTTAAACAATTAACATTTAAAAGCATGACAATTCTTGGGGTGCCTGGGTGGCTCAGTCGGTTAAGCCTCTGATTCTTGATTTTGGCTCAGGTCATGATCTAATGGTTCATGGATTTGAGCTCCTTGTCAGGCTCTGTGTTGACAGTGTGGAGCCTGCCTGGAATTCTCTCTCCCTGCCGCTTTGTTCTCTCACCTGCTCTCAAAATAAATTAAAAAAAAACAAATTAATGTTTATTTACTTTTGAGAGACAGCACAAGGTTGGGGGGGGGGGTGGGGAGAGAAAGAGAGGAAGACACAGAATTCAAAGCAGTCTCCAGGCTCTGAGCTGTCAGCACAGAGTCTGACAAAGCATGGTGCTTCTTTTGCAGACCCACTGGTACTTACTTAAAACAGGAGGAAGAGGCATGGAAAGAAAATCACCTTAAGGAACTTATAGGTAGAATCAGAGTTTGTAGTATTTTGGATTTTGTATTGAAGATGTGCCTTAAAGACATGTCTAAGTAAGTCCTATAAGCTGCTTAAAACCAGTATACACAATTTTGGTATAAACTTTATGTGCTGTAATACACAAAATTGTACATTAAAAAATATCAGTGATCCTACATAATATAGGAATGCTGATAGTTGGTTTGTTGATTCCTGTGATTTCCAAGGTAATTCTGAATTTTATCAAGTAGAAACGTGTTACCTACTACTACTGAGAATTCATGTATACTAAAAGAAATGATGGGAATATTTTCATTACCTTTGTCAATTTCAATTGTATGCCTGTATTATGTATATATCTTGTCCTGATTTTTCCTTCTGACTCACAAAACCCAAAGAACTAATCTCCTTTAAAAATACATGTATTACTACTCCTGTCTTCATATTTTTTTGCTCCTAGTATTTTCAGTTTTCACATTTTTTTAAATGAATGCAATGATCTGAGTCTTCAAAGAATATTATATAAACAAGATCTTGTCTTCAAATTTTTTTGCTTTTAAAAATCATACAATTTAAGAAAATGTAATTATTTTTCTTCCCCGAATAGTTTCTTTACTAGCATGTGCCTGAATCAAGAGTGGGAAATAAATCTTCTCGTGCCTTTTGATCTAGCTTTGTGACTACTATTTCTGTCATGGATGTGCAGCTTTGTGTTCAAGAGACTGGACATCATGTGTTCCAATTCCTTCAATGTCCCCGCTTCAAGTGCTTGACACTTCTTGGGCTAGAATTCTGGAGCATTACATTTTACAACTTTCTTCATGACTACTTTAAGCTATTACCACTTTGATCTAAATTTCCAGTATCGGCTCCTTTAATGGGTCAATTAAATATCCATGCAAATGAATAAAGAAGCTACTGTGCCCTTTCATTTTAGACCTGGACCACTTATAATTAAGCAGAATAACATTCAAAGTTCATTTTGATTAAAAACTATGAAAACATAAAGCTATATTTTCTTATTACCTCTGTTTGTCAAGAAGAGAATCAAGGTAACAGGTTTTTCCTATATTAAGAGATTAATATAGCTTAATCACACCCAATTTACTTTCTAGGTTAACTAAGTAATATTAAAAGGTGATGATTTTTCTTTGAAAGTACAATCTACATATACATCATTCTGAGAATAATTTAATGTATTAACTTCAACATACAACTATATTCTAATATAATTATTTTAAACGTAAAGAAACAGATCCTTACAAGACCAAGATAACCCATGGGCCATAAGGTTCGTTTTTACTTTTTCCTTTTTTTGTTTAAACAAATGTGTACCACAATGGTTCAACAAGTAAGGCAAATGCTGTGAGTATGAAAGCTGCAATTTGCAATGTATCACATCTAGAACCCAGGGGAAGTGAAATAGAAGTGGTAGCCATTCCAATTAAACAATCAGGTAACATCATGACTAGTTGGTTTGCAGCATCAAAACTGTTCATTTAAGTTTCCTTTTTCTTAATGATCAGAGGTCCCACGTTGTCTCCAGTCTCTTCATTGTGTTTTGTGTGAGATCCATCACAGAATGGGAACTAGGAAAAGAGAGAATTTCAATGTCTAATTGCAACATCAGTATTAATTTGGTAGAGTAGGGGTGATGCTTAAGTCTCATATAGAACATGATAACTCTTAAAAAGATTTTCCTAGACTAACTTATCTAGGTGTTCTTATAAAGAGCCTATATATACCAAGTATATATACCAAGTAGAAGGAAGAAATCAACTTGTGAATAATACACAGATCATTATTTGCATTTCCATTTGTGATATTTGTGGATGCTGAATACCTTTTTCATGTTTATAAGCTAGTTACAGTTACATTTCCCTTCCAGTGAACTATGTCCATTTCCCATTTATTTGTAAGAGCCTAAGTTCATTTGTTTAAAATCAATTTGTGTATTTATTATCCCTTTTCTGATCACCTTTGTAGCAATTTTTCTCAACCCTTATTATTTTGCTTAGTTTTTCATATTAATTTCTTCACTTTCATACACATATGCCAGTACTTCCCCTTTTAACATACTTCATGGAGACATCTTTCTCTTAGAGATGTGGTATTTTCATTACTCTCCATGATTTCAAATTTTAGATATAACTAATATTTTGGGGTCCAGTGGGAGAAAAAGTGAGAGAAGTAAATTTTTAACAGTGCTTCTCAGAGTATGCTCCAAAGAAGTTAAGTCCTGAAAGATGTTCTGATTTGGTTTCACTGCTTTAAAAACATACCAGGTAATTCTCCTGATTTGTAGCATACATTATTATTTAAAAGAAATCCTGCTATTAAAAAATACTATTTTAACTCAAAATTTCCCAGACTGACTAAACCATGGACACTTTTAGCTTTGATATGCATTATCCTAGTGTTCTATACAGCACACTTTACAAAATGCTGTTCTAAGATCCTGTTGCTTCAGTATTAGAGGCTGTACATTTATTGTTATACCTCTATTCATAATCTTAGCAAAGTAAGTTCTACCCATGTCTATTTATAGGCTTTACATTGCCTACACTGCTGGGATAAAAACTGTGTTTAAAAAATATGCTTCACTATTTGGTATGGCTAGGTTTCCTTCACATTACTCTTGTTAGACCTTCCCTGTTTAGTCTCTACCTACCTTTATTAAACGTTACCTATTTACTCTTCCAGACAAATGAGGATTTTCTTTTGCCAAGTACAATTTAGATTTTCTTATAATTTTCACCTTCAGGTCTCATGTATACTCTGATAACATTATTTCTTCCGTATAGGTTTTATAAAAGTCATCATAATTAGGTATATTTTCATACTTAACTACTTATACTACATATTATCAATGGTTTTTGTAAGTACCGTATATCTTTCCTACTGTTAAATGATAAAAATAGGAATTCAACAATATTTTAGGTGTCTCCTCAGGTTTTTACACTTAGAAGGTCCAATTACACCAGTGAATTATTTTGTTTCCTCCTATATTTATACCATTTATTTTCATTTCACAATAAACAATGATAGCTAGCATCTTGGTTTTGTTCTTGATTTCTTAAATGTACCTACACTCTGAATCTAAAGTGTCACTATTTAGTATAATGTTCACTATTGCATTGAAGAGGCCTATTTAGAAGAGTAAAGTAATAGGAGGCTTAGCTTTAAGACTAAAATTGCCTCGGGGCACCTGAGTGGCTCAGTGGGTTAAGCCTCCGACTTGGGCTCAGGTCATGATCTCACAGTTCATGAGTCTGAACCCTGTGTTGGGCTCTGTGCTGACAGCTCAGAGCCTGAAGCCTGCTTCGGATTCTGTGTCTCTGTCTCCCTCTCTCTAGGCCCCTACCCCACTCGCTCTGTCTCTCTCTTTCCCAAAAATAAACATTAAAAAAAAAAAAGACTAAAATTGCCTCATTACAGTGAAGGGTGTATAGTTTTAGATACCTGAAATCAGACAGTGAAGGTATATAATCTTAAACTCTAACATTAGAAGCGTCGAATAATAAAATAATATTTGATTGATGTTAAGGAAATTCCATTTTAATTTTACTATTTATATATAATTTCAAGAGGCAGTAAATTAGTGAAAAATTACAGAAAAACCTAAGGTATCAGCATATCTAATATTTCCAAGTAAAAATTCTATTTTTGGGGTAGATGACATCATCAATGTAACATATATAAAGCTTTCACTCTTTCTTTCTTTCTTTTAGGTCAGTAAGATATGGTACACAGTATATTCGTGTTAAAAACAAGTCCTTATAGCAAAAACATCAACTTAAGCTTTTTTTCTTGGTATGGATGAGGAAAAAGGCCATAACAATCCATAAAAATCAAACTAAAATGTACCCTGTAGCAAAGAACAGCATTTCAAAGTGACGTATGTTATCAACACAGGTGATTTTACAGTGAGAATAAAGGTTTACATTGTAAAAGACACTATTTTTTATATACAGCACACACAAAACATGTTACTGTAGTTTTACATATATGGTATAAATTGTATTTCTGAAAAATGAAGTATTTATCAATTAAAAAGCCTCAAAGAACTTACTGAAATAGAATGCGTATTTTTTAAATCTCATCTTAAATACTAGAAAAATAACTTATTTAAAAAAAAAATTTTTCTCTCTATATAGACTCAAGAACAGGAGACGGGATGCCTGGCTGGCTCAATCGCTGGAGCATGTGGCTCTTGATCTTGGGGCTGTGAGTTGAAGCCCCATGTTGGGCATAGAGCTTAAGGCGGGGAGAAAAAAAAGCACTGTGGGCACTGATAACTACCATGCCTAGATGCCAGAAGAACGGGAGAGAAATCTATAGAGAAATATACAAAGATAATCTAATGAAAGAAAGCCATACATCTAAAATGAGAATATGCTTTTTATATAATATCTAGTTCTGCCTAAAAACTAAAATATGCCTGTTTCCTGTTTTAAAAGAAAAAAAAAACAAGTATTTCTTTAAAAAGCAGCAAATAGTAGATCCTATTTCTTTAATAAACTTTCCTGCTTTTATAATATATAAAGCTTTTTATGATTTTAAAGTGTAAACTAAGCATTAAAAATCATTTTGTTCAGAGACACAGATGTCTTTTAATAGTACTTTCTTTATCACCTAATCCCAGGAATTACTGACTTAAGTCAGAATCCTCTTTCCAACTTCATGTGATTATATTTATTCATTAGAGAGTTTTCATTTTAAGTTAATGAAAAAAGCAAAAAAAAAAATTTTTTTTTTTTCAACCAAGGACCAAAATGAGTTACTTCAAGATTGGATTAGCAATCTCTTAAGAATACATTGTCCATATTAATGGAATATGCTTATTGAAATTAATTCATGATTCTCAATATATCAATACATAAAAGTAAAACCTCAAGAATCAAATAAAATTGATGGAAAAAAGTTTAGCTCATATGTAATTCTAATATCAAAGATGCCAGTGTTTGTTATTTAACAAATCCTGGAGAAAAGTTTGTAAATTAAATTGGCTGAATTTCCTGTATGTCCAGAAAATATCCTATTATGTTTGTTAACCCAATTAGAAAACTAATCCCAAATTATTTTTAAAATTAGGGAAGAGAAGGTTTAGAAAAGGGACTAGAATAAATGATTAGGATAAATAAAACTAGAGATTCTTGCTTCCGATTTGGAAAGCTAGCAACATCATCAGTCTTATGTAAAATATACAAGATTTGTTTCTTTTCAATCTCCCCAATCTCAAATTATGTTTCTGTTTTTTGGGTTTTTCAAGATAAATAATAAATAAATGTTCCTCCATATCTCTTCTCTCTGCAACAATTAAAAGAAAAAAACATTTATCTTCCTTCTCCAAACTTTGTATTTTTAATGAGTTTGGATTTTATTTCCCAAGGAGGTTGCCTGGGGCTATATTGACTCACTATCATAAACTACTCTCAGAAATAGTCTTGCTTTGGTTGAGAAAGAAAACAAAAGCAGTAAGATCTGATACTGAAAGAATATGACATTTTATTCCATTCTTAGGTACTTACTTTAGTAAAATGTAAGATAGTAGATATAACAGTAAAATTGTTAAGAGAAATTAAGATTTTATAAGACTGTCCTTATGTGATTTGGACAAGCTATGTAACCAACACTCAGAATTTTGTTTCTATGAAGAAATGGGCTCAGTGCACCCACCTCCAAACCATTAATAGGATGGACTTTCTATTACACATACCCTAAAACAAAAACAAGCCCACCACTAACAAAAAAACCCAATTCAAATCATGAAGTTGTAAGTGAAACAAAATGATTCTATATAGTATGTTCAGTTGCATTTCAATTTCAATTGAGCTTCCAATAGTAACTGGCATGTCTTTCCTCCTTTTTTTCATTTCTTAGTGTGCATCCTTCTACTGTCCTTGTTCACCCTCTCCTGCCTCCTGGATGGCCAAAATACAACTGGGAGAGGGGGAATTAGCAAGACTAGGTTGCATACTCTTCCCTCTGACATCAAAGTTCTCTCATTTCCTTATTTCAAAAATAAGGCTTTCCCTTCCTTCCTGAGTTTCACCTCTGTGCTCTTACTCTCATTTCCTTCCACCCTCTTTCAAGAAGGCACTGTCTCAAATAATACTTCCCTACAGTCACTTTAATCGTTTCTACTCTATTGGCTCCTTTCTTTCTCAAGTCACATATGGATAGCCCTTTTGTGAAATACTATGAAGAGGCCAGTTTCTCAAACAGCAGAGGGCATACCAATCCTGGGGGGAAGAGAAGACTAATGAGGCAAAATGTAATTTCTGCGCACTGCTAAGAGATCTGATTCATGAGGTCTGGAAAAACCACTAAAAATGTTAGACCCACACAATAGGTTACCAGTGATTGTACATTAAGAATGAATTAGAATTGAATTAAAGTTTCTATCACATGTAACTTTTCTTGAGATAGGTATAATTTTGTCATATTATAAACACAACTGGTTTGTATGAGGAAAAGATTACTGAAAATGAAATCAACAGAGTCATCTAATCAAAGGTATTAATTACAAGTCTTTTGTGCACTGACACGTAAATGTGTGAGTTGGCACCCCTATGATAACCTTAGGTACCTCAGGAAGATGGGGAGTTTCCAATGATACCTGAAGAATAAGAACATCCATTAACATGAATAATATTAAAGGTAAATTCTTAATTGATTCTGTGGGAATAAAAAGTTTCTAAGATTCAGTGAAAATTCATAACTGACAAATCCTAAAGGCAAAGGGGATCACTAACAGTATAAAAGATAAGCTTTAAAAAAAAGGGGGGGAAATGACTGGTCTGGCATTCCTTTCCTTGAAGTCTACCTGTGGGAATAACCACCTCTAGTTTAACCATCTAGAAACTCTAAACTGCATGATGAAAAAATAATCCTGGAATGTTTTGTTGAATTATAAAGGCTTATAAATAAACCATTTAAACCACTGTGTCCATTTGTGATTCTTCCTGAAATACTTACAGTCTTAGTCCTTTTAAGTCCCTATTTGCTTTACTGACCTTTTCTTTACCCTCTGGGAAAACCAAACCAAAGCAAACATCTTTTACTTGACCCCCCAAATCTATGCTTTAGAGTTCACTCAGGCAGTCATTGTATTTCCCCTGCTTTCCATTCACTGTCATATTTATTGAAATTCTGATATACACTCAGACTTCTAGCATTATTCCATTGAAATGACACCAAAAGGTCAATTGCCTAATTGTTTAACCCAACTCTTACTATAATATTCACCTAGTTGTCTTTGCACAAGCTGATATTCACAGCCAAATCTTTGAAACCTTCCATTTTCCACTGTGAAACCATGATATTCTCAGTTTTCTTCTAACTCTGGCAGATTTCATTTTCCTTTTTGGCTCTTATTCCTCTTTCCAAAATGCAAATAATTCCCTAAGATTTCATACTTAGCCCTTGATTTTCATCTGCATGAAGGATCTGCTGGCATTCTTATGCTTGGCTTAGTTTTGCTGATCTCTATCTCGAACTCTGATGTCTCAGCCTTAGACCCACATTTCAGATTGTCTGCTGGACGTTTCCATTCAAATGTCACCTCAAAATTCACTTTGGAACTGAACTCCTTGTCATCATCCTAGAAAATCAGCTTTTCTTCTTAAATTCTTATTTCTGTTAACAGCATCATCTCTTCTAATACTACAGGTTTAGATATTTTAATAAGTTTGTTTTTCTCCCCCAATCTCCCATATAAATCAGTCAGTGCATTTGGCTGATCCTTCCCTCAAAATGTTTCCAATATCTGTCCATTTTTCTCCTTTCCTAGAGCTAGCACCCAGTGTAAGTATCATGACTTTTAAATTCCTGACAAGAAGCTCCCCAATGTCTGGAGGCACAAACTCCTTACACAGTTACTCAGGAGAGCAAGGACCAGACTAGATTCTACATTGATCTCAGCTTTGATCACTTGAGTCCTTTCCTACAGATTCTGAGAAAGAGTTCCCCAAACTTGCTAGTTTATTCAAATACCACCAATCTTTCCAGGGGCAATTTAACTCCCATGTTTATCACTATGCCTTCCCAGAAAATTCTAGCCCAGTGTAAGCTCTTTCTTCCACTTAAATCACCTGTGAGTCTACTGTACACATCTATGATACCTGCTATTTTACTATTTAACTTTTCCCATGCATATATAGAAGACACTAAATGATCACTGACTAAAGAACGACCACACTCTGACTTATAAATTCCTGAGTTTCTAAAGATACTGTTTCTATATTTTGGTGAGCAACAGGAGAATAAAACCTAGTATGAGCATAATTTAAAAAAACAAACCAGGTGCAGTCTATAGATTATTATTGAGGGTTATTTTCTAGAGACCCTACTAGTACTTATAAATAATTCCACACACCAAATGAACAGTGTTCTTTTTAAGGTACAACTTGCAGTGGGACTATTAATTTTTGGTGCACATTCCATATATTCATCAAACAGTTTTCAGATACAATGACATTATCTAAGTACTGTGTCACTGGATTATACAGCATCATTGTATTGGGGGAGGGAGTTAGAATACATTTTCCAGTACTTAGTACGGGACTTCTTCCTTAATTGTGTAATGGCTTTCCACTGTGGGAAAAGGTAGTTCCTGAGAAGTGCTTTCCGAAACAGATATATCATTTTTTATTGTCTATTTTCTTATGCGTTATAGGGTTATCTTTAGTGAAATCTGTTTAATTTAAATGCTAATAGTGGCAGTACATACAGTATTTTTTCACCATATTTCTCACAATATATCAGAAATTCTGAAGTCATTCAATATATGAAGCTTTTCAAGATGACCTTAGGAAAGCATTTTACTATCTTTAGGTCACTAGCTGGCATCACTGTCTAAAAGCTGCCTAACAGCTACAGGTATTATAGATGATAGTTCCAAATGGAAGCCTGGTGAAATGTAATTAACACAAAAGGAAATAAGATTTTAAAAAGTCCTGTTCGATATTTAAGTATAGGAGCTACAGCTTAAAGGCACCAGTCCGTAGAGCATGTGACTCTTCATCTCGGGGTTGTAAGTTCAAGCTCCATATTGGGTGGAGAGACTACTTTAAAACAATTAAATCTTAAAAAAAAAAAAAAAAAAAAAGCAAGCTTAGATACAGGGCAAATGTATTTACCAGATAAGAAATTTTCTTTGTCTTTTATTTTTTAAATATTTACCTATTTTTGAGAGAGAGAGAGAGAGAGAGAGAGAGAGAGAGAGAGAACGCACACAGGCAGAGGAAGGGCAGAGAGAGACAGAGACACAGAATCCGAAGCAGGTTCCAGGCTCCAAGCTGTCAGCATGGAGCCCGATGTGCAGCTCGAACTCACAAACCACGAGATCATGACCTGAGCCAAAGTTGGATGCTTAATCCACTGAACCACCAAGGTGCCCCCAGATAAGAATTTTCAAGGGCAGTTTCCAAGTGTCTCTTGAATTTTTAAAAACTTATCCTAGAGTCCATGAGCTTGAAAGCTCAAGAAAATAATTTACTTTTTCTGTGCCTCTTTAATGTTTTAGGCCGCATACTCTCTTTCCTGGTATAGTGGAGGTAAAGATCCATGTGGGGAGGAAATCCTAAGAATAAATAAAGGGTTTCTTCTCTCTTCTTGGCCAAGAATACAGTTACATTCACCTGACCTCAATAAGGGAAAATAGAATTTTATTGCACAGTAGTTATATGTTCTAGGAAATATATTCCTGAAGAGTACATGGAAAACAGAAAAGAATAAGATGCATTAAAAAAAAAAGAAAGAGGGGTACCTGGGTGGCTCAGTTGGTTAAGCATCCGACTTTGGCTCAGGTCATGATCTTGTGGTTCATGAGTTCAAGCCCTGTGTCAGGCTCTGTGCTGTCAGCTCAGAGCCTGGAGCCTGCTTCGGATTCTGTGTCTCCCTCTCTTTCTGTCCCCCAACTCCACTCAGGCTCTGTTTCTCTCTCTCTCTCAAAAATAAATAAACATTAAAAAAGAAAGAAAGAAAGAAAAAGAAAAGGAAAAGGGATACCTGGCTGGCTCAGTCGGCAGAGCATGGGACTCTTGATTTCAGGGTTGTGAGTTCAAGCCCCATGTTGGGCACAGAGATTACTTAAAAACAGGGCGGGGGGGACATCCTAACAATATCTGGTGATATATGTTTGATAAAATAGTTTAAAAAGAAATGCAACATTAAAGATGGCACTAATATAAAGGACTTGTTTATCCTCACCTTTTTGGACCTCCAACAACGGCAGTACACAGCTTTATCTCCCAAATCCTCCATGTCAAAAGCATGTACTATCTTGGGGTTGTCTTTCTGGATGTGAAGGTTTACCATAGATTTGTTGCGATGATCTTTAACATAAAATCTTTTGTAAGCTAGATAACCAATCGCAGCTGTACCAGCAGCAATAGTAACTGCTGCGATCCATTCAACTAGAGTAAGGAAGGAAAACAGGAATAATTATCAAAACCAAAATATACACTAATAATGTGTATTTTTACTAACATGAATATTCAGGAAATCCAGTTTTTGAGTTAAGCATCCCAATAATCAAAGGTTTTTACTGTTAACAAAATGATCACAACACATTGGTGTAATAGTTCTTGTTAAGACTTTCCCCAGCCTTTACTGAGGTAATTGTGTATTTTCTATTGAATGCTGATGGCTAAATCAAGGTCGAAGGAAACTTAAAGATTATTTTATAGATGGACAAGGAAAAACCATGCTTAATAATTTTTAAACTGTTCATAAATAGATTTAAAATACACGTAAGCCTGTAGATACCTATTGCTTAAAAACAGACAAACAAACCCTGATACATTAAAAAATTCAGATGACGGGGTGCCTGGGTAGCTCAGTGGTTGAGTGTGTGACTTCAGCTCAGGTCATGGTCTTGCAGTTCGTGAGTTCGAGCCCCGCGTCGGGCTCTGTGCTAACAAACGGCTCAGAGCCTGGAGCCTGCTTCAGATTTTGTATCTCTCTCTCTCTCTCCACCTCCCCTGCTCATGCTCTGCCTCTCTCTGTCTCTCAAAATAAATAAATGTTAAAAAAAAAATTCAGATTACAAAGACTCCCCTCCCCCAAAAAATCAGGAGGTGATTATGTTAATAAAATGACTAATCAGAGTTCATTTAAATAGTAGGTCCTTTAGTGATTTTAAAATGTAAAATAGGGGTGCCTGGGTGGCTCAGTCAGTTAAGTATCTGACTTCTGCTCAGGTCATGATCTCCTGGTCTGTGAGTTCCAGCCCTGTACTGGGCTCTGTGCTGATGGCTCAGAGCCTAGAGCCTGTTTCAGATTCTGTGTCTCCCTTTCTCTCTGCCCCTCCCCCCTCACTCTCTGTCTCTCTCTCTCAAAAATAAAATAAACATCATAAAAAATTTTTTAATGTAAAACAGAACTGGTATCTGAAGGAAAAAAAGGAAAAATGAAACAAAACATAACTGGTATCTGAAGAAAAAACAAATAAAGGACAAATAAAACAAAACCACCCCTTAACACTAAACATTCAAAGAAATATATCCAGTAGGATTCTGGGCTTCAAAGTCATTCAAAAGTGTTTGTTTTTAAATTTCAAAGTGCTTTCTCATTAGAATAAAAATCAGAATGTATTAATTTCATATAAAAGATGAATATAATTAGTCTCTAATTACAGAGAATATAATATTCTCACTTAATATATTCTAAATTTCCATTATCCACCAGTGTATGAGGATTGAATTCTCTACAAACTTCATTTTAAATTTAATGACATTTTTCTACTCAATTATTTGCTTGACTAACAGGCCATGTTTTCATGTTGCCTTCAAGGAGCCCTTAGAAACCCAAGCACTTAACTACCCCAATTCCACAGAACGCTGGAGAGAAGAAAGCTCTGCATAGTCTGGTTAGCCTCAGCCTCAGAGGAGAGTTGTCTATTCCCAGCATGGAGTGGACTGCAAGGAAGAAGTTGAACAGGGGTCAGGGTAAACACACTGGACTGCTTCCCAGCACTTCCTGAGTCAGATCTTCACAGTATCTCAAATAAATTCCCAGACTATCGAATAAAGCCCTAGAGAGATAAGTACAAAAAACATATTCCAAGGCCAAATAAAAACATATAATGAATAATTAACTGTATGGCTTACTTGCACTAGAGTCAAATTTCTTATATGATTAATCACCATTCCTAATAGTGCCCTACATTAAATTGGAGCAAGCTCATTCTTACAAAACTGTAATGGGAAGGAACAACCATGGTATTATTTACCACGGAACTCTCTTGAGAAAGTATTCTCTATGTCAGGAGCTGTAGCAATGCACTTCTAAGCTAATGGAAAGTCACTCTGAACAGCTAATGCACCTATCACAAAATGGGGTAAAATATTCCTTTGCTTGGTATATGCTCAATTATGTTGGCTAAATTTTATCATTAGTATAAACTTAAAAGGAGGAAATATCCCAAAAGAATAAAATAACACAACTCCCTAGATACTGTTGATCTTAGTTACACCTTACTTTTTAGGTGAATTATGAAGTAATCACTAACGATTTATTTTAATGGTGCCTACATATTACAAAAAGGCCTGAGATCCAAGGAACAACTAAAATTGGTTAAGATTAATTTGTCTCGACATAAAGAGGGAGTCCTATAGGAATTTCTGTCTGAAGCTAATGATAGGTTAAAAGAATCTTTAACCATGAAAACATTCTTGTAGTCTCTTTCCTCTGAATCCAGTATTAGCCACTGAATCCAAATGGTGACTTTTCTTTTAAAACTTTACCTCCCTGGAATTTTTGACAGTGGAATAAATGACAGAATAACTGACACAGAAAAGAGGCAATAGAAAATGAAAGAAATGGGAACTGACTCTAGATATTACCGAAAAGTAGCTGCCCCATGGGGAATCAAAACATGCACTGTAACCCTACCCCTTAACAAGGGTCACTTTTGACCCTATATAAATGTCACAGTACCACGTGTGCTAGGAAAATGGCTTTGCATTTGCTCCAATTGATTTTTCAGAATCATAGAGCCAGATAAATTCTTAAGAATTTCCCTTTTCCCTCTTCACAAATCCTAATTCTCTAATTTGTCTCATTAGAGACAAATGGAAAAGTTTCCAGAATAAGAAATTTGTTTTATCATTTCCTTATTGCAGCCTGAATCAGTTTTTTTTCTGGCAAAAAGCTGTGGATGCCACTGGCAACTCTAGAGAAAAGAAGGAAAAGGAAACAATGTAGAGATAGTCAAGAATGACAATGGATTTAAAAGTCAATAATTAGAATAGAGAAAGAATTGAAAACCCAAGATAGTAAACAAATAAAAACAATAAAACCCAAGTGATACTTAGTTCTTGGTAGCAGGTATCTTCTATTAAGAATAAACACAATCTCAGAGGCAAAAAGAGATTTTACCAAGACTCAATTTTTAAAGACATTTCAGTTGGCACCTCTCAGACACTCTTTATCTTGAGCACTACTTCTGCCTCTTTGGATTTTATCCTCACTTCCCTTCTCTATAGATAGCTCTCTACAGGTAACAGTATTTCTACAGTTAGATCAAACTTCACTCTGCCCAATTTTGCTTAACAGTGCTTTCTATGTACACAAAGAAATACAACTGATAAGCCAATATAAAGAACAAAATGCAGAAAATACCTTTCTATATAATCCCTCCCATTCTTACTCTTCCCTTGGTTTACTACTGTATAACCCTGGATTGTATAACATAATATTGGTTTTCTCTCAGCATTATTCAGAGATTGAGAAAACATAAACTTGTCTCCAAATCCTTTGTTTATAACCCATTCCTCAGCTTTTCTCTACTGTGGGAATAATTTTGCTTTAACTTAGAAATCTCACCCTTTCTGTTCCTTTAACCTCTTTTCTGTCCAAAATGGTCCTCTCTTGCCCAGTGTCAACTGCCACAGAATCAGAATGTTCTTTTCTTCTTGGGAGAGGGGAAGGGGAGCTGTGTTTAAATCTTTGCCTCCCTAGGTCTCTTCCCCAGATTGGTAGGGTGTGCCTGGTAATGTTTTTTTCTCAGGCCTGGCACACAGGTGGTGTTCAATGTTAGCTGGGTAAAAAGAAATAATAAATTACTAATTTGAATTTGCAACTCCATCTGTCCATCTTACCATCACATTGCTCTTATACCAAATGACTTATCTTTGGCCTCATCTTAACTACTGTATCAAAGTGTGGGATTTAAACATTTCAGATTAAATATAAACCTGTATTATGGAACATTTCAGACATATATACAGGGATTACTATAATGAACTCCTATGTACCCTCACCCAGCTCCACCAAGTATCAACTCACTACCAGTCCTATTTCATCTATAGACCCCAACAACCCCAATATTTGTTTATTGTTTATAACCTGAAGGAGCAGATTCAATGAGTTTTGGAGGTATCAAGGAGCAAGACATTTAGTAAACTTCCTAAAAGTCATATACTGGGTATGAGGAGGAGTCACTAGACTGGGGACTCCATAGTAGTGACTATAACAAACTAGTATCTGGTATCAAATAAAAAATAAGTTCGGTATACGTATGTTGATTATGCCTCAATAAGGGAAAAAAAAAAGGCTGGTATCGTTCACCAAATGGGTATTAAGAATCATCTCACTGCATGGGATCTTAGGATTTTAATTCCACTTATCTTCACTGCCTCTCCCAGATTCATGTCCTGGCCTGATCCCCATTAATTTTATTTATAACCCACCACCCATTATTTTTCTTCTGAATATAAAGGAGAATTCTGCATGCATAGACACATCCTTTTATTTTTTATTTAACATATACTTAAAAACAGCTTACCTCGCTAAATACTTTTCTAAGCCCTTTATAATTATTAACCTATTTAGTTGAAAACAAGTATCTTAATTCATCTTCCCCAAACTCAAAAATGCAGATTTTTTTAGTGTGGTTTAAAAATTCAGAAAAAAATGAAATCTAAACATTACAAGGTGGATTCCTAAGACATTATCTGTCCCTACCTTGCCACATTACTATACTACATTTGAGGAAGTAAGAAGGTGCTGGTTAAAGAGTTTTACAAAGGTTTTGTGTCTTTTGGCAGTCCTCCTAACAGCCTTTATGTTTTTAGGTGAAATATAAAGTAGTTACTTCTAACAAAGTTGAGTACTTCAAGTTTAAGCTGATCACCCTCTTCACCAAGCAATTTCCTGTCCCTTAGAGAAGGGCAAGTTAATGGGAAAGTCACCTTTGGATTCCCCTATGGTTAGATTAAAAAAAAGCAACCACAAACTTGTCTTGATTCCAAGAAAGACTAGCCTGCAGATAGTGTTAAGAAGTCCTAGAGTTCACCTACTTCACATTTCAATAGTATGCTATCTCAATGGTTTAGTGCCCATTTACACCAAATGACTCCACATTTTAAAAACCCATGTTGGAACCTTCCAGCCTATATCACGTAAGTGCAAACTGTCTTCCTATAGAATTATCAGTGGCTTAAGTCACACAAGTATCTTATTTTACACAACAGTCTTATTCCTGAGAAAATACAGGTTTGGGTTTTTTTAAAATCAAAAACAAAAATCCCTATTTTAAATGCACCAAGGTGCCTCTATTTAAAGGACTCTCAAGATGAGCATCCTTTGAAACAATTTTTGCAAATAACCACCTCCTACATACTTCATTAGTAACTTAAAAATGTCATGGGTTATCCACCGTAACTCTGCCAGGTTGCCAGGTAACTTTTGGCAACAGAAGTGGAATTCTCCAACTTAAAGAGTGGATTACAAAATTAGGTCTCAAGTTAACAAGGAGCCTTTACAGAACCTGGCATTGACTCTAGATGCCCAATATTTACTAAATGAATCAATAGGGCTCTTTTAAATTAACTTCTGGACAATCTCTTTACCTTTACTTAACTACTGTTACAGACAACCAAACTATGAGACATGGCATTTTATACCTGGGCAGAGAGATCGCGTGTATCACGTAGCTGGTGCACACAGTATTATATTAACAGTTATACCACCACCAAGGATTATTACAATGTGAAGGTCTACATTAATCGACTGCTAGAAAAGTCTCTTAATTTTAATTGGACCTATGTTTCCAAAGCTAGACTAGCACAAGGAAAGCATGGCTGAGAAAGCTGAGAGCTCAAAGAACTCCGTTTTCAAACCTCTCTCCTGGACTACTGCTGATGTTGAGTGCCAGATGCCAGAGGGCTATAATTACAAAAACAAAAAAACTGGGAAAACTGAACTCGGATTGGTTTTCTTTCCTCAAAAAAAAAAAAAAAGAAATATGCAAAACTGGGATGTGATTACTCAAACATTGCTTCAGGCATGCAGGAAATCGACAGTCTGACGGTGATTTAAACCTGAGAAGGGGGAACCGATTTTTTTTTTTTTTTAACCTTTCCTCTTTTCCAGGCCCTGTGACTTAACACAGAAGTGTCTCATGGGAGAACAAGAAAAAAAAGCTAGCGGCGGAACCATTAGGTTTTAGGGTTTGGCTAGTTTAGGAATACTTGGTCCAGACGGGTAGATGCCTCCGTGGCCCCCATGCCTGGAGAGATAACCAATCCTTACCCTGACATCGCCCCCTTTCCCGGTCTTGCCCAGGACGCTCGCAGGCCCGCCCAGCCCTTGCCCTTCTACATCTCAAGGTTACAGGACTCGCGGGCTCGCATGGCAGCGGTAACAGCCCAGACAGGAGTTGAGGAAGCTGCAATCGGTGCGCAGGCCTCCAGCCTCACCCGTTCCCAGGTCCCACTTCACCTCGTACGCTGGAAGACAGACTCATGGCGCCGTCGCTTGCAAGGCGTATGCACAGGACACTAAGCACAAACAGGCTCCCACGGAGGGCAGGAGTCAAGGTGCGAGAAACGTCCTGCGTGCACCAACTCCAGGCCGCTACGGCGCAGGCGCCGCGGCTGGCCGTAAGCACGTGTGTATTGCCACCCTGGCTGATGATGAGCATGCGCGGAGCTGCGTCCCGGCCTTAAGTCTTGAGTCGGGATTTTGACAGCCCCAATACTGGGGAGCAGGAAGAGACTTAGAGACGTAGCAACTGAGTGTGCGCAACCCTAAGGGGCGGAGTCCTGGAGCCTGGGGGCAGGGCTTTGAGAATAGACAAGCTAGGCCAGACGTTTAGTCTCTTCCAGGTGTGCGGGTTTCTCTGGGCAAAGGACAGGTGCTGTAATAACACTTGCCATAATCAGGTATCTAAGATCTTATCCACAGTTTTCTTGCTCAGTTCTGCACCTGCAAGACCAGGTCCAGTCTAAGTAGAAAATGCCAGTGGCAGACACACAGGTATCAATTGTGGAGTGCTATTTCAAAACCTCACTCCTGGCGTGCATCACTTTCTAATGCTTTTGAGTCAATTATCTCTGGGAACCTTGGAACCTGAGCTAAGGGTTGGGGGGGGGGGAGCGGCTTATTTCTGCAGAAAAATGTACTGCCCCCCTCCCCCCAAGATTATTCTCTATCTTCCACAGTCTGAAATTAGTGTCGGTTAAAAAATATTTTTTTATAAAAGCAGTTTAGGGGGGTTGGAATTGACTCAATGGATGTTTTGGAGATACGTTTTTAAAGAAGCTGCCTGTTTATAACTCCTATTGTCTCTATGCAGGGTGGGAGTTGGAGGGATTGTAGCCTCCGAAGCCATACTTGGCACAACTACTGCCTCCCAACTCTCAACACTTGACTGATTGCTCTTCATCATTGGGAGCCTCTGGCGTCTTGAGCTGGACCCCAATAAGCGCTGAAACTCCCACTGAATGAATGAAGGTACAACAGCTCCGCTGGCATTGTAACGCCAGCTGAGGAGTGGGTGTGAGAAAGACCTGGAACGCGCTCGCCCCACCCGGTATCCATCAGCTCTCCCGGGCGGCGCCGAGCTCCCGCCCCGCTGCGGGGGGTCCCGTCGGGCAGCCTCTGGGCATGCTCAGTAGCAGCGGCAGCCGCGGGTCGCGCAGTCGGAAGCTCGCGGCTGCGGCGGCTGTGCAGGCGGCGCTGACGCGCGCGGCAGCTGAGGGGACTGGAGGACGGCGGGAGGGGGCGGGAGCGCTGGAGGTGGGGCCGCCGTCGCCGTCAGGGCCCCTGGGAGCGCGGGGCGCCGCCGCCACCGCCACCTCTCCTCGTCTCGGTTCCGTCTCCAGGGCTGCGGCGGTAACTGTGGCCGCAGCTGCAGAGCAGCGGGAGTCAGGAGCTGCGCTCCGCCGAGAGTTGGGCAGGGGAGCGCCTGCGCCTCCGCGGCGTCATGGGCCCCCTTCCCGGGCCTCAACGGGCACTAGCCGCGGGAACCCCCGGGCCTCCTCGCGGCCAAGCCTGAGCGACCCCCGGGTTCTCCGGCTCCCCCTCCCTCCGCCCTATTTTTTTCCTGCTCTCGCTGCAGCTACCGCTTCGGCTCTGTGTTATGGCAACGGAGCCGCCATCCCCCCTCCGACTCGAGGCTCCTGGCCCCCCAGAAATGCGGACCCCACCCGTGAGCGAGCCCCCCCCGAGGGCATCCCGAAGCCGGCAGGCGGCAGGCTCCGCTTCCTCAATGGTTGCGTGCCCCTCTCGCATCAGGTGGCCGGGCACATGTACGGAAAGGACAAAGTGGGTAAGTGTGGGTAGCGCGGGGCTCGCCGCTCCCCTTCCGCCTCCGCGAACCCCCGGCCGGCAGAGGCAGCTTGGCGCTCACCGGCCGGGCTGGACTCCCTGCGGTCTGGGCGATCAACTACCCCCCCCCCCCCCCGCCGGCTTCTTCCGCTGTCACCCAGAGCTCTCCTCGCGACCCTTGCAGCAAGGACTCGAAAGGGGGGCGATTTCTAGGGTTGGGGGCGTCAGACTAGCGGCAGGAGGTGGCGGGGAGAGGAGTGCCTGGTCTCTTCAGGAGGGTGGATGTTGGTTGGAGACGGCGTTGTTAGTGGGGGGAAAAAAAAAGGAACTTTATTTTCACTGGACGGGGAAGTAAATTCTCCCCTGCGCACAAGGTCTGTTTATTATAGGCGGGTAGCTATTGCACAAGAAAAGGAATGAAATGCAGATGATGCTAATCTGGTGCTTCTCTTCTTTGTGCAGCTGCATAGCTGGAGGGAAAGAAAAAATACAGGGCTTATTTCATTGATTCATTGAGGGCAAGAAAAAATATATGGCTTATTTCATTAACTGATTGACTGACTGACTGACTGACTGACTGACTGTTTGGGAACGCTTGTCTTGACTTACCCGAGATCTTTCTCCCTGCCCCGCAGAGAGGTTTTTCTGCTATCCCCTGGTTCTCAGGAGGCGTGGTTCCGGTAGTGCAGAAACTCGAATTCAGGGTAGGAAATAAACCCTGCTGTAGTACTAGAATGGTACACAGTTATAGACATTCAGTTATTCTTGATTATCTTTTTAAGACTATGTCATGGCCTGTGTAACGCATTTTGTGAGCCTACCACATTCGAAGTACAATACAGGACCTATCATAATTTATTCTCTTGGTGATGTAAAAGTTCAATTTAGGAACCATAATTCACCTAGCTTACTCACACTGGTACTCTGTGCCATGATTACTTGGGGAATCTGATATATGAGAATGTGAGTAGTGGGGGTCTTAGACTTGGAAACCACTAGATACTTTGGTTTATGCTAGTAAAATGATTCGGGTTTAGGCTGGTAAGATAATACTGACCTTTTTAGATGAGATAACTGAGACCAACCCTGGTTATGTGACAAGCCTGAAGGCACACAAGCTACCGTGTGTTAGAATTGGGAAACCAAGGGTCCTGCCTCAGTACTGTATTTTTCCACTGTGTATTGTTCTTACAGATTAACAACTCAACAAGGGTATTTGAAAATGGATGAGTACTCTTTTGAATGTATGTTATTTCTCAAAGAGCAACATTTCTTCCTGCTTTTATCTTTACCTAACCTTTCTTTTCTCTTGTTGAAAGTTAAGCATTAATGATCATATCCTGTAGATTGCATGCCTTTCTCCCCACTGAATTGTGCGTTCCTTGAAGTTAGAGACCTCATAGTCTTGTATTAGAGATTAAATTGAGAAATGTTGAGGGGTGACTGGGTGGCTCAGTCCGTTTGAGCATCTGTTGGTTTCTGCTCAGGGCATGATCCCAGGGTGGTGGGATGAGGCCAGTGTTGGACTCTTTGCTGAGTGAGGAGCCTGCTTAAGATTTTCTCTCTCCCTCTCCCCTCCCCTCCCTTTTCCTCTCTCTCTAACATAAAATATAAAAAAATAAAAATAAAATAAGGCTTTAAAAAGAATTGGGAAATGTTGAAAGGGTGAAAAATGACAGTTTTTTTTTTTTTTTTAGTACACACAGGTAAGGAAACAAATACAGTTCTCAAGATGCTTAGCCTAAATGGAAGGAAACAATGCATTCTTGTGTGTGTCTCTTCTGGTAATGAGAGTTTGAGAGTAATTATGGAATTAGTGTTAATAGGCTTATATTACATACTTATTGATTTATTTTAATGAATTGTAATGATAATATTCCTAATAATATTTTAGAAGCTGAAAAAAATAATTGTTTCCCTCAGGGTCCCTAGAGATCGGCTCATGTGCAACAGAGTATATGGATAAACAAAAAATCCCAACATAAACACAGTCTCAATGGTGATTGTCATTTGAGATTGTAACCATTGCTTATCAAAGTATGTAATAGTGAGCCTGTTGCCTGTTCACTAATTACAAATGTACTCTAAATGTGACTTTAAGCCACCTTTCAAAACAGTGGCTGAGAGAGTTAATTTGTCACCCAAATTACCTAATTAAAGTTAGTTGAGATTCTAAATAGTTGTTAATTTTATTGTTGCATTCAATGTAAAATAAGCTTTTTTTTTTCAATTTTGTAAGGTTCTCTTGATGAGGGGTAGCTTCAAACATACTGTACTAACAACCTAATAAATATTTTGTTGTATTTAATTCTCAATTATGTACACAACCTAACATATATTGTTAGTGGAAGGACACCTGAGGATGATAATCTTCCCTGTTCATAAAATGGATAACAAGATAGTCAGTAATTCAAAGTTCAAGAGTGTCTCTCTACTATCATAAATCACTTATAGTTGTAAAGTACGTTGTGTAGATCATACTTCAGTTTGCCTGTCAACTGAAATTCTCAGAATAAACTTTCTTAAAGACATTGTGTGGATATTTGTTTTGCTTTTTAAAATTTTTGTTACTGTCATTAAGTAAAGGTTTATCAGTTTAGGATTGATAAACCTATCTCCAAAAAGGAGTTGTTGGCTTTGTTAAATTAAAAATTAAGAACATGGAACCAATTGCACAAAGGCACTTGAACACAAAAATAGATTTTGTTACAGTTGAGTAATAAGAATATGTTATAGTTTTGTTATCAGTTATATTTTATATTTTTCGATGAAATAAGATTTCATGAATCATATTTCATTGAAGAACATTTCAGTCATTTCTAACAATACAAAGTTGTGTGTGTGTGTGTGTGTGTTTTAATTGTTAAAGTAGTACATGATCTTTTCGGAAAAAAAAATTCAAACAGCATAATTGTACCCTTTCCCCTCCTCTCCATCTTCCAGAGGTAGTCACTGGTAACTATTCCTCCTATATCCTTTGAGGTTTTTGTTTCTGGGCACATACATAAGAACATTAATACAACTCTGATTTTTTGTACGAAAACATGTATCAGCAACTTTTTGTTTTAATTCTGTATTATGTAGTATATCCATATTTTTGTACTTATAATACACTTCATTTTTTTAAAATACACCTCATTATATGCTTATATATAATATACTTCATTCTTTTAGAAAACTATTGTGTTCTACAGTATATCATAATTTAACTATTCCTCTAGTGGTGGATTTTTATATTTTCACTATATTTTTGCTATTATAAATATGTATTAAGCATTTTGTACATTATAGTATAGTGTATGTTATACATCGTGCAACATTTTCTATAGGGAGGTTTCACAAAAGTGTAAATGCGATCAATTTAAACTCCCAGAGCTCACCAAAGTTAGCATGAAATCTTCATTTTGTTTTGACATATAACATGTACCATTAATTTCTTTCAAAGGTCCTTAAACTTTCAAACAAATATTTGAAATCTGGTATTTGTTTCTTGATCCAACTAAGGATATAGAAATGAGGTAGTCTATAGGTAAAAGAATTTAAAGTGATTTATTTATTTTGGTTTATGGTCTATTTTATTAGATATGCCCTGAAACTAATTGACTTAAAATACTTTCAGACTTAGAGAAAAGTTGCAAGAACAATACAGAGAACTTAACATTTTGTGGAATTTCTCTCTTTATGCCCATTATTTTGGGGGAACTATTTGAGAATAGGTTGCATATATCTTGCCCCTTTTACACAGCAGTACTTCAGTGTGTATTTTCTTTATTTTTGTTTTTTGTTTTTATTTCTTTTTTTAAATTTTATTTAAATCCAAGCTAGTTAACATATAGTGTGGTAATGGTTTCAAGAGTAGAATTTAGTTATTCATCACTTACATAGAACACCAGTGCTCATCCCAGTAAGTGTCCTCCTTAATGCCCATCACTCATTTAGCCCATCTCTCCACCTAACACCCATCCAGCAACCCTCAGTTTGTTCTCTGTATTTAAGTCTCTTGTGGCTCTGTTTTTATCTTGTTTTTATTTCCCTTCCCCTATGTTCATCTGTTTTGTTTCTTAAATGCCACATATGAGTGAAATCCTATATTTATCTTTCTCCGACTGATCTATTTAGCTTTGCATAATACACTGTAGTTCCATCCATGCTTTTGCAAATGGCAAGATTTCATTCTTTTTGATCACTGAGTAATATTCTATTGTATGTAGATACCACATCTTTATCCATTCATCAGTTGATGGACACTTGGGCTCTTTCCATAATGTGGCTATTGTTGATGGTGATGCTACGAACATTGGGGTGCATGTGCCCCTTTGAATCAGTATTTTTGTATCCTTTGGATAACAGTGTGTGTTTTCTAGGAGTATACTTCAGTGTGTATTTCTGTAACCATAGCATGTTTATCAAATATGGGAAATTTAACAGTGATACAGCGTTTTATCTAATTTGTTACCTGTAGTCCATAATCTAATTTTGGCAACTGTTCCAATGCCTTTTATCACATTTATCGTATTTTTCTCAGCCCAGGATTTAGTTCAAGATCATTTATTGCATTTAGTTGTCCTGTCTCTTAGACTCCTTTAATTTATAACAATTCCTCAGCCTTTGTCTTTTATGACATTGTCATTCTTTATGAGTACAGGCTAGTTATTTTATGAAATGTTCTTTAATTTGAATTTCTGATGGGTTGTCAGGATGAGATTCAGGTGATGCATTTCTGATTTGAGCATTATACAAGTGTGTTCTCCTTAAGGTATCACATCTGGGGGCTCATAGTGTGCATCTGCCCATTATTAGTAATATTAATTTTGATCATCCTGTCCAGTTGTGGTCTGGCTTCTCCAGTATGTAGTTAATATTTTTCCCTTTGCAACTAATAAGCTGTTTGTGAAGAGACACTTTGAGATCATGATATATCCAGATCTTCATCATATTCTAGCCCTAGATTTGGCATTTATGGATGATTCTTGCCTGAAGCAATCTTTACTCTGAGAGTTGAAAAATTGTGATTTTTTTTTTCTTCCCAATTCTATCACTCCTATTTTAACAGCAGTCTGAGAAATAGCCCTCCCTTTACTCCTATATATGTATGTCCTTTTTTTTCTAAGTTTGTTTACTATCTTGAGAGAGAGGGCTCATGTGGAAGGAATTGAGGGTGCAGGGAGAAAGAGGGAGAGAGAGAATCCCAACCAAGCAGCCTCTGTGCTCTGAGTGCAAAGCCCAGCATAGGTCTGGATTTCATGAACTGTGAAATCATGACCTGAGCTGAAATCAAGCGTTGGACACTTAACCGACTGAGCCACCCAGGTTCCCCTGTCATTTATACTGTCAGTTTGGACCCATGGATTCTTATTTTATAAAGTGTCATGACCCTTTATAGAACGTATTTATTTTCCTGTTCAAATTGTTCCATATTTGGTTAGTGGGAGCACTTCCTTTCTTTATGTCACAAGTTATTTTAGACTCATCTCCTACTTTCCCTTCCCAGTTCTAGAACTAGCAATTTCTCTCAGGGGCCCTGGTTCATTTTCAGTGAGAAATTGTATTTGGAAACCAAGATCTGGGTGCTATTGGAGTGTTACTGCTTCCTGGCCTTTTCAGTAAACGTAACTGAAAAGAATGTGTAAATATTTTAGAAATTCTAATTTCCTACTAATACTTCCGATGTCATTCCAACTTCACAGAGTTCTTCCTTTTCCTTTCCTTTCCTTTCCTTTCCTTTCCTTTCCTTTCCTTTCCTTTCCTTTCCTTTCCCGATTCTAAATTTATATTTCCCATCTTCCTCAGTGAGAACTCTGGCTCCCAACATTGTTAATGTTTTTTGTGGGTTTTTTGGGTTTTCCTGTTGTTGTTGTTCTTTTGCTAGATCCTATAATTTTCAGAATTTCTATACACACCCTACTGTAGAAAACAAACCTAGAATAAAGAATTCAAAATGAAGTTCCCTTTTACCAAGGGTGTGTGGTTGGAAACTCTGTAAAAGTTTTTTGGATTAGGGTTTTGTTGTTTTTGTTTTGTTTTGTTTTTTGGTTATTTTTACCCCTTCTTTAAGGTAATATTATTTATTTGAAATACAGTTGGATTTATTTGTTTCTGTTTAAATTCAGTTCCTTCCCTTCATTTTTTATTTAATTATGTATTTTTGAATGCTTGTAAAATGAACATGCTTTCAAAAGGTTTACAGAAAGGTCTATCAGAAGTGTCACTCCAGGGGAGCCTGAGTGGCTCAGTCAGTTAAGCGGCTGACTCTTGATTTTGGCTCAGGTCATGATTTCCCAGTTTGTGAGTTCAAACCCCACAATGGGGTCTGCACTCGCAGTGAGGACTGGTTCTGATCCTCTGTCTCCCTATCTCTGCCCCTCTTCCACTTGCTAGCATGTACACACACACACACACTCTCTCTCTCTCAAAAATAAATATAAATGTTCAAAAAATTTTTTTAAAAACAGTGTCACTCCATTCTCTGTCACTCCACCCATTTCTTAGCATCCCTTGTAGGTATAATGTCATTGTTTTCTGATTTATCCTAAGTTACTTGTTGCAAAAATAAGCAGATATGTATAAATTTTCACATTTTTCTTTCTGACACAAAAAGTAGTATGCGATATATACTGTTTTGCACTTCACATTTTAAACTTAGTATGTCTTAGAAATCAGTAGTATCAGTTCATAGAGTGCTTCCTCATCCACTTTTACATCTCTGCTGTACTCCATTGTGCATGTACCCCAGTTTTTTCAATCAGGTTTCCTGGATTTGTTTTTGGACTTTTATTTATTTTCATTGATTTATTTGTTTATCCTAGCAGTAATATCTCATTGTTTTAATTCAGTGAGGTATTGAATCTTGATTACATCCCATTTTCTTTTTCAAGATTGTCTTGACAGTTTCTGGTCCTTTGCATTTCCATATAAAATTTAAATCAACTTGTCATTTTTCCCGAGAAAAGGTAAGGTTTTGTGTCTGCTTTGAGTCTGTAGGTTGCTTGGGTGAAAATTGGTTTCTTTATAATACTGAGTCTTCAATACGTGAATATGGTATATCTCTCCATTTATTTAGGCCTTCTTAAATTTCTCTTAGTCATAGTTTTCAGTGTAGAGATCTTACACAGCATTCATTAGATTTTCTCTAAGTATTTGATGCTACTGTAAATTGTACTGCCTTTTAAAGAATTTTTATTTTATTTTGGAAAAATTTTAAACTTACTTAAAAGTTGCAAGAATGGTACAATCAACTAATGTATACCATTTATCTAGGTTTACCTATTAATATTTTGCCACATATGCTTTATCACTCTCTGTATTTGATAATGATTTTGCAGAACCATTTAGGATTAAATTGCAGACCATCAGGACCTCTTTTCTCTAAATAATTAAGTCTGTCCTAAAAATGAGAACTTTTCTTACCTAACCATGGTAAAATGATCAAACTGAGAATATTTAACTTTAGGTTTTTGGTATTTTTTCTATGATATTCTTTGTAGCAATTTTCCCCCATCTAAGACTACAGATTGCATTTAGTTATTAGGACTCTTTAGTTGCCTGTCATTTGGAGCAGGTTTTCAGTTTTTTCTTTATGTTTTTTTATAACTGAAATATATGAAGAGTATATGCATGGCTTTTTGTAATATTCTTTAAGTTTGCCTAATTCTTCATGATTAGATTCAGATTAAGGCATTTTGGTCAGAATACTGTATTAGTTATTTTGAGTTCTTGAAGCATATCATAAAGCACAGAATGTCAATTTCATTACTGGTGTTGTGACTTTGATCACCTGGTTAGGTGATATCTGCCGGATTTTCCACTGTAAAGTTTTCGTTTTTCCTATTGTAATTAAGTAATTTGAAAGGAATAAAGAAACTGAGACTGTTCAAATCCTGTTCCTCATCAGTTTTCACCCAACATCATAAGCATCCATTGACAGTATTTGACCAACTCACTACTATATGGTAGTTGCAAAATGGTAATTTTCTAACTCTGTCATTCCTCTTGAATTTGTTTAGTTGCATTCTTCTTTAGGGAATTGTAGGTTTCTCTTTTCTCTCTCTTGCTTTCTTTCATTATAAGGATAGACTAATGGATTTTGGAAACTTTGATAGATGGATCTTATCCATTATTGTTACTGCTTATTTTGATGCTCAGATTGTCCCAAATTTGCGCAGTGGAAGCTTCTTCAAGCTGGCTCCTGGGTCTTTTCAACATTTCCCATTTTTCTTTTAAAGCGTTTTCTCACTTTCTGGCATAAAAAATTGTTCTATGTTCATCATGTACTTTCTCTGTTCCAGGCCTGGAGTGAGCTAATTTTTTTTCAAGAACTTGATTCCTTTAGGGATATATGGTATTTAAAAACCAAACTATGGGCACGAGGTGTAGTCATTGTTCCTTTGGTGTGGTTGCTGTTTGTCCTTTTGGCAGATTGGACTAAAAGGTACATAATTTCATATTTTTAAAATTTTGAGATCATACTTAAATACCTATAATTCAAACCTAATACCACAGGATTGTTCTTTACCTTCACCTGTTCTATATTTTTATATCCCTTCTTTCTCATTGAGAATTCTGTCTCACCCAAAATATCAATATATTTCCTCATTTTGAAATACTTAAACCAACTTTGCATTCCTGGAATAAGTCTACATGGTCATGATAAATTATCCTATGTATATTGCTGGATTAATTAGATTTACTGATGTTTCATTAAAGATTTCTGTGACTGTTCATTTGAGATAATTGTCTACAATTTTCTTTTAAGTCCTCATTGGGATTTTTAAAAAGAATATGCTGGTTTCATAAAATTAATGGGGAACTGTTCCTTTTCTGTTTTCTGAAAAGAAATTGATAAGATTGGTATTCTTTTTTTCTGTAAATGTTTGATAGAACTTAATGTTCACCTCATTTTGGCCTACAGTTGTCTCAGGATATTTAAAATTATGAACTCAGGAAACTGTGAGATCATGACCTGAGGCAAAACCAAGAGTTGGAAGCTTAACTGACTGAGCCACCCAGGTGCCTCTCAGAGTCTTAAATTTTTTCTGTTGTCCATTCTTATTTCATTGTTTGTTTTTGTTTTGTTTTTTTGGCTCTATTTATTTGGGGTTAATATACTACCTTTTTTTCTAGCATCATAAGTTGGAATCTTTTTTTTTTTTCTTTTCTAATATAAGCACTTAAAACTACACATTTTTCTTCTAAGTACTATTTTAGGTACATTTCACAAATTTTGATATGTTAGTTTTAATTATCATTTCATTAAAAGTGTGTTTTAATTTCCCTTGTGAATTTTGATCCCTGGATTAATTACAAGTGTATTTACTCCCCATCTATTTGCTTGTCTTTTTGTTTTTTTTTTCTTAAATTCTGCATATGAGTGAAATAATATGGTATTTGTCTTTCTCTGACTGACTTATTTTGCTTAGCATTACACTCTTCTGCTTGATCTGTGTTGTTGCAAATGGCAACATTTCATTCTTTTTTATTGCTGAGTAATATTCCTGTGTGTGTGTGTGTGTGTGTGTGTGTGTGTGTGTGTGTGTGTGTGTTTGTATATACCACATTTTTTTTTTTATCCATTCATCTGTCAGTGAACATTTGGGTTGCTTCCATTATTTGGCTGTTATAAATAACACTGCAATAAATGTAGCGGTGTATATATCTTTCCAAATTAGTGTTGCTGTAGTTTGGGGGTATTTATGCCCATTAGTGGAACTGGATCATATGGTAATTCTATATTTTTTTAAATGTTTATTTGTTTTTGAGAGAGTGCGTGAGTGGGGTAGGGGCAGAGAGAGAACAGAGGATCCAACATGGGCTCTGCCCTGACAGCAGAGAGCACCATGTGGGGCTCAAATTCACAAATTGTGAGATCATACCCTGAGCCAAAGTTGGATTTTTAACCAACTGAGCCACCCAGGCGCCCCTGGTAATTTTTTTTTTTTAACTTTTTGAGGAAACTACATCCTGTTTTCCACAGTGGCTACACCAGTTTACATTCCCACCAACAGTGCAGAAGTGTCCCTTTTTTCCACATCCTCACCAACACTTGCTTCTTGTATTTTTGATATTAGCCATTCTGACAGGTGCAAAGTGATACCTCATTGTGGTTTTGATTTGCATTTCCCTAATGATTAGTGATGTTGGACATCTTTTCATGTGTCTGCTGTCCATCTAGATGTCTTTGGAGAAATGTCTGTTCATAATTTCTGCCCAATTTTTAATTGGATTATTTGTTTTTTGGATGTTGGTTGTGTGTGTTCATTATGTATTTTAGATACTAATCCTTTACTGGCTATATCATTTGCAAATATCTTCTCCCATTCATTAGCTTGTCTTTTAGTTTTGTTGGTTGTTTCCTTCACTGTGCACAAGCTTTTTATTTTGATGTAGTCCCAATAGTTTATTTCTGCCTTTGTTTCCTTTGCCTTTCCTTTGTTTCCTTTGTTTCCATATCTAGAGAGAAGTTGCTACAGCCAATATCAGCGAAATTACTGCCTGTGCTAGGATTTTTATGGTTTCAGGTCCCACATTTAGCTCTTTAGTCCATTTTTAGTTTATTTTTGTGTATGGTGTAAGAAAGTGGTCCAGTTTCATTCTATTGCATGTTGCTGTCCAGTTTTCCCAGCACCATTTGTTAAAGAGACTTCTTCTCCATTGTATATTCTTTCCTTCTTTGACCATATAATCATGGGCCTATTTCTGGGTTTTCTGTTTTGTTCTATTGATCTATGTGTCTGTTTTTGTGCAGGTACCATCCTGTTTTGATTATGACAGCTTTATAATATATCTTGAAACTTGGGATTGTGATACCTCCTGGTTTCTTCTTTTTCAAGATTGCTTTGGCTATTCAGCTTTGGCTATTGTGGCTTCATACAAATTTTGGAATTCTTTATTTTAGTTCTGTAAAAAATGTTATTTTGATAGAAATTGCATTAAATCTGTAGATTGCTTTGGGTAGTATGGACATTTTTACCAGTTAATCTGTTATTGACCCAGGCTTCCAAGATGCTTTCTTTTGTATCTTGACAGTTTTCAGCTGGAGTGATTTGGCTGTTTTGGTTTACTTTTGGATTCTGCAATGTTTGGAGCTACCATTTTCCCCTCCACAGCTACTTTCTTTAAAAAACTTGGAGGGTATGTGTTGCAGAGTGAGTAGTGTTGAATTGTTGAACCAAGTAGTCTGTTTTTGTGTTAGAGGACTATTGTCTCTAAACCACTTTGCTACACCACACTGTTGTCTACAGTCTAGCTGATTTCTGTTTGCCTGATAAAATGTATTTGCCTAATGGTAGGTTCACCTGTATCTAGAGTAGGTCCCTGGCCCAAGGTAGGGAAGCAGCATGGTTCACTCCCCATATATGAATGCTCCATTCTCTGACCCTGTGGAATTTAGTTCATCAGGGCTTCTTTGCCTCTACCACTCCTCATTAGCCCATAGAAAATATCTTATTGCCAAGGGAATGCAGGCCTTTTTTGTTCAACATCCCAAACTTCAGGAACAGAATTTCTCTTCAGTAATTTATAGTTATATTAGATTACTCCTTAAATTCCCAAAATCTTTCAACTACTTACCAACCAGTCTTAACATATGGCTGAATATTTACCTTTCTTCTATTCTATATCTAGGTGTTAAATAAACTTGATAACTGTACTTCTTCAGATTTTCTGCTTCTGTTGATTAAATTCTGTATTTTTGTAATGATTCAAAATTCCTGACTTGCCAAAAGAAATAGAAGCCTAAGTGGCATATTTTCTCAAAATAAATAGGTTATTTGAGCCCTATTGTGTTTTAACAGGCATGATTTTGTGAAATCTTAGTATTTGAAAATTTAAGAGTTTAATGTATACATTTGGGAATGATTCTTCATGGTATAGAGACAGGGCCAGTGCTGGTACATATGTGATGACTTTAGGTAAGGGCTGCTCCTTTGAGTGAGCTGGTTATGAAAAGTTGTACCTTCCTGCTCCCGGCTTGGTGTCTGATTTCAGACCCCACTTTTCCCAGTGGCTTGGTAGCTTCATACTATCTGTGCATTGTACATCTGAATCAGGAAAAGTTTTTAGTTGCTTTCTTATAACAAGAGAAACTTTAAAAAGTTACACAATAGAACCTTCATATAGTTCCACATTTAACGTGTATTTTTTTTCTGTTTACAAGAGTATAATCAATTTATGCTACTGCTTTTAACTTCTTGTTTAACTATAAATTAACATCTCCCAGAAAGACTGTTACTGAAGAATTTCTATAAAAATTTAGGAATATATTCTATTTATTAGAATTTTTGAGAGGTTCTCTAACGGGAGTAGTAGTTGGAGACAATAAAACCATAATATTTGGAATTTGTGTTCTGGTGCTTTGCATATAACAAGCACTGAAATGTATCGGTTAAATGTTAAAATTTCTGAAGTAAGGAAGACAGACCCCTGATTTTTATGAATGTGATTTATCTGTAACTTTAGGAACACATCTATTCTATGATGCAAGGTATACTGTTATCAAAGCATTAAAAAATACCTAAATTTTGTTCCATAGGTATCCTGCAACATCCGGATGGCACAGTTTTGAAACAGTTACAGCCACCTCCCAGGGGTCCAAGAGAGCTGGAATTCTATAATATGGTAAGTGAGGTAAGATTTGTTTTGTTGTATTCAAAGAGTTTTTCATAGTTTTCTGATGATGACTCGGTAAGAAATACATTTGACAGTAGTGCCTGGGTGGCTCAGTCAGTTAAGCATCTGACTCTTGATTTTGGCTCAGGTCATGACCTCACAGTTTGTGGGATTGAGCCCCATATTGGGTTCTGTGCTGATAGCTTGCAGCCTGCTAGGGATTCTCTCTCTACCTTTCTTTCTGCTCCTCTCCCTCATGCATGCTTTCTTTCTCTCTCACAAAATAAATAAATATTAAAAAAAAAAAAAAAAAAGAAATACATTTAACAGCATGTCCTGGTATATTGTATATGTCACTGAAACAAAATCTTCAAGAAGCAAAATGCTTGTCTTTACTGATACAGTCTTGTATTTTCTACTCTACTTCATTTTTTCTTTTTCTTTTTTTTAAATTTTTTTTAAAGGTTTTATTATCCATATTTGAGAGAGAGGGAGACAGAGCGTGAGGAGGGGAGGGGCAGAGAGAGAAAGAGGGAGACCCAGAATCTGAAGCAGGCTCCAGGCTCCAAGCTGTCAGCACAGATCCCGACGCAGGGCTCGAACCCACGAACCATGGGATCATGACCAGAGCCAAAGTTGGACGCCTAACAGACTGAGCCACCTAGGCACCCCTACTCTACTTCATTTTTTAAAGATCCTTATTCTGATCCACTAGATTGATTTCAATTAATGGGGTTTTGACCTACATTTTAAAAAACACTTAACTGAGGGACTATTTGTATTTCTCAGAAATGCTGAGTTTAAATGTTTTTATTTTCACTACAGAATTTTTTAGAATCTTAAATGTGCTAATGTGCATTGTGAATCTCCTAAGTGAGGGAGGGGGAAAAGGGCATACTTAACATTCACTTAACTCTATGACTGGAAATACTTTTTAGTGCATTCACAATTTTTTCAACCACCACCTCTGTCTAATTACAAAACATTTTCATCACAGAAAAGAAAACCCTGTACATGTTAAGCCTTCTCTGGCAACCACTAATCCGTTTTTTATGGACTTATGTATTTAGGATATTTTATATAAATGGAATTATAAAATATGTGTCTGGGTTTCGTTTAGCATAACTTTTTTTTTTTTTTTTGAGAGACCGTGTGCACACAAGCAGGTGAGGGGCAGAGGTAGAGGGAGAGAGAGAATCTTAAGCGGGATCCATGGCCAGCATGGAGTCTGACATGAGGCTTAATCTCACGACCTTGAGATCATGACATGAGCTGAAATCAAGAGTCTGATGCTCAATAGACCAGGCCATCCAGACACCCCAGCATAACGTTTTTAAAGTTCATCTACATTATAGTATGCATTAGTATTTTGTTCCCTTTTATGGCTGAGTAATACTCAATTTTACTTAATGCCACATTTTGTTTATCCATTCACCCATTGATGGATATTTGGGTTGTTTTCATCTTTTGGCTTTCGTAAATTGTATTGCTGTGAACGTTCCTGTAAAAGTATTTGTTTGAGTACCTGTTTCCAATTTTTTTTTCAATATTTGAAGTTTATTGTCATATTGGTTTCCATACAACACCCAGTGCTCATCCCAAAAGGTGCCCTCCTCAATACCCATCACCCACCCTCCCCTCCCTCCCACCCCCTATCAACCCTCAGTTTGTTCTCAGTTTTTAACAGTCTCTTATGGTTAAGCTGTCTTCCACTCTAACCTCTTTTTTTTTTTTTTCTCAGGATCCACCTAAGAGTGAAACCATATGGTATCTGTCTTTCTCTGTATGGCTTATTTCACTTAGGATCACACTCTCCAGTTCCATCCATGTTGCTACAAAGGGCCATATTTCATTCTTTCTCATTGCCATGTAGTACTCCATTGTGTATATAAACCACAATTTCTTTATCCATTCATCAGTTGATGGACATTTAGGCTCTTTCCATCATTTGGCTATTGTTGAGAGTGCTGCTATAAACATTGGGGTACAAGTGCCCCTGTGCATCAGTACTCCTGTATCCCTTGGGTAAATTCCTAGCAGTGCTATTGCTGGGTCATAGGGTAGGTCTATTTTTAATTTTCTGAGGAACCTCCACACTTTTCCAGACTGGCTGCACCAATTTGCATTCCCACCAACAGTGCAAGAGGGTTCCCATTTCTCCACATCCTCTCCAGTATCTATAGTCTCCTGATTTGTTCATTTTGGCCACTCTGACTGGCATGAGGTGATATCTGAGTGTGGTTTTGATTTATATTTCCCTGATGAGGAGCGACGTTGAGCATCTTTTCATATGCATGTTGGCCATCCGGATGTCTTCTATAGAAGTGTCTATGCATGTTTTCTGCCCATTTCTTCACTGGATTATTTGTTTTTCGGGTGTGGAGTTTGCTGAGCTCTTTATAGATTTTGGATACTAGCCCTTTGTCTGATATGTCATTTGCAAATATCTTTTCCCATTCCGTTGGTTGCCTTTTAGTTTTGTTGGTTTCCTTTGCTGTGCAGAAGCTTTTTATCTTCATGAGGTCCCAGTAGTTCATTTTTGCTTTTAATTCCCTTGCCTTTGGGGATGTGTCAAGTAAGAAATTGCTATGGCTGAGGTCAGAGAGGTCTTTTCCTGCTTTCTCCTCTAAGGTTTTGATGGTTTCCTGTCTCACATTCAGGTCCTTTATCCATTTTGAGTTTATTTTTGTGAATGGTGTGAGAAAGTGGTCTAGTTTCAATCTTCTGCGTGTTGCTGTCCAGTTCTCCCAGCACCATTTGTTAAAGAGACTGTCTTTTTTCCATTGGATATTCTTTCCTGCTTTGTCAAAGATTAGTTGGCCATACGTTTGCGGGTCTAGTTCTGGGGTTTCTATTCTATTCCATTGGTCTATGTGTCTGTTTTTGTGCCAGTACCATGCTGTCTTGATGATTATAGCTTTGTAGTAGAGGCTAAAGTCTGGGATTGTGATGCCTCCTGCTTTGATCTTCTTCAAAATTACTTGGGCTATTTGGGGCCTTTTGTGGTTCCATATGAATTTTAGGATGGCTTGTTCTAGTTTCGAGAAGAATGCTGGTGCAATTTTGATTGGGATTGCATTGAATGTGTAGATAGCTTTGGGTAGTATTGACATTTTGACAGTATTTATTCTTCCAATCCATGAGCACGGAATGTTTTTCCATTTCTTTATATCTTCTTCAATTTCCTTCATGAGCTTTCTATAGTTTTCAGCAGACAGCTCTTGTACATCTTTGGTTAGATTTATCCCTAGGTATTTTATGCTTCTTGGTGCAATTGTGAATGGGATCAGTTTCTTTATTTGTGTTTCTGTTGCTTCATTATTAGTGTATAAGAATGTAACTGATTACATTGATTTTGTATCCTGCAACTTTGCTAAATTCATGTATCAGTTCTAGCAGACTTCTGGTGAAGTCTATCAGATTTTCCATGTATAATATCATGTCATCTGCAAAAAGTGAAAGCTTGACTTCATCTTTGCCAATTTTGACGCCTTTGATTTCCTTTTGTTGTCTGATTGCTGATGCTAGCACTTCCAACACTATGTTAAACGACAGCGGTGAGAGTGGACATCCCTGTTGTGTTCCTGATCTCAGGGAAAAAGCTCTCAGTTTTTCCCCGTTGAGGATGATGTTAGCTGTGGGCTTTTCATAAATGGCTTTTATGATGTTTAAGTATGTTCCTTCTATCCCGACTTTCTCAAGGGTTTTTATTAAGAAAGGGTGCTGGATTTTGTCAAAGGCCTTTTCTGCATCGATTGACAGGATCATATGGTTCTTATCTTTCCTTTTATTAATGTGATGTATCACATTGATTTGCGAATGTTGAACCAGCCCTGCATCCCAGGAATGAATCCCACTTGATCATGGTCAATCATTCTTTTTATATGCTATTGAATTCGATTTGCTAGTATCTTATTGAGAATTTTTGCATCCATATTCATCAGGGATATTGGCCTGTAGTTCTCTTTTTTTATTGGGTCTCTGTCTGGTTTAGGAATCAAAGTAATACTGGCTTCATAGAATGAGTCTGGAAGTTTTCCTTCCCTTTCTATTTTTTGGAATAGCTTGAGAAGGATAGGTATATTCTCTGCTTTAAACGTCTGGTAGAACTCCCCTGGGAAGCCATCTGGTCCTGGACTCTTATTTGTTGGGAGATTTTTGATGACTGATTCAATTTCTTTGCTGGTTATGGGTCTGTTTAGGTTATGATCTATCCATTTCTGTAAGTGGAGTGTTAAAGTCCCCTGCAATTACCACATTCTTATCAATAAGGTTGCTTATGTTTGTGAGTAATTGTTTTATATATTTGGGGGCTCCTGTATTCGGCGCATAGACATTTATAATTGTTAGCTCTTCCTGATGGATAGACCCTGTGATTATTATATAATGCCCTTCTTCATCTCTTGTTACAGCCTTTAATTTAAAGTCTAGTTTGTCTGATATAAGGATGGCTACTCCAGCTTTCTTTTGACTTCCAGTGGCATGGTAAATAGTTCTCCATCCCCTCACTCTCAATCTGAAGGTGTCCTCAGGTCTAAAATGAGTCTCTTGTAGACAGCAAATAGATGGGTCTTGTGTTTTTATCCATTCTGATACCCTATGTCTTTTGGTTGGCGCATTTAGTCCATTTACATTCAGTGTTATTATAGAAAGATATGGGTTTAGAGTCATTGTGATGTCCATAGGTTTCATGGTTGTAGTGATGTCTCTGGTACTTTGTCTCACAGGATCCCCCTTAGGATCTCTTGTAGGGCTGGTTTAGTGGTGACGAATTCCTTCAGTTTTTGTTTGTTTGGGAAGACTTTATCTCTCCTTCTATTCTAAATGACAGACTTGCTGGATAAAGGATTCTTGGCTGCATATTTTTTCTGTTCATCACATTGAAGGTCTCCTGCCATTCCTTTCTGGCCTGCCAAGCTTCAATAGAGAGATCAGTCACGAGTCTTATAGGTCTCCCTTTATATGTTAGAGCACGTTTATCTCTAGCTGCTTTCAGAATTTTCTCTTTATCCCTGTATTTTGCCAGTTTCACTATGATATGTCGTGCAGAAGATCAATTCAAGTTAAGTCTGAAGGGAGTTCTCTGTGCCTCTTGGATGTCAATACCTTTTTCCTTCCCCAGATCAGGAAGTTCTCAGCTATTATTTCTTCAAGTACACCTTCAGCACCTTTCCCTCTCTCTTCCTCCTCTGGAATACCAATTGTGCGTATATTATTTCTCTTTAGTGCATCACTTAGTTCTCTAATTTTCCGCTCATACTCCTGGATTTTTTATCTCTCTTTTTCTCAGCTTCCTCTTTTTCCATAATTTTATCTTCTAGTTCACCTATTCTCTCCTCTGCCTCTTCAATCCAAGCTGTAGTTGTCTCCATTTTATTTTGCAGTTCATTGATAGCATTTTTTAGCTCCTCCTATTCCTTAATCCCTTGATCTCTGTAGCAAGAGATTCTCTGCTGTCCTTTATACTGTTTTCAAGCCCATCGATTAATTTTATGACTATTCTAAATTCACTTTCTGTTATATTGTTTAAATCATTTTTGATCTGTTCGTTAGCTGTTGTTATATCCTGGACGTTTTTCTGAGGGGAATTCTTCCGTTTCGTCATTTTGGATAGTCCCTGGAGTGGTGCGGAACTTTGGGGCACTTCCCCTGTGCTGTCTTGAATTATTTGTGTTGGTAGGCAGGGGCGCAGTCAGACCTGATGTCTGCCCCCAGCCCACTGCTGGGGCCACAGTCAGTCTGGTGTGTGCCTTCTCTTCCCCTCTCCTAGGGGCAGGATTCACTGTGGAGTGGTGTGGCCCGTCTGGGCTACTTGCACACTGCCAGGCTTGTGGTGCTGGGGATCTGGTGTATTAGCTAGGGTGGATCAGCAAGGTGCACAGGGGCGGGAGGGGCAGGCTCAGCTCGCTTTTCCCTAGGTGATCCGCTTCGGGAGGGGCCCTGCCGCACCGGGAGGGAGTCAGACCCGCCGGAGGGATGGATCCGCAGAAGCACAGCGTTGGGTGTTTGCACAGTGCAAGCAAGTTCCCTGGCAGGAACTGGTTTCCTCTGGGATTTTGGCTGGGGGATGGGCGAGGGAGATGGCGCTGGCGAGCGCCTTTGTTCCCCACCAAGCTGAGCTCTGTCGTCCAGTGCTCAACAACTCTCCCTCCCGTTGTCCTCCAGACCTCCCGTTCTCCGAGCAGAGCTGTTAGCTTATAACCTTCCAGATGTCAAGTCCCGCTTGCTGTCGGAACACACTCCGTCCGGCCCCTCCGCTTTTGCCAGCCAGACTCGGGGGCTCTGCTTGGCCGGCGGGCCGCCCCTCCGCCCTGGCTCCCTCCCGCCAGTCCGTGGAGCGCACACAGCCTCTCCGCCCTTCCTACCCTCTTCCGTGGGCCTCTCGTCCGTGCTTGGCTCCGGAGACTCTGTTCTGCTAGTCTTCTTGGTTATTTAGGCAGGTGTAGGTGGAATCTAAGCAATCAGCAGGACGCGCAGTGAGCCCAGCGTCCTCCTACGCCGCCATCTTCCACCTGTTTCCAATTTTGGATATAGACCCATAAGTGGAATTGGTGGGTCATATGATAATTATACATTAAACTTTTTGAGGAACTGTCGGTGTTTCCCAGAGTGGCTTTACCATTTTATATTTTCACCAGCAATATATGAGGTTTCCAATTTCTCTTATCCTCGCCAACATTTGTTAGGGTTTTGTTTGTTTTTTTAATGACCATCCAAGTGAGTGGTAAAGTGTTAATCTCAGCGGTTTGTTTGATTTGCATTTCCCTAATGGCTAATGATGTTGAGCATCTTTTCATATACTTACTGGCCATGTGTATTTCTTCTTTGGAGTCCTATCTACTCAGATCCTTTGCTTAGTTTTTCATTGAGTTGTCTTTTTTATTTAGTTGTAGGAGTTCTTTATGTATAGATAAAAGTCCCATGTCAGATAGATGAATGGAAGCCAATGAAAATGAAAACAGACATTCCAAAACCTTTCGGATGCAGCAAAGGCAGTCATAAGGGGGAAGTATATAGCAATCCAGACCTTCTGAAAGAAGGAAGAAATGTCTCAAATATACAACCTAACCTTATACCTAAAGGAGCTGGAAAAAGAATAGCCAATAAAGCTGAAAACCATCAGAAGAACAGCAATATTAAAGTTTAGAGCAGAAATCAATGATATCGAAATCCAAAAAAACAGAACAGATCAATGAAACTAGGAGCTGGTTCTTTGAAAGAATTAACAAAATTGATAAACCCCTAGCCAGACTTATCAAAAAGAAAAAGGAAAGGACCCAAATAAATATCATGAATGAAAGAGATCACAACCAACACCACAGAAATACAATTATAAGAGAATATTATGAACAACTGTGTGCCAACAAATTGGACACTCTGGAAGAAATGGGTACGTTCCTAGAAGCATATAAACTAGCAAAACTAAAACAGGAATAAATAGAAAATTTGAACAGACCAATAACCACTAAAGAAATTGAATCGGTAATAAAAAATCAAACTAACAAGGGGCACCTGGGTGTCGCAGTCAGTTAAGCATCTGACTCCTGGTTTGGCTCAGGTCATGGTCTCACAGTTTCATGAGTTTAAGCCCCACATCAGTCTCTGCGCTGGCAGCACAGAGCCTGCTTGGGTTTCTCTCTCTCTCCCTTTCTTTGGTGCTGTCTCTCAAAAAAAAATAAACTTAAAAAAAAATCAAACAAGACAAATAGACAAGAGTCTAGGGCCAGATGGCTTCCTGGGGGAATTCTACCAAACATTTAAATGAGAATTAATACCTATTCCTTTGAAACTGTTCCAAAAAATAGAAGTGGAAGGAAAACTTCCAAACTCATTTTATGAGGCCCGCATTACCTGGAGTCCAAAACCAAACCAAACCTTTCCTAAAAAGGAAAATTACACACCAGTTTCACTGATGAACATGGATGCAAAAATTCTCAACAAGATACTAGTAAATTGAATCTAATAATAGATTAAAATAAATATTTACCATGATCAAGTGGGATTTATTCCTGGGCTGCAGGGCTGTTTCAATATCCACAAATCAACAGATGAAAGAAAGAACCGCATGATCCTGTCAATAGATGCAGAAAAAGCTTTTGACAAAATACATCATCCTTTCTTGATAAAAACCTTCAAAAGAGTAGGGATAGAAGGAACATACATACTTCAACATCATAAAGTCCACGTGCAAAAGAGCCACACACCCACAGCTTATACCATCCTCAATGGGAAAATCTCAGAGCTTTCCTCCTAAGGTCAGGAACACAACAGGGATGTCGACTCTCACCACTGTTGTTCAAAATAGTACTGGAAGTTCTAACCTCATCAGTCAGACAACAGAAATAAATAAAAGGCATCCAGATCAGCAAGTAAGAAGTCAGACTTTCACTCTTTGCAGATGACATGATACTCTTACATGAGGGGCGCCTGGGTGGCGCAGTCGGTTAAGCGTCCGACTTCAGCCAGGTCACGATCTCGCGGTCCGTGAGTTCGAGCCCCGCATCAGGCTCTGGGCTGATGGCTCGGAGCCTGGAGCCTGTTTCCGATTCTGTGTCTCCCTCTCTCTCTGCCCCTCCCCCGTTCATGCTCTGTCTCTCTCTGTCCCAAAAATAAAAAAAAAAAAAAAAAAAAGAAAACCCAAAAGACTCCACTGAAAAATTGCTAGAACTGATACATGAATTCAAAGTCACAGGGTTTAAAATCAACATACAAAAGTCTGTTGCGAATGTATACACCAATAATGAAGCAGCAGAAAAAAATCAAGGAATCGATCCCATTTATAAGTACACCAAAACCTGTAAGATACCTAAAAATAAATCTAACCAAACAGGTGAAAAATTTATACACTGAAAACTATAGAATGCTTATGAAAAAAACTGAAGAAGACAAAAGGAAATGGAAAAGCATTCCACGCTCATGGATTGGAAGGACAAATATTGTTAAAATGTTGATACTGTCCAAAGCAATTTACACATTCAGTGCAATCCCTATCGAAATAACAGCATTCTTCACAGAGCTAGAGCAAACACTCCTAAAATTTTTATGGAACCAGAAAAGACCCCCCAAATGGCCAAACAGTTTTGAAAAAGAAAACCAAAGCTGGAGGCATCACAATTTGGGACTTCAAGCTGTACAAAGCTGTAATCACCAAGACAATATGGTACTGACACAAAAACAGACACATAGATAAATGGAACAAAACAGAAAACCCAGAAATGGACCCACTAATGTATGGCCACCTAATCTTTGACAAAGTAGGAAAGTGCACCCGATGGAAAAAAGTCTCTTCAGCAAATGTTGGGAAAACTGGACCACTTTTTACACCATACACAAAAATAAATTCAAAATGGATAAAAGACCCAAATGTAAGATAGGAAACCATCAGAATGCTATAGGAGAATACAGGCAGTAACCTCTTTGACCTCTGCCGCAGTAGCTTCTTACTAGACATGTCTCCAGATGCGAGGGAAACAAAAGCAAAAATGAACTATTGGGACCTCATCGAGATACAGTGCTCCTGCACAGCAAAGGAAACAATAAACAACAGTAAAAGGCAACTGACAGAATGGGAGAAGGTATTTACAAATGACATATCTGATAAAGGGGCCTTCCAAAGAAGGCAGCCGGTTGGCTAATAGACACATGAAAAGATGCTCAACATTTCTCCTCATCAGGGAAATACAAATGAAAACCACAATGAGGTACCACCTCACACCTGTCAGAACGGCTAAAATTAACCCAGGAAACAACAGATGTTGGCAAGGATGTGGAGAAAGGGGAACCCTTTTGCTCTGCTGGTGGGTATGCAAACTGGTGCAGCCACTCTGGAAAACAGTATGGCGGTCCCTCAAAAAATTACAAATACCCTACAACCCAGCAATTGCAGTACTAGCAATTTATCCAAAGGATACAAAAATGCTGATTTGAAGCAATTTTTATAGCTGCACTATCAACAGTAACCAAATTATGGAAAGTGCCCAAATGTCCATCAACTGATGACAGATAAAGATGCACACATGTATATGTCTGTATACACACACACACACACACAGGAATATTACTTGGCAATGAAGAAGAATGAAATCTTGCCATTTGCAACAACATGGATGGAACTACAGTGTATTATGCTGAGTGAAATAAGAGAAAAATATGATTTCACTCATGTGAAATTTAAGAAACAAAACAGATGAACATAGGGGAAAAGAATGAAAAATAAAATAAGATAAAAGCAGAGAGGGAGGCAAACCATGAAAGACTCTTAAATACAGAGAACAAACTGAGGGTTGCTTGAGGGGTGTTGAGTGGGGGGATGGGCTAAATGGGTTTTGGGCATTAAGGATGGCACTAGTTGGGATGAACACTGGGAGTTGTATGTAAGTGATGAATCACTGGGTTCTACTCCTGAAACCAATAGTACACTATATGTTAACTAACTTGAATTTAAAAAAAAAACTTTTTTTTTGTCCAAGATCATTTAAATAGTTAACAGTGGCCCCAGGATTTGAACTTAGGCAGTCTGGTTCTAGAATATGTGCTTTTAACTGCTACACACTGTCTCTTGTTTGAAGAATGTATTTTATATTCACTCTGTAAAAGTCTTGTACATAATTTATTCTAGGTACCTTATTTTTTATTATTGTAAATAATATTTTTTGAGGTAAGTTTCCCAGTGATTGCTAATATAAGAATGAAAACGTTTGTACAGTGTTTGTTATATCTAGTAATCTTGTTGAACTATAACAGTTCTAATTGTTTTCTATGTAAGCAGTTCTGTGATTGGAAGGGTTTTTTGTTGCTGTTGTTCCTTGTATAGATATATATACACATACATTTTTTAAATGTTTATTTTTGAAAGAGAGAGAGAGACAGAGCATAGAGCATGAGTGGGAGAGGGACAGAGAGACAGAGGGAGACATAGAATCTGAAGCGGGCTCCAGGCTCTGAGTTGTTAGCACAGAGTCTGACTTGGGGCTTGAACTCAAGTGCTGTGAGATCATAATGTGAGCCGACACTTAACTGACTGAGCCACCCAGGCACTCCTGAATCCATGTATTTCTGTCAAGTAGTTCCAGTTCTGTGCTATATAGAAGCAATGATGGGAGGGGGGAATGCATCTTCCTCTCAGTTAACATTTCTCCATTTAAGTATGACTTTCTAAGTTTCTGATTACAAATTTCTTCTCAGGTTAAGGAAGTTGCCTGTTGTGTGAGTCAAGAAACAAATGGTACACTTTGTTTATTTACCAGGGTGTGGTTAGAGCTTAAGGCCACTTGCAAGAGATAATGCTTTACTATCCCTGGGCCTAAAAGGGTAAAGAAAGGGAGTGGTTACTAGAACCCAGGGAAGTTAACTTTAGCAGAAGTCTTGTACTGAGAAGGAGGGAATTAGAGAAGTAAATAACCTGACCTCAACTCTTTTCCTACCCTCCACTGTCTTGCTCCATTAAGCGACAAGGGACCCCCATTGATACAGTTGAGTCAAATTAGCTTCTTGGAAAAAGAGGAAGATACATAGCATCTTTTCTATCTTTATTTCAAGAAACAATTTAAAATATGAATGGGTATTGAATATTTTTCACCTACCTTTTCTGTATTTATTGAAATGATTTTATGAGTTTCCTCCTTTAATCTGTTCAATCTGAACTATTATTTTCGTCACATATTTTCTTTGTCTGGTTTTGATATCAGGTTTCTTTTAGCTTCATGATATGAGTTGAGGAGCATTTATTTTTCTGTTTTGTGGAAGAATTTGTATCAGATAAGGATTTTGTTCCTTAAAGTCCTGATAGAACTTAACTAAATTCATCAGAGTAGCCAAATGTCTGTCTCTGTCTTTTCTTTTTCCCTTTCCTTTTTTCCTATCTTTTTTTCATTTCATTCTCTTTCCTGGGAAAGGATAGATTTGTAACCACTGATTCAGTTTCTTAAATATCTTGAATTTTTGTCAATGTGATAGTAAAATATAGTTGGATTATATTTTAATCTACTTATGACTCCTTTTTTATTCCTGATGTTGTTTATTTGTTGCTTCTATCTTTTTCTATATCAGCATTGCCACCAGCATTTTTGGAGTACAATGGTAGGGGAAGGGAGAAGATGCCAAAGTTTTTACTGTTCAGTAGTTAGACTTTCATTTACTCTCCCTGTTTTAGGATAGTAACTCTGACCTCCTCTGTGTCCACCTTTATGCCTAGACCCTAAATTCAGAGATCCTTTGGTTGAAGTCTTTGGAGTGGATCTTTATGAAGCCCAAACATCACTGCTTAGCTTACTGCTTTTGATTTCCTCTTTACTTATATAGACCCCTATGAATTTCCTTTCTTTCCTTGGGAGCTCAGCTATGCATTTAAGAAAATATTTGTTATATTTTATCCTACATCTCTCTAGTAGAAAAGTTTTTTAGGTTATCTAGTCCGGTGTGTTGAAGTAAATACCAGGCCTAGTACTTTAAAAAAATATTTAAAGTAAAAAGGGAAAGTTTATCTCTCTACTCTTCCAGTTCTTTTATCTTTTTCATGAATAAAAATATCATCAACTTCTTTAACTACTAAGTACATAGAGATATACCTAGTTCCTCCATCTTGTTGTTATGTCATCATGAACACTCTGCCCTCTGTTCCTTAGGCCAGGAACAGAGAGATGATAAGGTACACCCTTCTCTTAATTACCTTGGCCTAGAAGTGACTAATACCACTTCTGCTCACATTTCAGTAGATCACATGGATATTTGGTGAGTGTATGCCACACTTGAGTTCATTCTGTAGAATTGGCTTGTAGGTGTAACTACTTGACATGAATATGGCTTGACAAATATAATTAGAATTGTAATACTAAGATTTCATAAACATTTTACACCCATAAACTTTAATGGTTTTGGATAATTAGGTAGACCATATTGTGAGAGTTTGTTGGATAAAATGTCTTATAAGTTGTGTTTTAAACAAAAATAGTTTCTTTCCCTCATCTTTTAGGAAACAAACAATCTAGTTCCAGGATACAGGAACATTTTAGTATTTTCTAGAATTATTATTGGTTATAAATCAAGGAATTAAATGCACAATAATTGGACTTAATTAAGTTAAAGGATAATTTTTTTAAAGGTAAAATCACAACTCCCTTGTAGACATGAAATAAATAGTTGTTAAAGATTTTGTTTAATGAGGGAACCAAGCAGATATTGAAACTGGTTCAGAAGAGAAGCCAAAGAAGAACAAATTTATAAGGAATAAGGGAAGTTAAAATAAGTATATATGTGTGGATACTGAATTCCCCCCTCCCATGGTGGGTAGAGGGTGGAGGGAAGTCAGTTGAACCTCCTCTGGCCAGAATTTATTTATGTTTCTGTGGACAGGAATTATTTTGTATTTGCGTAAAGCTTTATCTACATTTTACGTAGTTGTAAAATAGTTCAAGGACAGTGAAAAGCTAGAATTAGATGAAGAAGAATGTGCTGTAAACAATATGCAGTTTTTCCTTGGAGATACACAGTAATCTTTTTTTGCTTCCAAATGTATTTCCAGCTGAAACTCATACCAGATAAATTATGATTCAACAGTATTGTTTTTTTTTTGAGAAATATGTAGGGCAATTATAAAGCATTATAAGAAACCAACATGCAAATGTTTTATTTATCTATATTTCAGGTTTATGCTGCTGATTGTACTGATGGTGTTCTTTTAGAGCTACGAAAATATTTGCCAAAATATTATGGCATCTGGTCACCTCCAACTGCACCAAATGGTAACCTTTTCTTAAGAATCCATCCTTTAGTATTAATTCATGAGAGTAGCTTTTTAAAAGTCTGTATATAAAATCAAGCCTAGTATTATACAAACAATATATGTGTGTTTTTCTTTCTAGTATTTTTTCTATTTCATTAAGGAAAACTTAATACTTTTGCTTTTCATAACCAGTTTCTTAAATGGTATGTAACATTAATGACCAATTTGTTGTAATTGAATAAAAAAATCTACATACTTAGTACTGTATTAATTTATAGATGTTCTTTTTTCCTAATTTATTGGACAGTTTCCCATTTTGAGTAGGAAAAAAAAATATTTTCTTTGTTTGACTTTATCTCTGTATCTCCTATCCCCATCTCGAGGTTCTAAATTGCAGTCTTTTAAAAACTGCTAAGTTTCATGGTTAGAGGACAAAATGATCTATGTAAAGTCACAGCATTTCTTTCTTAGTGAATGCTTGAAGCAGTGTTTGCCTTTTCAAGGCCTTTGACAGAACAAATTTTATTTAAACAAGTAACATGACTGCCTAAAAATTGAAGAAGGTTCATGAATGGGGGAAGAGTTTTAAACTTGACTGGGTTTCCTTCTACTAACTTACTAGGTGTGCCATGTTTCATTTTTAGGGGAATCATGGTATCTCCCTTTGAGTATCCTCAGTTAGGTAATAGTAAATCTATGATTCCCTGGGAATTCTGTATTTCAGTTATATGAAAAGAGTGAGCCTAGCTTTTCTTTTTCCTTTCTCCCTTCTTCTTTCTTTTTTCTTTTGTTCCTTACTCCTTCCCTTCCTTTCTTTTTTTCTTTCTTTCTTGTCTTTAGTCCAATATACATATATTTCATATACATATAATACATATGTTATACATACATATATCCCTGATTCAGATCAGCACCTTAAATTGTTTCACAAATCTTTATGATCACCTTTACTTTATAGAGATTTCCATTGTAATGTAAGATATCTGGATTCCATTAAACTTTGCTACTAATTGCTATTTAATTTTGAGCAAATCATGACTCTTCAGTAAAGTGACATTGAAAGATTAACAAAGGTTGCTGAGGATGGGACTAGATTCAACATCTAGAAAGTAAATACTCAGTTTAAAAAGATTATTAAGAAGGAGTAGAATACTGAGCAAATGGCAAGAAACACTTGGTTTCTACCTTGATTATGTCCAAATTTTGAGAACTAAGAAACTGCTAAATATGTGAATTAAAGAACAACTAAATAGAAATTTGGCTAACTCGTTAACCTTTCTGATCTCTACTTTTTCTACTATAAATTGAAAATAATACCACAGAGAGTTGAGAAGATGCATGTTATGTGAGAATGCTTTGAAAACTCTGTATTCTTATTTGAATATAAATGGAAATTTGGTGCTACTGAGATGAGAAGATGAAGTAGGGAAAATGAAAGAAGAGAGGAGAAAATGCAAATAAAAGGAGTAAAAGAACAGGAATAAAAAGTGTATGTGTACAGAGTGGCTCAGTACTAGCAACAACTGCCTCGGGGAATTTCCTATTCCTTTTCAATTTTTTACCTCTGGAAGAAGTTAGATGAGAACTGCTGCACCATGCAGGTGCTTAGCTTTGATTTTAATAGAGTTTATGGAATCATTTTTCTGTTTTTATCCTTTTGATTATAAATGAAATTAATATAAAATGGGAAACTTTTGTACATGTTTAGCCAACAGGGTCATGAAAACAAATTCTCTTAAATTTTAGTGGAATACTGGGGCGCCTGGGTAGCTCAGTTGGTTAAGTGTCCGACTCTTGATTTTGGCTTAGGTCATGGTCTTAACAGTTCATGGGATCGAGCCCCATGTTGGGCTCTGCATTGCTGGTGTGAAGCCTGCTTGGGATTCTCTCTCTCCCTCTCTCTGTCCCTCCCCAACTCATTGTGGGTGCTCTCTCTCAAACATTAAAAAATATTTTAAAAATTTTAGTAGAATACTGTGGTTAGCATTACTTTATTTTGCATATGAAATAACTGGCCTTTTATTCCCCCTTTGGGCATCTTTTTTTTAGGTGCTCAGAGTAGAGATTTATAAAACTTGATACAGTTCTTACAATCCAAAGTAGTAAAATGTAGAAAGTACTGCCAGTTTGCTCAGCAAATTATTGTAACTTTGAGAGAAGCCTAAGAATGTGCTGATTGATAAGGTTTTTTTCTTTTGATTTTTTATGATAGCTTTATCAAGACGTAATTTATGTACCATAAAACTCACCCATTTAAACTATACAATTCAGTAGTTTTTAGTATATTTATGGAGTTGTACAGTCATCACCATTAGTTAATTTTAGAGCATGACTAATGGGATTTTTTTGAAAGGTAAAACATTTTTTGCTGATACTATCTTTAAAGATTTTGAACTAGTTATATATATTAAATTACATTTGTATCTGTGTATAAACATATGCCTAGTACATGTACTGTCAAAAGCCTTTTATTGATAGTTCTTTAGGGAAATAGAGAAGTGTATCTTCAAGTAGGTTTGAACAAATTGAGAGTTTTCAATTGTAATCTCAGTCAGCCTTATTGATTATTAGGTTTCTGGATCTAGCTACTAGTCAAATTTTAGGAAGCGTGGACTGAAATAAGTTGGCATACATGTCTGTTCTCTCCTTTACACTTAAATCAAATTTGGAGGCTCAAAATCTCTGCTTATAATTCTACTTTCAGCTTATTTTGGTCTTGGAAATGACTGATGATTGAAGTGGAAGGCAGAAGTAAGGCCTTCTCTGATTTTCCATATGGCTTCACAGTTGGCCAGGGGTTCCTTATGTGGCCTTTTCCCCTTTTTGAGAGGTTCAGAAATGAAGATGGTAATCAATACCTAGTAGATTTTCTAGATATGGCAGGGAAGAATTTGATGAAACTTGGAATCTGTATTCTCATAATTTATACAATCAATAATATTCAGTAAGGGGTCTAAATAAGTTTTTCTTCAGCTCCCTAAATGCGTTCTGCCTTGTCTTTCCTTTAAAGGAACTAATTATCTCATCTTTACTATTTAGTTAATACAGGTCTTTCAATTTTTCCACAATATTTCATATGTCTATTTTTTTCTCTTTTGACACTGGGAATTTTCTGCCTCTTTCTTAGAGGGTTGGAAATATATTCCAGCAGTAGAAAACTTGCTATAGGAATTTTTTATGCTTAATGTATTAAAAGCAATGTAAGTATTATATTTGAAATATAAACCTTGTTGCTAAAATTTTTACACAGCTACGGAAAGAGGGATGGATCTGTGTACTTTCTCTCAAGGTAGCTGGAGATGGGAGGAGAGAATCAGAAGGGACCTGTTCTGTGCTTTTTTCCCCCATCTTCTCACCCCATCCTATGGTTTTGTTTTGTTTTTTTTTTTAATGTTTATTTATTTTTGACAGAGAGAAAGAGCTTGAGCAGGGGAGGGGCAGAGAGAGAGGGAGACACAGAATTCGAAGCAGGCTCCAGGCTCTGAGCTGTCAGCACAGAGCCCGATGCGGGGCTCGAACTCACAGACCGTGAGATCATGACCTGAGCTGAAGTTGGACGCTCAACCAACCTAGCCACCCAGGCGCGCCCCGACTGTGGTTATTTTTTAAAGCACAGAAGCTTGGGTGCGTTCCAGTCTTGAACAGGATAGTCTCACTGTGCCATTACCTTTCACTATCAACAATCCATGTCTGTGTCCAGACCTTTTGTTTTCTCTTATTGAACAAGTCTGTTTGTGAGAGGCTTTCTTTAAAATGTGTCATACTCCTTGTGTGCCAGTGCTGGTCTCTTACGCTATAGCTTTTTATCATATTTGGGCTTGACTTAACCTACTTCTACACAGTCCTGACCTTTCCCCAGTCTTCCTTTGACTAAGGGATAAAATTTATGTCTTTATTTTTTATCCTTTCAATGAAAAGATTTATGGCCCTTAAATCTGAGGGGCTTAGCACTTTCTCAAGCCCTGTCAGGGTTGTTCTCCTTTTTGGTTCAATGCAGTCTTCTTTGTTGTAATTTAATAACTATGCTAGTCTTGGTGGGTCAAGGTAAAAGAAAAAAGTGTGAAGTCTTTTTTGTCTGGTGGCCTTTTATTTAATTAATCGAAAATACATACCTTTTCTAACTTTGTCACTTTGGTGAAAAGCAGAGGTGTGCCTGGGTGGCATTGTCAGTTAAGCATCTGGCTCAGGTCATGATCTCAGGGTTTGTGGGATTGGACCAGCATCAGATGCTGCACTGACAGCATGGAGTCTGCTTGGGATTCTCTCTCTTTCCCTGCTCCGCTTTGTGCTCTCGCTCACTTGCTCTCCCAAAATAAATAAATATACATTTTTTAAAAAGCAGATAAATTCTGTTTTTGAGAAAAAGTTTTTAGGAGAAATGCTTCTCATGTTCATAAGTGAAAATTATGATCTCATTCAGAACTTTGGGAAGATTCTTTCAAATAAAAAGGGGAAGAATTTCTTTCCTCCATTCCTTTAGTGTAGCTAGATCCCTACTTTCAGGCTAAAGCTATAATTAGTTCAGCTATAGTATGTAATAACTGGGACTTCTATAATCTTTTACTTGAATCTCCATTTATAATAGTTTTCTATGGGAAGATGTATGCAGAATGCCAAAGAGGTTTACAGATGAACTTTTTGATGAATGCCTATATTCTAAAAAGCAAGATATTTATTTTCCTTTTTAGAGTATTAAGACTAAAATGTGTATTTGGCAGTGACCATATTTTAAATTGACTTACCTTTCTTAAGCTATAGTTCTGTTGTATACTCTGTGCGAAGGATTTATTCCTATTACTAATTAAACATTTTTTTAATGTTTATTTTTGAGAGAGAGACAGAGTATGAGTTGGGGGAGGGGCAGAGAGAGAGGGAGACACAGAATCTGAAGCAGGCTCCAGGCCCAGAGCTATCAGCAAAGAGCCTGACATGGGGCTAGAACTCATGAACTGTAAGATCTTGACCTGAGCTGAAGTCAGACGCTCAACTGACTGAGCCACCCAGGTGCCCCTCCTATTACTAATTTTCAATGAAGAATTTTAAAAATTATTAAAATACTGAGAGATCTAGTGAGGCATAGATGACATAAACTGTATTCTCAAAGGGGAATACATTTCTGGAATAGCTTTTAAAATAAGTTATTTTTAATGTCCTTATATCTATTTCATGCCTTTGCTTATGAATATTGTTTAATAACCTCCTGAAGAGTTTCTGAGTGATATTTACACTTGTTATAAATTTGTTGGTCAGTTTTTTTTTTTTTTTTTTCCCCAGATGGAGTGATAATAATTGTTGACTCTGGATTTGTTTTAACTTTTTTCTCAGTTTTAAGATTTCCTCATTTTGTTTTCCCCTGGTAGTTATTTGAGTAGTAATATGTTTGCCTATTACTAATTAAAGTTTTTCTTTAATAACAGATTTATACCTAAAACTGGAAGATGTGACCCATAAATTTAATAAGCCCTGTATAATGGATGTAAAGATAGGGCAAAAGAGTTATGATCCTTTTGCCTCATCTGAGAAGATTAAGCAACAGGTCAGCAAGTACCCATTAATGGAAGAGATTGGGTTCTTGGTGCTTGGCATGAGGGTAAGAGTGATTATTTGTAACATTTCTTTTTACATGTTCTTCCCTTGAAAATTATAGATGTTATTATAATAGCTATATATTAGAAGATAATATATTTTGGATTTGGGTTGTCCATATTTCCCCCAATGAGGGTAGAGATTTTTATCTCTTGTTCACTAATATATGGTCAGTGTCTGGAATGATTCCGACAAACAGTATGTAATTAATAAATGAATAAATGGCTGAACTGTAAGACTCGCTTAGGTAATTTTGTTTTTAGGAAGCTTAAGTTTAGGTGCAAAGTAAATAGCATGATAAGTAAACGTGATATTATTATGATTTTGCCATGAGAAAAGTGCTAAGTTTATATGTTCAGTTATTTTTCTATATTTTTTTAAATAGAAAAGGAAAATTAAAAATTAGGTTATTGCTTCAGCCGTGATTTAAAACGGTTAAATTTGCTCATGATTCTGTGGGTTGGCAGTTTGAATTGGGCTCAGCTGGTCAATTTGCTGATCTCACACAGGGACACATATGGCTATGCTCATCTGATGGGTCAGCTAGAGCTAGACAGTCTAAAACAACCTCACTCTCATGTCTGGGAAATGGTACTGTTGGCTGGATCCTTCTCCCTGTGATCTCTCATGTTCCAGAAGGCTAACTGGAGCTTCTTCATGTATCACAGTCCAAGAATGCAAGAGTGAGAGCTAAAAGGGCTCTTGAAAGCTACATTAGAAAGTCATTTACTGTCATGTCTATGGAATTTTATAGGTCAAAGTATATCACAGGGCCAGCCTGTATTGATAGGGAAAAGAAACAGACTCCACTTCTGATTGTAGGAATAGAGAAGTCGCCATACAAATGGTAGTGCACACAAGAATGGGAAGGATTGTTGAGGCTATCTTTGTAAATAATATGCCACAGTTAAAAAGTGATGTGGAATAAAATCCTCTAAGCAAACGGTATGCCTTCTAAATGTGTGGAGGTAAAATTTGTATATATGATAAATGATTGCTTACCTTTATAAGCATAATGGGTAGTTTTGAAATTCATCATGTAAGACGATATATAGGTCTTCCTTTTGACTTTTAAACAGGTAAGTTAATATCATCATGTAGGATGATATATAGGTTTTCCTTTTGACTTTTAAACAGGAAAGTTAATAGGAAGCATTATAGATGAATTGTTAATGTGATGGTAATAACAGCACAGTTGAATTTGGTATTCTGATTGTAAATAAGACCAAAGAAATTAGAATAGAAAACTATAATTAAATATGGGTATATGGTAAAGAAAAAAAGGGTAATGGAATAATATTAAAACAAACATGGAATAAACATCCCATGGGAATCTAACTGGGCAACTTTTTAACCTTCACTGTTGTCAAATCCCTTTCTCTCCTACTTTCCATTCCCACTTTTAGCTGATGACTTTGCCTTCAAAAAAAATAAATAAAAGCCATCAGACAGGATTTCCTTTAATTTTCTGCTGACAGATATAAATACCTAACCTGCAAGTACTTTCCTTCCCTCTTTATTCCTGTCACGTTGAAGAATTTTCCATCCTTCTGTCTAAGCATAACTCTTCCTATGTTCTCTGGATCTCAGTCCTCTCCACCTCTTTAGGAACCAAATACTGTTGATTTTCACTTGTTTTTCTTATATGTTCAACTTCTCTCTGTCTTTCTCTCTCTATTGACTCTTTAACTTTTGTTTTAAATATGATCAAATTACTCAAATTTTTCAGGAACAAAACCTCAAAACCCATAATTACTGTGCTCTGCTCTCCAGCAGAGAGACTTGCTCCCCTTTACAACTGAACTAGTTATTTCCATTTAATATTCTTAAACTCATTCCAATCTGGCTTCTGTTCCATCCTGCCTCCAGATTTGCACGTCCCTAAGATCCCTGAAGACATCTCCATTGTTACTAGATTCAAATGGCATTCTTTTTTTTTCTTAAATATGAAATTTATTGTCAAATTGGTTTCCATACAACACCCAGTGCTCATCCCAACAGGTGCCCTCCTCAATACCCATCACCTACCCACCCTTCCCTCCCACCCCCATCAACCCTCAGTTTGTTCTCAGTTTGTAAGAGTCTCTTATGTTTTGGCTCCCTCCCTCTACTCACTTTACTTCGCTTTGAAAAGCAGCTTTCAGTGCTAAGTCCTTCTTGAAATTGTCCTCTTAGTGTTCATGACACTACGTAGTCTCCTGGCTTTTTCCTAAGACCACTTTGTAGTCTTCTTGTCCAACTCATTTCTTTTTATTTATTCTTTAAATATTGAGGTATTTTGTTCAGTTCCATTTTACTGCCTCCTTTTTTCTGTTTCTTCCTAAGCAGTGTCTTTGTTCTTACCGATTCATTTTTCACTTATACTGATAACAGTCTACTGATAGCTAGATACTGGGATAATGTAAAGACATCTAGAATGAATACATAAAAAACGGACACACATCCCTCTTACAAACTACAACCACATAAATAGTAACATCTGTTATTCCCTATCCCAATAAAGGCATCACCATACAAAGTTTTACAAAGGAGAAAGCTTGTAGTACTGTCACATTTTAGAACCATCCATCATTCCTATTGATCTTAGTTCCCAAACACCTCTTGAGTCCAGTTATCTCTTCTCAGACTCTAGTCTCTTAACTGATATCTCAAGTTCAATTTTGCTCTCTTCCAGTCTGTTCATCAAACATTGCAAAAGGTCTATTTATCACATTTCCCTATTTAAAAACTCTTTAGTGGGTTTCCATTACCTTTAGGGTACGTATACAGGATAAATAAGGCATTGCATGATTTGGCATTCTTGGGATATGTGGCTTCCCCAGACAAATAGAGGTTCTTCTTTTTGTATCTCTCTCTCTTTTTTTTTTAAATTTTATTTTATTTTTTTAAAAAGTTACATCCAAATTAGTTAGCATATAGTGCAACAGTGATTTCAGGAGTAGATTCCTTAATGCCTCTTACCCATTTAGCCCATCCCCCCCTCCCACATCCCCTCCAGTAACCCTCAGTTTGTTCTCCATATTTATGAGTCTCTTTTGTTTTGTCCCCCTCCCTGTTTTTATATTATTTTTGTTTCCCTTCCCTTATGTTCATCTGTTTTGTTTTTTAAAGTCCTCATATGAGTGAAGTCATATGATTTTTGTCTTTCTCTGACTAATTTCACTTAGCATAATACCCTCCAGTTCCATCCACATAGTTGCAAATGGCAAGATTTCATTCTTTTTGATTGCCAAGTAATACTCCATTGTACATATATACCACATCTTCTTTATCCATTCATCCATTGATGGACATTTGGGCTCTTTCCATACTTTGGCTATTGTTGATAGTGCTGCTATAAACATGGGGGTGCATGTGTCCCTTCAAAACAGCACACCTGTATCCTGTGGATAAATGCCTAGTAGTGCAATTGCTGGGTCGTAGGGTAGTTCTATTTTTAGTTTTTTGAGGAACCTCTATACTGTTTTCCAGAGTGGCTGCACCAGCTTGCATTCCATCTCTCTCTTTTTTTTTAATGTTTTATTTTGAGAGACAGAGACAGAGAGACAGACAGAGTGAGAGCAGGGGAGGGTCAGAGAGAAAGGAAGACACAGAATCTGAAGTAGGCTCCAGGCCCTGAGCTGTCAGTAACAGAGCCTGACACAGGGTTCTAACTCATTGAACCATGTGGTCATGACCTGAGCTGAAGTCGGACACTTAACCGACTGAGCTACCTAGGCTCCCTGTGTTTGTATCTTTTTAATAAAAACTTTATTGAGATATAATTTATACATCACTCAATTCACTCACTTAAAATATATGGTTCATTGGTTTTAGTATATTTATAGAGTTGGGCAACCGTCACCATGTTCAACTTTAGAATATTTTCATCACCCCGGAAAGAAATGCCATACCTATAGTCACCCCTCATTTTCTTCCAGTCTTTCAATGCCCCCTAGCGTTAGGCAACTCTGATCTACTTTCTGTCCTATAGATTTGCCTCTTCTGGACATTTCATATAAATGAAACTGTGTGATACACTGGATGGTCTATGGTGACTGGATTCTTTCCACTTAATGTTTTCAAAGTGCATCCATATATCAGAATTGTATTCCTTTTTTTTGCTAAGTAATGTTTCATTGTATATATATGCCACATTTTCTTTATCCATTTATTGATAGGCATTGAGTTTCCATTTTTTGGCTATTATCAATAATGCTATTATGAACATGAATGTACAGGTTTTTACATGTACATATGTTCTTATTTTGTGTAGATTTCTAAGTTTGAAATTAGCAGCTCCTGTGGTTAAGTTTGTTTAACTTTTTAAGAAACTGCCAAAGTCTTTTTCCAGTTACTGCACCATTTTACATTCCTACCAGTGTTGTATTAGCGTTCCAGTTTCTCCACATCCTTGTCCAACCCTTGTTAATTCTTTTTTTTTTTTTAAACCACTGCCATCCTAATGGGTGTGAAGCAGTATGTCATTATGTTTTTTTTTTATTTTTTTTACTGTTTTTTATTTATTTTTGAGACAGACAGAGTGTAGGGAATGGGGGGGGGAAGGAGAGAGAGAGAGAGACACAGAATCCGAAGCAGGCTCCAGGCTCTGAGCTGACAGTACAGAGCCTGACACGGGGCTCGAACTCACGAACTGTGCAATCATGACCTGAGCCAAAGTCGATGCTTAACCAACTGAGCCACCCAGGTGCTCCAGTGGTTTTGATTTACAGTTCCCTAATGGCTAATGATATTAATTATCTTTTCTTTTCATGCACTTATTGACCATTTGTATATCTTCTTTGGAGAAGTGTCTATTCTGATCCTTTGCCCATTGGGTCATATTTCTTTTCTTTTTTTTTTTTTTTTTAACGTTTACTTATTATTGAGAGACAGAGAAAGACAGAGCGTGAGCAGGGGAGGGGCAGAGGGAGAGGGAGACACAGAATCTGAAGCAGATTCCAGGCTCTGAGCTGTCAGCACAGAGCCCGACGCGGGGCTCGAACTCACAAACCGCGAGATCATGACCTGAGCCAAAGTTGGGATGCTTAACTGACTGAGCCACCCAGGCACCCCCATATTTCTTTTTACTAATGTTTTATACAAATCCCTGATATATGATTTGCAGATATTTTATTTCTTTTTACTAATGAGTTTTATACAAATCCCTGATACATGATTTGCAGGTATTTTCTCCCTCCCCTCCCCTTTTTAACTTTCTTGACAGTTCCTTTGAAGCACAAAAGTTTTCATTTTGAAATCTATTTTTTTCTTTTGTTACTTATGCTTTTGGTGTTATAGCTAAGAAATCATTGCCTAACCTAAAGTCTTGAAGATTTACTCCTATTTGTCTTCAAAACGTTTTATAGTTTTAGTTCTTACATTGAGATCTGTGATTCATTTTGATTTTGGGGGTGTGGTTTGAGGAAGGGAACAAATTTGCATATGGATATCTAGTGGTTGCAGCACCATTTGTTGAAAAGACCATTCTTTACCGCATCGAATGGTCTTGACACTCTTATTCAAAATAAGTTGACTATAAATGTGAGAATTTATTTCTGGACTCTCAGTTCTGTTTTCTTGATCCATATTACCTATCTTTATGCTAGTATCATACTGTCTTTTTTTTTTTTTTAATTTAAACTTTATTGAGGTATAATTGACCTCTAAAATTTTAAGGTAATTAAAGTGTGCCTCATGGTGATTTGATATACATTTGAAAGAATATCCCCCAGCTAGTTAATTAACACATCAATCACCTCATGTGTTTATCATTTATTTGTGTCTGAGAGAACATTTAAGTTCTACCCTCTTAGCAGATTTCAATTCTATTGTACAATACAGTGTTATCAACTATAGTCACCATGTTTTACATTAGATCCTCAGACTTATTCATTTTACAGCTGATAGTTTGTAACTTTTTAACCACGTTATCCTATTTCCCCCATCTCACAGCCCTTGGCAACTGCTTTTCTACTCTGTTTCTATGAGTTTTATTTATTTTTTTGAGATTACTCATATGAGTGATGCCATGAAGTACTAGTCTTTCTTTGTCTGGCTAATTTTATGTAGCATGATGCCAATAAGATGCATCCTAGTTATTGCAAATTGCAGGATTTTCTTTATTCTCATGAATAAATAATTCCATTTTATATATATATACACACACATATATACATATATATATATATACACACATATATATATACATATATATATGTATATGTACATATACATATGTATATGTATATGACGGACATTTTGGCTTCCGTATTTTGACTATTGTGAATAATGCTGCAGTGTACATTGGAATGTGAATATCTCTACGATGTTTTCATTTCCTTGAATATATACCCAGAAGTAGAATTGCTAGACCATATGATAGTTCTATTTTTTGATTTTTTGCAGAATCTCCATACTGTTTTCCATACTCACTATACTCAATTTATATTCCTACCATTTGACCTATATACTTCAAACCTCTGGCAGTTTGATGCTAAGATGCTAAGTGTATTTCCCTTTTTTCCATATTCTGGCCAATCCTTGTTTGTTATCTCTTATCTTTTTGAATGATAGCCATTCTAACAGGTGTGAGATATTCTAACACAGTATCTCATTGTGGTTTTGATTTGCATTTCCCTGAGATTAGTGACCTTGAGCACCTTTTGATGTTCCTGTTGGCTGCTTAGATGTTTTCTTTGGAATAATGTCTATTCAGTCCCACTGCCCATTTTTTAATTAGATTTTCTGTATTAAATTGTATGAGTGCTTTATATAGTTTGGATATTAATCCCTTATCAAATACATGATTCACAGATATTTTTTCGGAACCACACTGTTAATGTAGCCTTAAGTTTTGAAATCAGAAGTTGTGACAGCTCTGATTTTGTTCTTCTTTTTTCAAGATTGTTTTGACTAATTCTGGGTCCTCCTTAAATTTACACATGAATTTTAGGATGAAGTTGTAATCATCAGTCCTGCAAAAACGTGCCGGTTTGGATTTTGGTAGGGATCGTATTGGATTTGTAGATCAATTTGAATTCCTGTTATTTTTGTTCTTAGAACTCCCTTTATATAGTATTTAATATATTGTTTACTTATCTGAGAAAGTATATGATTGAAGTATGAGATAAATGAAAATGATGTGAATATAGGTAAGGTATACAAATCTAGGTTATTAAAATTAGGAGATAAACATTGAATTTTAATAAAAGTAATGCTTGGGTTAAAATTTTCAAATAGTTTATTTCTTTGGAAGGTGGTAAATTCATTGAACTTTTTAGTCACAATATGTTTGTAGACTAATAAGGTTAGAGTTGGATAATTTTAGAATTGATATTCTAAAGTTTAAAAATTTCCCTCTATGGGGTACCTGGGTGGCTCAGTCAGTTAAGCGTCCCACTCTTGGTTTCAGCTCAGGTCATGATGTGATGGTTTTGTGAGTTTGAGCCCTGCGTTGGGCTGTCTCTGTGTCTCTCAAAATAAATAAGTAAACTTAAAAAAAAAAAATTTTCCCTCCAGGAAAATCATGCCTTTGAACAAAAACTTCCTTTAATATCACTAAACTATACTGAAGTTTACCAAATTCAGTAAAACCTTGGTTTGTGAGCATAATTCATTCCAGAAACATGCTTGTAATCCAAAGCACTTGTAAATCAGAGCGAATTTAGAAATAATGGAAACTCAGATGATTTGTTCCACAACCCAAAAAATGTTCATAGAAAAATGATTATAATACTACAACATAATACAAAATAATAAAGAAAATACAAAATATAAAGAAAAATAAACAAGTTAACCTGCACTTACCTTTGAAAACCTTCGTGGCTGCTGTGAGGGAGACGAGAGAGGATTATTGTGTAGGACTTTTACTCTCACTAACGGAATCACTGCCATCTATTGGCTCAATGGAATCTTTTTCTTTTCGCGCAACTTTAAAAAGGAAACTAACCAATGACACTTGCTGTTGCCTCCTTTTGAAGATTTTGCAGAAATGTGACAGTGCATTGTTGTTAAACAGATTCATCACTCGCACGCTTACAGCCTCATTCGGGTGGTGCTTTTCTACAAAATTTTGCATTGTTTCCCACATTTTACAGATCTCCCTTAACCTTATGTGAAGTGAGGGATTCCACCTTTTTCTCCTCCTCCTGTGCAGACAAGATGCAGATGTAAACTTCTTATAAACTCTTGCAGTTTCAGCCACTGACTCACATACCTCATTCCTACTTCTCAATGATTTCCTTGTTAACTTCCATCGTAATGCTCTCCTTCTCACTGCCTTTCTTTTCAACCCTTTTCTGCATGGGGGCCACTGTATATGCTCGCACAGGTGTTGACTGAGTACAATATTAATAAACTCTTGTCGTATACTGTATTTAATGTAACTGGCAATAAAACAGCAGAGGAAAGGGTTGATATCTGCAGGCAGCCTGACCTAGAATGAAGTAAAGCATTCCTAAGCTTACTGTTATATGGGAAAGCAAAGGACTGTCCATAGGTGCTTTCAAGTGACAAAAAATACACTAGCACCAGATGTGGGCACCTTCCAACATTCTGAAAAATCACTGGTTTCTGCCAAACACCGTGGCCTGAGACGGAGCATCCGAGCATGGGAGATGATCACCCATGATCCCACAGCGAGAGAGCGAGAGAGAGAGAGAGAGAGCGAGAGTGATTGCCTCACTTGTGATGTGACGTTTGGCATCACATACTACTCATATTGCAAGATATCGCTTGTTTATCACGTTAAAATTTATTAGAAATGTTTATCTTGCAGAACACTAGCAGAACAAGTTATTTGCTATCCAGGGTTTTACTATATATCAAATATACCAAATATTTAAAATATATTTAAATATTTTTCTGTTGTGTTCAACCAGTGGTAGAAGAGTTTTGGTGGGTTGAATAACTTACCAGTTTTCTGTGCTGATTTAGGAATTCTTAATGACTTTCAGTACTTATACTATATTTCCTTGATCCCAAGATGGTATAGATAAGACTCATCATTGATTTAATAACAAGATTTATTGGAATATGTGTTACAAAAAAGGCAGAAACAGAGTAGAGCCTGTAATTGCAAGGGGGTCAAGAGAGGAGGGCTATAGAGTGACTTTGAAATAGGTGGTACAGGTTTCCCCTGCTATCTGAAAGTAGATAGATGTTCATGTAAAACCTTTTGTAATCTGAAAATGGTGTAAAGTGAAAACGCACTTACCATTAATTTGTATGGAAATTTTTTTGAGTGTTCCCAGACCCAAACAATAACCTCTTTTAAGCTTTTCTGATACTTTAGGCCACATCTTGCTAATGGATGCATAAAATAAATCAAGATAAAGCACAGATGCTCACAGACAATTCAGAGTTATGGTGGCTTAATGCTAGAATGCTGAGAGCAGTTCTCTGGGATGGAATTTGGCAGTGCCAGTCTTGCTGCTGGTGTTCATGTTGTGTCTATAATGTTTACTACAAAACAAAGACTGCACACAATTTCCCCTTTTTTCCCATAGAGGTGAAAATCCTCTTAGGATCTCTTTTGGTTAGCAAAAACAGGTATTATTGTAGTTCTTTTGTAAAAGTAAAGTGGCATAACACAAGCTTTTGAAAAGCTGGGGATACCTGTATTTTGAACTAACAATAGGGGAAAGTAACAGGTAGAAAACTATGAAGTAAGCATATTGTGAAACAAGTTTATGTAAGGTGACTGGAACATACCGTATATAGGTATATAGGGTGTATATTATCTTAAACTACCAGACTGGAGAAGTTAGTATCAGCAACTTGCTTTGGGACTTAACTGGTTTTTGAAATAGTGACCTTACCAGTTAACTGTTCTATATATTCTTGTTTAATTTCCCAGTTGTGTACTGACTGAAAACAAGTGCTATATAGTTACAGGGATTTATTACATTTATTAGCCAAAATTAATTAAAATACAATTTATAGAAATATACGTGAAATTTCTTTAAAACATGTAGTTCAAGACTGTAAGTGATTTAGGTGAGTACTTTGGGAGGGGCCAAGATGGCGGAGTAGCATGGAAGTTCTCAGCTTCTCTGGTCACTGAAGTGCAGCTAGATCAGCACCATACCTAGGAAATTGATCTGAGGATTAACACAACAATCTGTATAACTTGAGCCATAGAACTAGGCAGAGAGACGGTGTGGAGAGGTGAACTGAGGGAGAGAGAAGCCATGGAGGGCAGGGAGCTGTTTTTTGTGGAGAGAGGACAGAGAAAGGGGGATAGAGTATGGCACATCAGGAGAGTACAGGAAAAGCACTTCCCCTAAAAGCTGAAGAGAAAGAGAGAGTGGATACACAGACAAGGGACTGAACAAGAGATCTGTTCCCCAAAAACATTGATGGTGAGAAAGGAGACGGTTCCAATACCATTAGGACTCTATAAATAGGGGAGCACAGAGCTGGAAATTCTGGAGCTCAATACTTGGTGGTGCTCTGATGGGGAAGAAGGGCGAGTCCTAGGAGTAGGCAATGAGGTACAGGGGGTCTGTGGGCCACATGGGGAGAAGTGGTTCCCCTGCTTCGAGTGCCTTTGGTAGAGACCATACAGCCTCCCTACAGGCAAAGGTCCCAGTGGGCCCTGGAGAATAGCCACATTTGCTGGTATTGGAACAAAGATCACGGAGTGCAGTGAAACCTGGTGCCAGCTATGTGTTGTGATTTGCTATAATCTCTGAACCTCTGCTGCTACATAATCATATGAACATTCTCAGGACAAGCTGGCACCCAACCATTACTCATCAAGACCCTACTCCAGAGGGTCGGAGCAGGACCAAGCCACAGAATTCATGGAACCAAGGGGTTTGGAAACTCCGCCCCATCTGAGATACGATTCAGGGGGAAAGGTGCTGCCTGGAAGGCTGAATGGCTTAGATACAGACAGTGTAGAAGTGGGGAGTGGACGGAAGCCAGAGACAAAGGAGGGTTGCTTGATTGAGGTTTGGTGAGAGGGCAGGGTTCCTGTGCCCTCTAGAAACTAGGAAGCTGGGTGACGCCACTTCTACTCATGCTCATATGCGCCAACACACGCCACACTGATACATCCCAGTAAGGTAAGCAGTGCCACCTAGTGGAGAATGGAGTCATTACACTAAGCCCCCAGCCAACTGTACCTCCCAAGCACAAGGCCCAAAGGACCACCACAAGTCTCTCTGCCTGGCTAGTGTACAGATGATAGAGTGTTTAATAGTTTGAGCTGTAGGGAAAACTGGATGTAACTTCATCCGGATTTCATTCTGTTTGCTAGTTCATCTATTTGGGGTTTTTTTTTTGCTTTTGTTTAAATTTTTTTTTTCTTTTTCTCCTTTCTTTTTTCTTTTTCTTTTTCTTTTGAATATAATTTATCGTCAAATTAGCTTACATACAATACCCAGCTCATCCCAACAAGTGCCCTCCTCAATGCCCATCACCCATTTCCACTCTCCCCCACCCCTCCCATCCACCCTCAGTTGTTCTCTGTATTAAGAATCTCTTGTTGTTTGCCTTCCTCCCTCTCTGTAACTTTTATTTTTTTGCCCTTCCTTTCCCCCATGGTCTTCTATTAAGTTTTTCAAGATCCACATGAGTGAAAACATATCTGTCCTTCTCTGACTTATTTCACTCTTCGTAATACCTTCCAGTTCCATCCATGTTGCTGCAAATGGCGTAATTTCATTCTTTCTCATTGCCAAGTAGTATTCCATTGTATATATAAACCACATCTTCTTTATACCAATGGAATAGAGTAGAGAACCCAGAATTGGACCCACAAATGTGTGGCCAACTAATCTTTGACACAGCGGGAAAGAGCATCCAATGGAAAAAAGTCTCTTTAGCAAATGGTGCTGGGAGAATTGGACAGCACCATGCAAAAGAATGAAACTGGACCACTTTCTTATACTATACACAAAAATAAACTCAAAATGGATGAAAAACCTAAATGTGAGACAGAAAGCCATCAAAACCCTAGAGGAGAAAGCAGGCAACAACTTCTTTGATCTCAGCTGCAGCAATTTCTTACTCAACACATCTCCAAAGGCAAGGGAATTAAAAGCAAAAGTGAACTATTGGAACCTCTTCAAGATCAAAATCTGCACTGCAAAGGAAGCAATCAACAAAACTAAAAGGCAACTGACAGAATGGGAAAAGAGGCTTGCAAATGACATATTGGATAAAGGGCTAGTATCCAAAATCTGTAAAGAACTTAACCAAACTCAGCGCCCGAAAAACAAATAATCCAGTGAAGAAATGGGCAGAAGATATGAATAGACACTTCTCTAAAGAAAACATCCACATGGCCAACAGACACATGAAAAGATGCTCAATGTCATTCATCATCAGGAAAATACAAATCAAAGCCACACTGAGATACCATCTCACACCAGTCAGATTGGCTAAGATGAACAAATCACGAAACTACAGATGCTGGCGAGGATGTGGAGAAATGGGAACCCTCTTGCACTGTTGGTGGAAATGCAAACTGGTGCATCCACTCTGGAAAACAGTGTGGAGGTTCCTCAAAAAATAAAAAGTAGAACTATCCTATGACCCAGGAATAGCACTGCTAGGAACTTACCCAAAGGATACAGGAGTGCTGATGCATAGGGGCACGTGTACCTCAATGTTTATAGCAGCACTTTCAACAATAGCTGAATTATGGAAAGAGCCCAAATGTCCACCTTTTTCTCCTTTCCATTCTTTTTCTTGGCTACAGAAAAAAAAAAAAACATTATTTTTATCTTCCTTTCATTAAAAAAGTTATTGTTTTAACTATGTTTTTTTCCCTAAATTTTTAAAATTCTATTTCACCTCATTTCACTTTATTTTATTGTATACTTTTTTTTAATTTTTAAACTTTTTTTTTTTACCTTTTTTCTCTATTCTATCAAACTTCTTTCAACAAGCAGACCAAAAACACCTAGGATTTAGCTTCCTTTATGTAATTTTTGGTTTTTTTTTTTAATTTTTAAATTTAAAATTTTTATTCTTTCTTTCTCCAAAATGACAAAATGAAGGAATTCATCCCAAAAGAAAGAACAGGAAAAAATGACAGCCAGAGGCTTAACACAGATATAAGCAAGTTGTCTAAACTAGAATTTAGAACCATAGTATTAAGAATACTAGCTGGGGTTGAAAAAAGCATAGAATCCTTTTCTACAGAGATAAAAGAAGGCAAATCGAGTCATGATGAAATTTAAAATGCTATAACCGAGATGGAATATTGAATGGATGCCATGGCAGTAAGGATGGGTAAAGCAAAGCAGAGAAAAAACGATATAGAAGACAAAATTATGGAGAATAATGCAGCAGAAAAAAGAGGGAAACTAAGGCAAAAGAGCATGATCTGAGAATTACAGAAATCAGTGACTTAAAAAATGAATAATACCTGGGGCGCCTGGGTGGCTCAGTCGGTTAAGCGGCCGACTTCGGCTCAGGTCATGATCTCACGGTCCGTGGGTTTGAGCCCCGCGTCGGGCTCTGGGCTGACAGCTCAGAGCCTGGAGCCTGTTTCAGATTCTGTGTCTCCCTCTCTCTGACCCTCCCCCGTTCATGCTCTGTCTCTCTCTGTCTCAAAAATAAATAAACGTTAAAAAAAAAATTAAAAAAAAAAAAAAAAAAATGAATAATACCTGAATCATAGGGAGTCCCAGAAGATGAAGAGAGAGAAAAACGGGCAGAAGGTTTATGTGAACAAATTATAGTGGAAAACTTTCCTAATCTGGAGGAAGACACACATCAAAATCTAAGAAGCACAGACATCTCCCATTAGATTCAACAAAAACCGACCATCAGCAAGGCATATCTTAGTCAAATTCACAAAATACACACAGAATTATGAAAGCAGCAAGGGGGAAAAAAAAGTCCTTAACCTATAATTATGGGAAAACAGATCAGGTTTGCAGCAGACCTATCCACAGAAAGTTGGCAGGCCAGAAGGAAGTGGCAGGATATATTCAACGTACTGAATCAGAAAAATATGAAGCCAGGAATTCTTTATCCAGCAAGGCTGTTATTCAAAATAGAAAGATAAAGAGTTTCCCAGACAAACAAAAACTAAAGGAGTTCGTGACCACTAAGCCAGCCTTGCAAGAAATTTTAAGGGGGACACTCTGAGGGGAGAAAAGATGAAACAAAACAAAAAAGACCCAAAGCAACACAGACTAGAAAGGACCAGAGAACACCACCAGAAATTCCCAACTCTGCAGACAACACAAGGACAATAAATTCATGTCTTTCAGTACTCTAAATGTCACTGGAAAAGTGCTCCAATCAAAAGACCTAGGGTATCAGAATGGTTAAGAAAACAAGATCCATCTATATCCTGTTCACAAGAGACCCATTTTAGGCCTAAAGACACCTTCAGACTGAAAGTAGGGATGGAGAACCATGTATCATGCTAATCGTCACCAAAAGAAAGTTGGAGTAGCCACATTTATATCAGACAAACTAGATTTTTAAAATAGACTGTAACAAGAGATGAAGAAGGGCATTGTGTCATAATTGAGGATATAATTAAGGGGTCTATCCACCAAAATCTAACAATTGTAAACATTTATACCCCCAACATAGTAGCACCCAAATATATAAATCAGTGAATCACAAATATAAAGAAACTCATTGGTAATAATACCATAAGAGTAGGTGTATTCAGCACCCCACTTAATAGCAATGGACAGGTCATATAAGCATAAAATCAACAAGGAAACAATGTTTGAATGACACACTGGACCAGATGAATTTAACAGATACATTCAGAACGTTTCATCCTAAAGCAGCAGAATATACATTCTTCTTGAGTGCACATGGAACATTCTCCAGAATAGATCGCACACTGGGACGCAAATCAGCCCTCAGCAAATACAAAAATACCAAGATCATACCATACATATTTTCAGACCACAACACAATGAAACTTGAAATCAATTACAAAATATTTGGAAAGACCACGAATACTGGGATGTTAAAGAACATCCTACTAAAGAATGAATGGGTTACCCAGAAATTAAAGAGGAAATTAAAAAGTACATGGAAGCCAATGAAAATGAAAACACGATAACCTAAAACCTCTGGGACACAGTGAAAGCAGTCATAAGAGGGAAGTATAAAGCAATCCAGACCTTCCTAAAGAAGGAAGAAAGGTCTCAGATATACAACCTAACCTAACACCTTAAAGAACTGGAAAAAGGGGCGCCTGGGTGGCGCAGTCGGTTAAGCGTCCGACTTCAGCCGGGTCACGATCTCGCGGTCCGTGAGTTCGAGCCCCGCGTCAAGCTCTGGGCTGATGGCTCGGAGCCTGGAGCCTGCTTCCGATTCTGTGTCTCCCTCTCTCTCTGCCCCTCCCCCGTTCATGCTCTGTCTCTCTCTGTCCCAAAAATAAAATAAAAAAAAAAAAAAAACGTTGAAAGAACTGGAAAAAGAACAGCAAATAAAGACCAAAACCAGCAGAAGATAGGAAATAATAAAAATTAGAGCAGAAATCAATGATATTAAAATAAAAAAAACAGAACAGATCAATGAAATCAGGAGTGGGTTCTTTCAAAGAATTAACAAAATTGATAAACCCCTAGCCAATTTCAAGAAGAAAAAGGAATGGATGCAAATAAATAAAACCATGAATGAAAGAGGAGAGAGCCAACACTGCAGAAATACAAACAATAATAAGAGAATATTATGAGCAATTGTATGCCAATAAATTGGGCAATCTGGAAGAAATGGGCAAATTCCTAGAAACATATAAACTACCAAAACTGAAACAGGAAGAAATAGAAAATTTAATCAGACACATAACCAGTAAAGAAGTTGAATCAGTAATCAAAAATCTCCCAAAATACAAGAGTCCAGGGCCGGATGGCTTTCCAGGGGAATTCTACCAAACATTTAAAGAAGAGTTAACACCTATTCTGTTGAAGCTGCTCCAAAACAAAACAAAACAAAACAGCAAAAACAAAGAAAGAAAAAAAAAAGAAATGGAAGGGAAACTTCCAAACTCATTCTATGAAGCCAGCATTACCTTGATTCCAAATCCAGACAAAGACCCCACTAAAAAGGAGAACTACAGACCAATTTCCCAGATGAACATGGATGCAAAAATCCTCAACAAGATACTAGCCAATTGGACCCAACAATACATTAAAAGAATTATTCACAATCAAGTGGGATTTATACCTGGGATGCAGGACTGGTTCAATATCCACAAATCGATCAATGTGATACATTACATTAATAAAAGAAAGAATAAGAACCACATGATCGTTACAGTAGATGCAGAGAAAGCATTTGACAAAATGCAGCATCCTTTCTTGATAAAACTCCTCAAGAAAGTAGTGACAGAAGGATCATACCTTAAGATCATAAAAGCTGTATATGAAAGACCCACTGCTAATATCTTCAGTGGCAAAAACGGAGAGTTTCCCTGCTAAGGTCAGGAACACGACAAGGATGTCCACTCATTCAACAGTGGTGGAAGTCCTAGCCTCAGCAATGAGACAAACACAAAGAAATAAAAGGCATCCAGATTGGCAAGGAGGAAGTCAAACTTTCACACTTCTCAGACAACATGATACTCTACATGGGAAACCTGAAACTTGCCACCAAAAAACTACTAGAACTGATCCATGAATTCAGTGAAGTCTCAAGGATATAAAATAAATGCACAGAAATCAGTTGCATTTCTATGCACCAATAATGAGGGAGAAGAGAAATCAAGGAATCGATCCCATTTACAGTTGTACCAAAACCCATAAAATACCTAGGAATAAGCCTAACAAAGGTGGTGAAAAACCTATACACTGAAAACTATAGAAAGCTTTTGAAAGAAATTGAAGAAGACACAAAGAAATGGAAAAACATTCCTTGCTCATGGATTGGAAGGACAAATATTGTTGAAATGTCGATAACTACCCCAAGCAATCTATACATTGAATGCAATCCCTATCAAAATAACACCAGCATTCTTCACAGAGGTAGAACAAACAATCCTAAAATTTTTTTGGAACCAGAAAAGACTGCAAATAGCCAAAACAATCCTGAAAAAGAAAACCAAGGCTGGAGACATCAAAATCCCAGACTTCAAGATGTATTACAAAGCTGTAATCATCAGGACAGTATGGTACTGGCACAAAAACGGACACTTATATCAATGGAAGAGAATAGAGAACCCAGAAATGGACCCACAAATGTATGGCCAAGTAATCATTGACAAAGCAGAGAAGAATATACAATGGGAACAGAGAGTCTCTTTAGGAAATGATGTTGGGAAAACTAGACAGTGACATGCAGAAGAGTGAACTTGGACCACTTTCTTACACCATACACAAAAATGAACTCAAAACAGATGAAAGACCTAAAGTTAAGATAGGAAGGCATCAAAATCCTAGAGGAGAAAGCAGGCAAAATCCTTTGATGTCGGCCACAGTAACTTCTTACTCAACACGTATGCAGAGGCAAGGACCTCATCAAAATAAAAAGCTTCTGCACAGCAAAGAATCAGCAGAACTAAAAGGCAACCAACAGAATGGAAGAAGATATTTGCAAATGACATATCAGATAAAGGGTTAGTATCCAAAATCTGTAAAGAATCTTGCATACTCAACAACCCCCCCCCCCCGCAAACAATCCAATGAAGAAGTGAACAAAAGACATGAATAGACACATTTCCAAAGAAGACATCCAGATGGCTCACAGATCACATGACAACATGCTCAACGTCACTCATCATCAGGGAAATACAAATCAAAACCACAGTAAGATACCACCTCACACCAGTCAGAATGGCTTGTTGGCAAGGATGTGGAGAAAGAGGAATCCTTTTGCACTGCTAGTGGGAATGGTAACTGGTGCAGGCACTTTGGAAAACAGTATGGAGGTTCCTCAGAAAATTAAAAATAGAACTACCCTATGACCCTGCAATTGCACTACTAGGTATTTATCCAAAGGATACAAGTCTGCTGTTTCAAAGGGGCACATGCACCCCAATGTTTATAGCAGTGCCATCAACAATAGCCAAAGTATGGAATGATCCCAAATGTCCATCGACTGTTGAATGGATACAGAAGAGTTGGTGTGTGTGTGTGTGTGTGTGTGTGTGTGTGTGTGTGTGTGTGTGTATGTATGTATACATATATATATGCACATACATATATATATACATACATGCATATACAATAGAATATTACTCAATGATCAAAAAGAATGGAATCTTGCCATTTGCAGCAATGTGGATGCAACTAGAGTGTATTATGCTAAGTGAAATTAGAGAAAGACAAATATGTGACTTAAGTTATATATAGAATTTAAGATATAAAACAGATGAATATAAGGAAAGGGAAGCAAAAATAATATAAAAACAGGGAAGGGACAAAACATAAGAGAGAACAAACTGAGGGTTGCTGAAGGGGTTTTGGGTGGGGGTATACACTAAATGGGCAAGGGGCATTAAGGAGGACACTTGTTGGGATGAGCACTGGGTGTTATATGTAGGTGATGAATCACTAGAATCTATTCCTGAAATCATTATTGCACTATATGGTAACTGAGTTGGATGTAAATTAAACAATAATAATTTTAAAAATAAATAAATATTTAAAAATATTTAAATGATTTAATTTTCAGTTGTTCCAGTGTATTGTTGGCAACAGCTTAAAGTTTTTACAAAGAAATGCTTTTTTTGAGAGAGGTACCTTTTCCTAATCACTGATTCCTCTTTATTTGGGGAAAAGATACTTCTTTTTTATCTTTATTGATCATATTGTCTAAAAATCAAGACTCTGTATATCTTTTTTCTCTTTATAATACTGGATGATAGTAACTCTTCAAATATCTCTTTCCATGAATTGATTAACTAGGAAAGGTGTTTTGCTAAAGATATTTGAATTTGTTTGCTCCTGATATAAGTTCACATAAAATGAGCAATTCAAGGGCACCCATGCCCAACGTGGGGCTTGAACTCAGGACTCTGAGATCAAGAGTCAAGTCACATGTTGGGATGAGCACAGGGTGTGTTATGTAAGTGATGAATTACTAAATTATATTCCTGAAATCATTATTACACTATATGTTACCTAACTTGGATTTAAATCATAAGGGGAAAAAAAAGGCAATCGTGTGCTCCACTGACAGAGCCAGCCAAGCACTTCAGCCTTTGCTTGTTATTCTGCCCTACTCATGTCTCGCAGATTTCCTTTCCATTAAAGTGTGTGTGTGTGTGTGTGTGTGTGTGTGCGCGCGCTACATTTTTAGATGTTTTTAAGGTGTACCTTTGATTTACAATGATCTTTGCTACTGACCAAGACTGGTCAGTGGTAGCGATGGAGAAGTTCTCATATCTCTTCCCATTCTAGCTTTAGGTAGTAAAGTAGAAATATATAGAAGAGAGAATATCAGTAAAGGAGTTCCACAGAAACAACTTCGTTTTAGTCTGTATTTGAAATTTAGATTCTCATATGTGAAATTTAATTTAGATGAGATAATACACCCCTGATTTAATAGAATGGTGATAGTTTTTATTTTTAAAATCCCGTTTCTTGGGTACATTTCCTAACTTGTGGTTTACATAACTATGTATTTGAAAATTCTCATATTTTTGTATTTAATTTACTCAGATTAATTTACTCATTTTCATCCTTTTTATTGCAGTACAGTTTATATACAGTAAAACCTTGTATTTGCATAACTTGTTCTGCGAGTGTTCCACAAGACGAGTGAACATTTCTAAGTTTTAACATGATAAACAAGCGATGTCTTGCAATATGAGTAGTATGTGATGCCAAACGTCACATCACAAGTGAGGCAATCACTCTCGCTCTCTCTCTCTCTCTCTCGCTCTCTCGCTGTGGGATCATGGGTGATCATCTCCCATGCTCGGATGCTCCGTCTCAGGCCACGGTGTTTGGCAGAAACCAGTGATTTTTCAGAATGTTGGAAGATGCCCACATCTGGTGCTAGTGTATTTTTTGTCACTTGAAAGCACCTATGGACAGTCCTTTGCTTTCCCATATAACAGTAAGCTTAGGAATGCTTTACTTCATTCTAGGTCAGGCTGCCTGCAGATATCAACCCTTTCCTCTGCTGTTTTATTGCCAGTTACATTAAATACAGTATACGACAAGAGTTTATTAATATTGTACTCAGTCAACACCTGTGCGAGCATATACAGTGGCCCCCATGCAGAAAAGGGTTGAAAAGAAAGGCAGTGAGAAGGAGAGCATTACGATGGAAGTTAACAAGGAAATCATTGAGAAGTAGGAATGAGGTATGTGAGTGAGTGGCTGAAACTGCAAGAGTTTATAAGAAGTTTACATCTGCATCTTGTCTGCACAGGAGGAGGAGAAAAAGGTGGAATCCCTCACTTCACATAAGGTTAAGGGAGATCTGTAAAATGTGGGAAACAATGCAAAATTTTGTAGAAAAGCACCACCCGAATGAGGCTGTAAGCGTGCGAGTGATGAATCTGTTTAACAACAATGCACTGTCACATTTCTGCAAAATCTTCAAAAGGAGGCAACAGCAAGTGTCATTGGTTAGTTTCCTTTTTAAAGTTGCGCGAAAAGAAAAAGATTCCATTGAGCCAATAGATGGCAGTGATTCCGTTAGTGAGAGTAAAAGTCCTACACAATAATCCTCTCTCGTCTCCCTCACAGCAGCCACGAAGGTTTTCAAAGGTAAGTGCAGGTTAACTTGTTTATTTTTCTTTATATTTTGTATTTTCTTTATTATTTTGTATTATGTTGTAGTATTATAATCATTTTTCTATGAACATTTTTTGGGTTGTGGAACAAATCATCTGAGTTTCCATTATTTCTAAATTCGCTCTGATTTACAAGTGCTTTGGATTACAAGCATGTTTCTGGAATGAATTATGCTCACAAACCAAGGTTTTAATGTATAACATTGTGTAGTTTTAAGGTGTACAACATGATTTAATACCTTTATATATTGCAGTATGATTAAGCATTAGGTTAGCTAACATCTCTATCATTTTGAGAATCCTTTTTAAAAATTATTTATGTGTATAGAGATCATGAGTGGTTTTTTTGTTGTTAACACATTTTGAGTATACTTAACTGTTCTTATAAAAATGATTTTTTCTGTAGTCACCTGTAATTTTTGATGTTTATAAAAGTGTCTTCTTCCATTTATAGTAACACTTTGCTCAAGATAAACTATATTTCTTTAATAGGCAATATGTGTTTAAGCACATGGTTGTAATTAAACTTTTTCAGCGAATTGTAGCATTTGAGGTAGATGGTAATTAGCTATAACAGACTAAAAGTTTTAAAATATCAGTTTCTAAATCAGTATATTCTTATTCCTTCTTTAAAAATACTTACTTAAAATTTGAGAAAGTACATAGTTGTATGGTTCAGACTCCAAAAAGTATAGAAATAGGGGCACCTCGGTGGCTTAATCAGATAAGCACCTACTCTTGATTTTAGCTCAGGACATGATCTCACTTTGTGAGATTGAGCCCCACATCAGTCTCTGTGCTGATAGCGTGGAGCCTGCTTGAGATTCTCTGCTCTCTCTCTCTCTCTCTCTCCTCCCCCACTCGTGCTCTCTTTAATGAAAAACATAATAAACATAAAAAAGTATGGAAACATAAGCAGTGAGAAGTAACTTTCCACACAGCATACTATATTATACTTTTTCCCCAGTGTATCCTTTCAGGGAGATTTTTAACATACACAAATACTGTACATATGTGTTCTTTTATCACAAAACCTACTTTGAACACTGTTCTATATCTTGCTTTTTTTCCCAGTTTACATATCACAGAGATCTGTCCACAATGCACACTATTATTGTACCATGATTTAACCAGCTCCTTCTCATGAATCCGTTGTTTTCAGTCATTTGCTATTACAAATAATGTTTCAAATGAATAAACGGAGGAAATAACAAAACTAAAAGGCATTAGACAGAACGGGAAAAGATATTTGCCAATGATATATCGGATAAAGGATTAGTATGCCAAATCTATAAAGAATTTACCAAACTCAACAGCCAAAAAACAGATAATCCAGTGAAGAAATGAGCAGAAGACATGAATAGACACTTTTACAAAGAAGACAGCCAGATGGCTAACAGACATATTAAAAGATGCTCAACATCACTCATCATCAGGGAAATACAAATCAAAACTACAGTGAAATTCCACCTCAACCTGTCAGAATGGCTAAAATTAACAACTCAGGAAACAACAGATGCTGGCGAGGATGTGGAGAGATGGGAACCCTTTTGCACTGTTGGTGTGAATGCAAACTGGTGCAGCCACTCTGGAGAACAGTGTGGAAGTTCCTCAAAAAATTAAAAATAGAGCTACCCTATGACCCAGCAATTACACTACTAAGAATTTATCCAAAGGATACAAAAATGGTGATTCAAAGTGGCACATACACCCAAATGTTCATAGCAACACTATCAACAATAGCCAAGTTATGGAAAGAGCCCAAATGTCCATTGACTGATGAATGGATAAAGAAAATGTGGCATATCCATATACATATATATACATACATACACAATGAAATACTACTCGGTGATGAAAAAGAATGAAATCTTGCCATTTGTAACAAGGTGGATGGAACTAGAGGGTATTATGCTAAGGAAAATAAGTCAGAGAAAGACAGATATATGACTTTACTCATATGTGGAATTTAAGAAACAAAATATGAGCATAGTGGAAGGGAAGGAAAAATAGATAAAAACAGGGAGGCAAATTATAAGAGATTCTTCAATACAGAGAACAAACTGAAGGTTGCTGGAGGGGTATTGGGTAGGGAGATGGGCTAATGGATGATGGACATTAAGGAGGACGGTACTTGCTGGGATGAGCACTGGGTGTTATATGTAAGTGGTGAATCACTAAATTCTAGTCTTGAAACCATTATTACGCTGTATGTTAATTAACTTGGGTTAAAATGAAATTTTAAAAACTTTAAAGAATAATAAATAAATGATTAAACAGAGACCTACCTCATTCCACCAATGTGCTAGCATACTTATATGAGGGATAAGTTCCCGGAGGGGAATTGCTAGGCTTCTATGAATTTGTAATCTTAGTAGATATTGGCAATCTACCTCATACAGAGCAGTGGTTTTGAACGAGGGGCAGTTTTGCTCCAGGGAGACATTTGGCAAAGTCTGAGGACACTTTTTTTTTTTTTTTTTTTTTTTTTTTTTTTTTTACGATTTGGAGAAGGGCTGTGCTCCTGATATGTGCGACAGCTGTTTGATTTATGTGAAGTATTCACACCCTTTGTTCATTTTCCCCTGAGTAATCACGCCCTTTGCTCATTATATAATTTTCAAACCTTTTCTCTGTGTCTTTTTGCCTTTTGATTTCTGCATGGCAAAAACACTGTGAACATTTTTTAAGACATACTGTATATGAAGGGAAATTCTGAGTTTTTGTTGGAAATACCTTCTCTAGTTATCAGTTATTCAAGGATTCTTCCATCTTTGGGGGACACTTTTATCATTTCCTTTTGTGTATTTTGATATTTGATGTATTTGGAATTTATCCTGGTATAAGGTATAAATACAGTTTTTTTTTATCAGTACTTAATCATACTAACACCATTTAATAAATAATCCATTTCCTACTGATTTAAAATACAAACTTATCACATACTAACTTCTCATGTATTTGATTCTAAAAATATGTTTTAATGAAATCACTATCTTGGAGATATCTGCACTCCCATATTTACTGCATTATTAGCTATAGCCAAGATATGGAAACCACCTAAGTGTCACCTAATTGAATGGATAAAGAAGATGTGGTGTATGTATACACACACACACACACACACACACACACACACACTGGAATATTATTTAGCCACAAGAAAGAAGGAATCCTGCTGTACAACAGTATGAATGAACCCAAAGGCATTTTGCTAAGTGGAGTAAACCAAAGAAAGACAAATGCCGTATGGTACCACTTAAATGTGTAAATTAAAAATAAAAGGCCGATTTAATGGAAACATTAGAATTGTGGTTCTTAGAGGTTTAGGGAAGAGGGGAAGTGGGGAGATACAGGTCAGAGGGGAGATACAGGTCAGAGGGTACAAACTTTTAGCTATAGGATGAATAAGTTCTGAGGATTTAATGTACAGCATGTGTGTGTGTGTGTGTGTGTGTGTGTGTGTGTGTGTGTGTGTGTGTGTAATTTGTCATTTATTCCTCAATAAGGTTGGAAAAAATATAAATAAAATATGTTTTAGTATCTGGTAGGGTGGCAGAGTCTGATGTGGGGCTCAGTCCCACAAACCGTGAGATCATGACCTGAGCTGAAATCGAGTCAGACGTTTAACCGACTGAGCCACCCAGGTGCCCCTACACCTATTCTTGTTCTTTTTAAATTTTTTTTTTTTTCAACATTTTTTTTTTATTTATTTTTGGGACAGAGAGAGACAGAGCATGAACGGGGGAGGGGCAGAGAGAGAGGGAGACACAGAATCGGAAACAGGCTCCAGGCTCCGAGCCATCAGCCCAGAGCCTGACGCGGGGCTCGAACTCACGGACCGCGAGATCGTGACCTGGCTGAAGTCGGACGCTTAACCGACTGCGCCACCCAGGCGCCCCAATTCTTGTTCTTTTTAATGTGAACTTCAGATTTAGCTTATATTTAAGAAATTGTTTTGTTATAATCTCATTTTAGTTGTTGATTAAGTAGAATTGATATCTTTTTTAAATTTATTTTTTATTTTATTTTTGAGAGAGTGAGCAGGGAAGAAGAGCAGAGGGAGAGAGACAGAGAGAGAGAGAGAATGAGAGAGAGAGAGAATCTTAACAGGCTTCATGCTCAGCACGGAGCCTGACTCAGGGCTTGATCCCATGAACCTGGGATCATGACCTAAGCCAAATTCAAGAGTCACACGCTCAACTGACTGAGCCACCCAGACACCCCAAATCGTTGTTGAATTTCGTCTTTGAGAACATGGGTATGTGTGTGTATGTCTTAGGAATGTTTTAAAGGTGTTTTTATATAGACTTACACTTAGTTTATGCTTTGTTTTTGCATTTGTAAGTGGGGTCTTCCATTATATTTTCTAACTGGTTATTTATATATATGGAAACATATTCTATTTACCAATGTGAACTCACCATTTGAAGTTTTTATTGTTTGTATTTTTCAGTTGATTTCCCAGTATACAACCATTATCTACAAAAAGTAATATTTTTTATCTCCTTTCCAAATTGTTTTACCCCTTTGTCTTGTCCGTTTCTATTTGGTAGAAATTCCAAGAACAATATTAGGTAGTAATGATGATAAAAGACATTGTGGTAGAATACTTTTTCTAAAAGCTTCTTGTATTTTAGGATGGTTGCTTCCTTAATTTCCTTTAAAAAAAATTTTTTTTAATGTTTATTTTTGAGAGAGAGAGAGAGAGAGAGAATGAGCGGGTGAGGAACAGAGAGAGAAAGACACAGAATCCAAAGCAGGCTCCAGGCTCTGAGCCATCAGCACAGAGCCCGATGTGGGGCTCGAACTCAACGAACCATGAGATCACAACCTGAGCTGAAGTCAGATGCTCAACCAATTCAGCCACCCAGGCACCACCACCCCCGCTGCCTTAATTTCCTTTTTAAACTTGATGCTAACTTTTGGTGGATTGATACAGATCCACCAATATGATTCTTTCATATTGGAAATATTCATTTGTCCTTTTAAAGAATTTTCATCAATAAAAGATATAAATCTGTTAAATGCCTTTTTAGCAACCACTGACATGATGATAATGACTTTTTTCTTCTTAAATCCATTAGAATGAAATATGAGTAGATTTTCCCATCTTTAATTATCCTTGCTTTGCTGGATAAGCACCACATGGTCAAGGGCTATTAGTTTTTAATATTCAGTGCTTTTTGTCACAGGTTTACCAAATTCATTCTGACAGCTATGAGACACAAAACCAGCACTACGGAAGAAGCTTAACGAAAGAAACTCTAAAGGATGGTAAGGGTTGAAAAACCATATTTCAATGTACAGTTATCAAAATAATTCTAAAGTAGTTTCAATTTTAATTCTTTGGTATAATGATTCATTCCGCAATAAATAAACTTAAAAAAAATAAAAGAACCTTAAATTTACACAATTGTACTAATCATAATTTCTGGTTTGTATTACACCAAAACCCTGGATCCATGAATGCCTTCTTTTACATTGTATTTCATTTCTTATTTAATAATATATTTTTAAAAATGAACATCTGTGAACCAGCCATAGAGCCCAAGTCTTAGAACTAGAGGTTGTCTTTAAAATCCAAATACGTAGAGTATAGTATATTAAAACTACTTCTTACATAAGAGACTTTAAAATGTGTATTGTCATATGTAATGCGTTTTTATCAAAATCTCCCATGTATAGTTGAGCTGTGTATTATAAGCCTCTAGTACTACATAATAAATGGCATTAGAAGTGTTTTAAATAAAATCTGTTAACATGCCTCTAAAATATTTATAGCCAAAATATTACAAAAGCAATGATATCTTAATAGATTTCTGGAAATAATATTCTATTAGAAGTTTATTCTTAGCTCTGCGTAAGATAGGAAGGAGCTTATGTGTAATGTAAATAGTTTGAAGAAAAATTTTCATTATATGTATAGATACATATAATACAGATAATATTAATACAGATAATACAGATAATAATATATAATACAGATAATATTCAGATTGGCTCTTTATTAAAATATTTTACAGGCTGATGTGAATATACTTTTTAGCAATTTCTCTTCCAAAGTAGGGGGGACAAGCTATTTAAAAACAAATCAAATTGCATAGACCTAGAAATTCTCAAATACTTAAATACGCATAAATAATTTTAAAAGAGGCCTAATAATCTGATAGGTTAAAACATGTAAAAGTCTCCATTTTGAATAACATATTCAACCTGAAGTATTGTTGATACCCAAAGCGAGCTTAACTTTTGTGAAGACTGATTTAATCAACATTATTAAGATCAGAAAACAGTATTATAGTATGATTTGGTATTTGGTAATGGGCTGTTGACACCATTACAAGTGGTTATGATTTGACTCTAGGTTTTAGATTAGCTCCTGACTGTGATTCTAACAAATAAGAAATCTTACTAAAAAATCTCTCACACTGGCAAATGAAGCAGATCTTGGAATCACATTCCTTAAGAGAACATATATAGAGAGAATTAAACTACCAGTCTGTGTGTAATAATTTTTTAAATCTAAATAGTATATTTCACTTTACATAAGTGTCATTTTTTTCTAGTAAGAGAATCTTCACTAGAAATCAAATTGAGGTCCAAGTTTCTATGTCTGACTAGAATTTTGCCGGTTCAGTTTATTGTAAGGGGTAATGGGGGAGAAATTTGAAGAATTGTATCTAAGATGAGTTTACTTCCCAAGGGATAACTAGTTTATAATTTCATTATAATCCTAATATTTTCCTTTTTATAGGGGTCTCCAGGTTTTTTCATAATGGATTCTGCTTAAGAAAAGATGCTGTTGCTGCCAGCATTCAGAAGATTCAGAATATTCTGCAATGGTTTGAAAATCAGAAGCAACTTAACTTTTATGCAAGTTCATTACTGTTTGTTTATGAAGGCTCATCTCGGCCAACTACTACAAAATCAAATGACAGAACTTTGGTAGAAAAGTTTTTGTCCAAAGGACAACTGTCAGACACAGATGTACTGGAGTACAATAATAACTTTCATGTGTTAAATTCCACAGAGAATGGAAAAATAGATGTTTCAGTAGACAAAAGCTTGTCCAAGATGTATGCTTGTCACAGAAAAATGTGTTCAAAAAAGCATCACAGTCATACTTCATTGAAAGCTGAAAATACAGAGCAAGACAATGGGTGGAAAAGCATGTCACAGGAACGTTTAAATGGAAATGTACTTTCCCAACTGGAAAAAGTTTTCTGCCATCTTCCCACTGGTTGCCAGGAGATTTCAGAAGCAGAAGTGCGAATGATAGATTTTGCTCATGTGTTCCCTAGCAACACAGTAGATGAGGGATATGTTTATGGGCTGAAGCATTTAATTACTGTACTGCAAAGTATTTTAGACAATTGAATCCTTTGCTGTGGTCTTTTTAAGGGATGGGGCAATCATAACAAAAGCAGCAGTCAATATCTCTATACTTGTAAAGCTATGTAAAAAATTTATATTGTGAGTCTACATTTTGTCTTTATACTTTTGGTAGAAGGGTTATCTTTTTTATAATCTTACTCAGGAAAACTATCTGTTCATTAGAAAACTATGAAGAATAAAAAACTTAGGAATGTTAAGCAGGGAATGTGGTGGTACATGGCTTAAACATCTATTTGGCTCAAGCAAAATGCAAACCATTATTCAGTCATTAAGAGTTTATTTAGCTTTCTGTAGCCAATTTGTCATGAAATTTCTGCCCACCCAACCTTGACAATGAGCCATATCTAAACTCATTAATTTATTAGAACACTTTAAAAAATCTAGAAAGCACAGGTTGATGTCCTTAGTATTGCTATGAATGAAGTTATTAAAACTGGAGAAAATTCTACTTCAGAAAGTTAAGTACTGTTTAGGTGTTATATTAAAAGTTCAGACCAGCATATCAAAAGGTGCTTCTTAGTAAAGTGATTTAGAATTATTGCATTCCAAAAGCAGATTTTCTCTTTAATTTCCATTTATTTGCATATTTCAAAATATTATATAAAGATAATTGAAGTGAACAACAACAACAACAAATTTCTTGGAATTAAGTTCACTAATAATTATTCTTGCCAGGGTTAGGAGAAGAAAAAGGGCATTTGCAAGGAGCAAAATGTTTTCTTTTAAACTCTTAAATTGATGCAAAAATTAGAAAAAGTATTTACTATATTGTGAAAAATGTTATAAACCATATAATACCTTTTCCTACCTTTTCAAAAGGTAGATGATTGTCTTATTTTTCCTTTAAAGACCTTTTGAGAATTTTCTCTTTTAAAATGCATGTATTTATATGTCTTCATTTAGTTAAACAGTAGTATATATTGCTAAAAAGTGTTTCTTAGAATTCTAATAAGCAGTGAAGGACACCACCCAGTATTGTATCAAAAGTACCATGGGTAATTAGTGCACCTCTATAAGTTGGTGCATATCTAAATCCATGCTTCTATTTCACTCTTACTCAAAACAGTTTTATATCCTATTCCAGATAGAAATAACAATTTAAATTGTAATGAGTGGAAAAATTATTATCTGTATTATCTGTGTTTCACATCTACTACCCTTTAAAAAATAAGTAGTTACTTGTTATTGAAAACATTAAAACTTTGAAATTAAATTTGCAAATATGTTAGATATTTATGAAAGCATTACTTGCACTTTGATTCACTAACACATCTAAGCAGTTAACAGTTTTGCTGTATTCTTGGAAGATGTTTTGTATTTGTGAGCTGTTGAACTTTCTCCCCTCTTTTTCCCCTAGAATTACAAATTAAACTTTTAAATCTTAACGTCTTTTTTTTTTAGTGTAAAGTATCACAATTTGTGTTTATTTCACCTTCCCAGTCTGTGTTTTTCACAAATATCTGAGCACAAACAGAAGTACCAAATGCTCTATGAATTCTATGCTTAGTAGCTCTAGTAAACCTGAATAACTTTAAAATTCATATACATTTTGTTACAGCAAAATTTGGTTTTAATTTTTTATTTAGAGTGAGAATAAGTATTTTTTATAGAGACTGCATATTTTTCTCTACTGCCTAAATAGGTATTGGCTGTAGCTTTTCTTTGTGGGGATGAATTTCAAGTCCTAATAGTCAAAAATTTTTTATTCTAATTTTTTTTCTCCCACAACATAGACTTTTGTTGTTGTTGTTGTTATTTGGACAGGGGTTCATAAGTCTGAAGCTCAGATAATTAACAATTTTGAGTCTTAACAAGAGGGTTGTTTTGAATGGGATGGTATCAGGCTATGTACAATGAATTTAATAAATTTAAATATTACCAGATTTTTTGCACATTTTAGCTCAATAAAGTGTGAATCAACTGTTCTAGATTTTCTTTATCCATATGTAGAAATATAGTTTTGTAAAAATCAATGTCTTACCTTTTTGATACAATAGATCATATTTTTTTTTTTAAATAAAACAGGAAGCGCTTTTGTCTTTTATTTTTCAGGGAAGAGATTAACATTTAATTCTGTTTGTTTACATTTTTTATCACTGTTACCCAGTGCCCATTTTATGTTATTTTATAAGTAAACTTACATGTCACAGAATAAGTCTCTGTTTATGTAATCTACATGCGAATATTTTACTATCTATCTAGCCCAGTCACTTAACATTATGCTGAAATTTACCACTGTGGGGAAGAATGATCACTATTCACCAAGCATGTTTAAACATGTACGTGTTTAATAAATAAGCATAATAAGGATATAGTTTGGGTTAATAGGATTACCATAGTTTATTCCCCCTAGGAAATATAAATAATGATTTTAGTGTATTTCTTTTGGAATGCACTCATGAAAAGGACTTTAAGAAATGGTGGATAGTGAATAATACATTTCTCTAATAAAAATTTAAATTGTGTAATAGTTTTATAATAAAGTATTTACACTAATATTTTAATATGGATGGAAGTTGCATAAATTCAAGTAAATTAAAAATTGATGATAAATGCTAAATATTTTATCTAAATAGTTTTTCAAGAAACAGTTGTGAAAATGTGTATATTAAATGGCTCTAACGTGGAACTTGTATTTTCAACTCAGTATTCATTATTCTTTGTTTTACGTGTCTGGAAAGATCGTACTTACTATGCCTCTTTACACTACGATTTGCTATTGTGGAGCTTTAGATTGTATTCAACTGAATAAGGACTTTTTTTATGATTTTGATTGAGTATAACTTACTATTTTATGATTTCCAAAATGATGTTCTTCATATTATCTCTGTAAAGTCTATATATTAAATTTATAATAATATAACTTAAGAAAAAGGAATTAATTTTCAGAGATATTTCAGTTGTAATTTTCATATTTCATGCAACTGAAAACATTTGTTTCTAGGATTGGGAATACTGAGAAGATATGGGATGAAAGAAGGTATGTAACTGTTTTATTTGTGATATTACAGAAATTTTGTCCACTATTTTTAAAACATTGTCATCATTTTAGTACTCTTTTAGCAGTTAGGCATTTGATACTTTAAAACTTGATTTGCTCTTAAAATTGTTTACAATACTTTGTAATAATCTTCCTTATCCTGTGCCTTTAACCTTGATTTGATATGTTTGTAGCCTCAGTTATCCTTCCACTACATCCTGTAATATTTTTATAGCCTAGGCATCAGTTTCTTTTCAAAAAAAAAAAAAAAGTGTCAATTTTATCACGTAAAGAGGTAGCAATTGTCTATTGATGCTTTGGAAAGACAAGTAGAGTTGCCAATGGAGGCCAGGCTTCTTAATTCATTCAAAAATATTTACTGGATTTCTACCATGTGCCAAACATTTTTAGCCCCTGAATATACAGTTGTGAACCAATCAGACAAAGCCCTAAACATTTTCAGCATTCTGTCTAGATGGGGTGGGGTTGGGGACTTAATTAAAATAGAGATACAGAGAAATATGCATTTAATGATAAAGTTCACTAGCATTTGAATTTGTGTAAAGATAATTATTAAGCTGAGCTAAAGCAACTGACAATATGTTAGAAAGGTTAAAAATAATATGTTGCATCATTATAACCTCTATTTGACTTTTGGGTTCAGGTAGCAATTATAGATAGCATAAAAAGGCCTTAATTTTTCTTTTCACTTTTCTTGCCAGTAAAGGTACGTTTATTTTTAGGCCGTCCATTTAGAGTAGTGTTTTAAAATAGCGTTACTGTGAAAAATATTCCATTACGTATTCACAAGCAACTTACTGCACATTTTTAAAATTGTGTTTTACAATTTAGTTAAAAATATTTTAGGCCTCAATTTCATCTTGAAATCACTGGTATTTTAAATTTGGCAATGAATATGAAATTACTTTTTGATTTACAGAATGCTTGTATTGTTACTTAAACTACTTGTTAATATTTTAGGAAGATTGGAATCTTTGGCTTTTTGATGTTTAAATTCTTGTTACTTAATGTTGATAGTGTCTAATGAGAGGAAATAGTGTTCATGTGATTAAATAAATTAGAATGTACTTTGAAGAATTTTTTTTTTAATTGTTAAACTTTGTCATCATGGGGTTAAAGTTTGGCCTGGTGTTCACTTACAGCGTATATTAAGTTTAATTATGAAGTGAAATAGTTTCAAGTAAGATGTGGAATGCACCTGCATATAAATGAAATTGGCGTGCACAAAGACACTTTACTGTAGGGAGCTGTACTGGAAGATTTATGAAAGCATGTGAAATTGCACCTAAAATTGTATTAGTGACTATGCTAAATTTATTGTACTTGATGAGTGAATGTATTTAGTGTAGTCAAAGTTACTTTGGTTTAAATGTCTAAACAATGTCTCTCTTTTTAATGTGTTTGTAATTTGTATTATTGATGGGAGTATTCTTGGACTGCAGGGGTTATTGTCAATGTGTGATTTGTGTTTTTATTTCATAGAGTCATCTAATGTGGTATACCGATTTTGATAAGTGATACTTAGATAATTCTAATAACTGTATATTTGACAACCTATTAAAATGTTTTGCATTGGAGCTTTTCTTTATTAATTGTAATATGCTAACAAACTCATGGTAGTTTAAAAATAATTTACTCACTCAACAAATATTTGAGTGCATGTTATGTATCAGAAACTGCAGAAATCATTAGGGATTCAAAACTGATTAAGACAAGATGTTAACAGAAAAAAAGCATACTCATTGCAAATGAAAAAGTATGTAAACTTTTTGCTTGAATATTTATTTTTCTATCAGATGTACTAAAATCTTTAGAACCAACCTTACAGGAGAAGTGGACTATAAGAGACACCAGTTGACTTGGCTGTGAAAAAAATATACTAGAATTATAAAACTTTAGAAGTAGATAAGATAGTTTTGCTTGTATTTGAAGTTTCACAAATCAGTTACTTAATCAGTGACCTAGTTATGTTCATTCGTTAATCAAAAAGAGAGGGTACTATCAAATACCTATCCTGTACTAGGCACTATATTTACCTTTGGAGATTTTGAAAAGCTGCGTAAGAGATTTCAGAACATGTTCTTAAGATATATACTGTCTGGTAGAAAAAAATGTAAATATGGAATAAAATATTTTTGGAACTATAGTTGATTCTTATCAATATCCAGCAGGGCTGTGAAAGAGAAGTCAGGTCTGATAAAATGCAAGAGGAAGAGTGATTTGTAGCCTCATTGCAATTGTGAGTCATGGCTCCAGAAGACTGTATGGCATTCCTCTTTTATGCCTGCTACTGTGAACTGTGAGAAGAAGCAATACTATGGAAGTAGTTTAAGATTAGCTGCTAACTACTGAGAATAACAGGGAATCCCACCGCCATAGTCTCCTAGTTATAGCTAAGTATAACTAAATAGGGACGCCTGAGTGGCTCAGTCGGTTAAGCGTCCAACTTCGGCTCAGGTCATGATCTCACGGCTGGTGAGTTTGAGCCCCGTGTCAGGCTCTGTGCTGACAGCCCGGACCCAGGAACCTGTTTCAGATTTTGTGTCTCCTTCTCTCCCTGCCCCTCCCCCACTTGTGCTCTGTCTCTATCAAAAATTTAAAAATGTTAAGAACTAAATAAAAGCTGAAATGAAATAAGTGAAAATAATAGTAATAAAATAAAAGTGAAAATAATCACTTGAGGATTTCATGAAAAATGCAGATTTGGATTCAGCAGAACTGGATGGGGTCTGTGATGCTCCTGGGTCATGGAACACTCTTTAGTAGCAAGATTTTTCAAAAAGTTCTTTAGTCATAGAGTGTTCAATAGAACTTGGATCACTTTGATGCAAGCAAAGTGCATCTTTCTTGTTTGAAAGGCAAGAGAGAGTGCTGAGAAAAGAAATGTGAGAAAATGCAGCCAGCAATGGCTCAAGTTAAAACCATTCTCAATTGGAAGAAAAGTTCATCAGCTATCTCAGGCCACTAAACTTTCCTCCTACAGGTCTAAATAGTTCTCTAATAATAAATTAATCTTTTTCTATTTGTGCCATTAGCTTTTCATGGGTGTGAATGATGCCTACGTTGCCAATTAAAGAAAACAGTCTGCACATGCTTGTTAATTACATTGTACTGCTAAAGGCAGAAATCGTGGTGCGATTGGTTTGGATGATCTGAAATGTTTTGAGTCAAATCTCTTTGTTTCTAAAAGAAGTTAAGTAGGTCTTTAAAATTATTAATTAAGCTAATATAATTTGACAAAGTGCTTTGGGATGAGCACAAAAGAGATGGTGAATGTGGAAGTATCATGTAGACACTTGTTAAGTCTATGGAAGAGTAAACAGTATTATTTCAGACATTTTGAAGATTGTAAGCTTAAGATAAATAGGCTTAATTTATAGCTTCTAGGGTTTGGATCCAGTTCAAAGAATATCCTTATTTTTGTGAATTTGTAAAGAAACTATATCATTACTTTTAGGTCTCATGAATCTTAACTTCCATTTGCCACTCCTTATTATGGTCGACTAATTCATCTGGCTTATGCCAGAGGCAGAACAATCAAAGTAATGGGCTAACCTGACGACTCTGTCAGCAATGATTGCTGCATAACAGCCTAAAATGTAAGTGGCTTAACAACTGTCCTTTATCATTTGTATGGATTTGCAAGTCAGTTGGGTGATTCTGCTGATCTTGGCTAGACTTATGTTTTTACAATCAGCTGGCAGGTCAGCTGAGTTGGGGGCTGGGAAGGTGGCTGGATTGTGAATTAGTCTAGGATGGCTGGGATGACATGTCACATCCTTCCAGTAGGCTAGCCCTGGTATTTTCTTTTGGTGGTAGGCTTCAAGAGAAGATGCTGAAATGTGCAAACGAGTTTCAAGCTTGTTTGAGTCAAGTTTGCTACTACTGCCAAATTCAGAGTCAGTTTGGGCAGATATGGAAGAAGGACACAATGCAATCAACCATGTGTTCCAATCTTAGATCAATTCATATAGGGCACAAAAATATGGAGTTTTAGCTTGTCATGGTCTATGTTTTCATCAGGCAGCAATGTCAGATTAAGTGGACAATATGGGCACTAATTGTGTTGATCAGAATAGGGCAGCAAGATAAGCAGTATATGCAAATTTTAAAATCTCGTTTGTTTTCCCTCTTTTAAAATTTCACCCCGGTTTCCTCTCATTACTTTCCCAAGGTGGAACCCTCTGGGTAGTCTCACAGTGTTGCCATCTTAAATTTGTAGTACTATGTTGTCATTTGGGGGTTGGTTGGTGTCTTAAGCAATCTTTTTCCCCCCAAGTTTTTACTTAAATCCCATTTAGTTAACATACAGTGTAATGTTAGTTTCAGGTATAGAATTTAGTGATTCATCACTTATATACAACACCCGGTGCTCATCACAAGTGCACTCCTTAATAGCCATCACTCATATAACCCATCCTTCATTTCCTTCCCTCCAGTAACTATCAATTTTTTTCTCTATAGTTAAATCTGTTTCTTGGTTTTCCTCTCTTCTCTTTTCTCTCTCTGTTCATTTGTTTCTTAAATTCTACATATGAGTGAAATCATATGGTATTTGTCTTTCTCTGACTTATTTCACTTAGCTTAATACTCTAGTTCCATCCATGTTGCAAATGTCAAGACTCATTCTTTTTTATGGCTGAATAATATGACGCTGTGTAGTGTGTGTATAGTATCCTAAACAATAGTATCCTAAACAGTCTTGTCTTAATGGGCTTACTTAGAGATGACTTAAATGTCAGTTTTCTTTCAAGTGTATATATGAATTGTTATGTTTCTATGACAAAAATTATGCAAAAGACATGTAATTTCTATTGCATATTATAGATACAGTTCCCTAGTTGGTGTTAAAACTATTTTTTTAATTGAACTAGTACTTTTTGTTCCGTTTTTATTTTTATTTTTCCAACAAAAGTGGCTCAATTTTATTGCAGGGAGCTAGGAAGGAGCAGGGCAAGTGAGGATCTCTGTAGGAACTCCTATTGCTGAAAAGGACTGTCAGGCCCCAGGTCTGTCTGGAAGCAGACAGCTCAGAGCCTGAAGCCTGCTTCGGATTCTGTGTCTCCCTCTCTCTCTCTCTCCACCTTCCTTGCTCGCACTCTGTCTCTCTCAGAAATAAACATTAAAAAAAATAATAACATCTCTTGTGGAGAGGGTTAAGAGGCAGAAGAATAGGGAGGCCCTAGGCTTGCCCCTTCCCCCGAACAGCTAGATAAATATCAAATCATTCTGACTCCCAAGAAATCGATTGGAAGTCTTAGAGAACAAAGCTGCACATTTACAACAGAAAAAAAATGACCTGTGGAAGGTAGGAACTATACAGAGAGTTGATTTGTGGGAGAAAAGAGACATGGGTGCTTGGTGGGGAAGGATCCCTGATCACAAGCAGGTAGTTAGAGTGAAGGAAAGGGGCACCTGGGTGGCTCAGTCAGTTAAGCGTCCGACATCGGCTCAGGTCATGATCTGGTCCATGAGTCCGAACCCCGCGTCGGGCTCTGTGCTGACAGCTCAGAGCCTGGAGCCTGTTTCAGATTCAGTGTCTCCCTCTCTCTGACCCTCCCCTGTTCATGCTCTGTCTCTGTCTCAAATAAACGTTAAAAATTTTTTTTAAAAAAGTGAAGGAAAAAGAGTGAAAACTCATGCAAGGAACTGCACAAGAAAATTGTTCCCTGAAACCATTAATGGGAAAAAGGAGAGGGTTTCAATACCACCAGTTTTTTATAAACAGTGGAGTGCAAAGTCTGAAGTTTGGGAGGTCAGTGCCTGGTAGTGTTCCAACAAGGAAGGAGGGGAGAGCCTCAGGAATGGGTAGCACAGTCTGAGGATCTCCTGGGCTCCTCGGGGAGAAGTAGTTGCCCTGGTTGGAGTGCATTTTGTAGAGGTGATATGGCCTCTTCATGGGCAAAAGACCCTATGGGTGCCATTGAATTGCCCTACTAATGACTAAGGGCAGCAAACCCTGGTATAGCCTGTGTATTGCAATTTACCATAAACTCTGATCCACTGCCACTGCGGGTTGTGTACCTATTTTCTGTGACAAGTCCACACTGGCCACCGCACAGTGACATCCTCCTCTAGAGAATCAGTGGGGCCATACTGTGGGGGTCCCTGAAGTGTGGGATTTTGAAACATAGCCATGCCTGAGATAAACCCCAGGAGGGCTGTGCTGCCTGGCAGTCAGCTCAGACACAGGGTGAAGGCAGAGGTCAGATGGGGGGGGGGGGGGTGACTGCACATCTGTTAACACTTGAATTTCCCCCTCCAGAGACCAGAGAGTGGAGCTAAGCCATTTTAACCCTTAGTCCATCTGCACTGATCAACCTCAGTGAGCCAAACAGCTTTCTTACACCAAGTCCCACCTTCCTGAGCTCTGAGCCCTCCAGGCCCATCTCCACTAGAGCAAATCCACCTAAGGATCAGAGCAACACGCCCCAACCCCAGAAAACCAGCACAAACACCTCCCATGCAGTAGTTTACTGATCATAGAGTGCTGCAAAACTTCAGCTCTAGGGGAAACGGAATCTTGTTTCCTTTTTTTTTGTTGTTGTTGTTGTTGTTGTTGTTGTTTATTGGTTCCCCCGCCCTCCCTTGGATACAGAAAGAACAACTTTTATTTAAGTTTTTAATTTTTTACCTCTTTTTATTTTTCCTGTCAAGCTTAACAAGCAGACCCAAACACATTTAGTATTTAGTTTCCTTTGTTTTTTAAGTTTAAATTTCTATTATTTTTTCCCTCCAAAATGACATGATGGAGGAATTCACTCCCCCCAAAAGAACAAGAAGTAATGGTCAGGATTTAATCAATACAGATATAATTTAAAACAAAATATCTGAGGATTTAAAACAAAAATTATAAGGATTGAAAAAGCATACAAGACACTAGAGAATCCCTTACTGCAGACATAAAAGAGCTAAAATCTAGTCAGGCTGAAATTAAAAATGCTATAACTGAAATGCACTCAAGTGCATAACAGTGAGGATAAAGTAGAGGAACGAATTAGTGATACAGAAGATAAAATTATGGAAAATAACAAAGCTGAAAAGAAGAGGGAAACAAAGGTAATGGATCACAATAGTAGATTTAGGGAACTCAGCGACTTATATAAGAGGAATAACATTCATATAACAGGAGTCCCAGAAGATGAAGAGAAAGAAAAAGAGGCAGAGGTTTTATTTGAGCATATTAGCTGAAAAATTATCTAATTTGGGGAAAGACACAGATTAATATCCAAGAAGCAGAGATAATTCCCATTAAATTCAATAAAAGTTAAGCATCATTGAACATATAGTCAAATTCCCAAAATACACAAAGAAAGAATCCTGAAAGAACAAAGGAAAAAAAGTCATTAATATGCAAGGCAAGACATACCAGGTTCACAGCAGATCTTTCCACAGAAACTTGGCAGGCCAGAAGGTAATGGCAAGATATATTCAATGTGCTGAATGGGAAACATGTGCAGCCAAGAATACTTTACCCAGAAAGGCTGCCATTCAGAATAAAGAGAGAGAAAGAGTTTCCCAGATGAACAAAAACTAAAGGAGTTCATGACCACTAAACCAGCCCTGCAAGAAATATTAAAGGGACTCCTTGAGTGGGGGAAAAAAAGACCAAAGCAACAGAGATTAGAAAGGACCAGAGAACATCACCAGAAACACCAACTTTAAAGGTAACACAATGGCACTAAACTCATATCTTTAAATGATCACCCTGAAAATAAATGGACTAAATCCTCCAATGAAAAGACATTAGGTAGCAGAATGGATTAAAAACAAAAACAAACAAACGAAAAAACGCTCCAAAAAACAAGACCCATCTATATGTTGCTTATAGGAGACTCATTTCAGACCTACAGACATTGGCTGATTGAAAGTGAGAGGATAGAGAACCATCTATCATGCTAATGGACAACAAAAGAAAGCCAGAGTAGCCATACTTATATCAGAAAAAAATTAGAGTTTAAACCAAGGACTGTAACAAGAGATGAAGAAGGGCATTATATCATAATTAAGGGGTCTATCCATCAAGAAGATCTAAAAATTATAAATATTTATGCCCCAAACTTGAAACACCCAAATATATAAATCAATTAACAACAAACATAAAGAAACTCATTGATAATAACACAATAATAGTAGAGGACTTTAACACCCCACTTACAACAATGGACAGATCATCTAAGCAGGAAATCACAAGGAAACAATGGCTTTGAATGACACACTGGACCTGAGGCACTTAACAGATATATTCAGAACATTTCATCCTAAAGCAGCAGAATCCATGCACATTCTTTTTGAGTCCACATTGAACATTCTCCAAAATAGATCACATAGTGGGTCACATATCAGCCCTCAACAAGTACAAAAGGATTGAGATCATACCATGTGCATTTGCAAACCATAACTATGAAATTTGAAATCAACCACAAGAAAAAATTTGAAAAGACCATAAATAATGGAGGTTAAAGAACGTGCTACTAAAGAAAGAATGGGTTAGCCAGGAAATTAAAGAAGTAATAAAAAAGTACATGGACACAAATGAAAATGAATACACGACAGTCCAAACCCTTTGGGATGAAGAAAAGGCAGTCCTAAGAGGGAGGTATATTGCAACACAGGCCTACATCAAGAAGCAAGAAACGACCCAAATACACAACCTAATGACACCTAAAGGAGCTAGAAAAGAAAGAGCAAATAAAGCCTAAACACCAACAGAAGAAAGGAAATAATATAGACTGGAGCAGAAATAAACAATATAGAAATAACAACAAAAAACCCAGTAGACTAGATGAACAGCTAAGAGCTACATCTTTGAAAGAATTAATAATATTGATAACCCCCTAGCCAGGCTTATCAAAAGAAAAGAGAAAGGACTGAAAAAAATAAAATCAAAATTAAAGAGGACAGATCACAACCAACAGCACATAAATACAATTATAGGAGAATATTAAGAAAAATTATATGCCAGCAGACAGGACAATCTGTAAGAAATGGATAAATTCCTAGAAACATACAAACTAACAAAGTTGAAATAGGAAGAAATAGAAAATTAGAACAGACCAATAACCAGCAAAGAAATCGAATCAGTAATTAAAAATCTCCCAACAAACACAAGTCCAGGGCCAGAAGGCTTCCCAGGGGCATTCTACCAGGCATTTATTTTTTTTTTTTTTAATTTAAATTTCAGTAAACATACAGTGCAATATTGGTTTCAGTAGTAGAATTCAGTGATTCATCACTTACGTACAACATTAAGTGCTCATCATAAAAAGTCCCTCCTTAACACTCATCACTCATTTAGCCCATTCCCCACCCACCTCCCTCCATCAACTGTCAGTTGATTCTCTATCATTAAGAGTCTCTTGTGGTTTGTTTCCCTCTCTTCTCTCCCCCCCCCACCTTCCCGTGTGTTCATCTGTTTTGTTTCTTAAATTCCACTTATAAGTGAAATCATATGGTATTTGTCTTTCTCTCATTGACTTATTTCACTTAGCATAATACATTCTAGCTCCATCCATGTCATTGCTAATGGCAGGATTTCATTATTTTTGATGGCTGAGTAATATTCTATTATATATCTATCTCTATCTCTATCTCTCTGTCTCTATCATCTATCTATCTATCTATCTATCTATCTATCTATCTATCTATCCACCACATCTTCTTTATACATTTAACAGTTGATTAACATTTGGGCTCTTTCTATGTTTGGCTATTGTTGATAATACTGCTATAATAATCAGGATGCATGTACTCATTTGAATCTGTATTTTTAAATTCTTTGGATAAATAACTAATAGTGTAATTGCTGGATAGTAAGGTAGTTCTATGTTTAGTTTTTTGAGAAACCTCCATACTGTTCTACAGAGTGGCTGCACCAGTTTTCATTCCCACCAACAGTGCAACCCTCTCTCCGCATCCTTTCAACACTTGTTTCTTTTGTTGTTGATTTCAACCATTCTCACAAGTGTGAGGTGGTGTCTCATCATAGTTTTGATTTGTATTTCCCTGATGTTGAGCATCTTTTCATGTGTCTGTTAGCCATCTGGATGCCTTTGAGAAAATGTCTATTTATGTCTTCTATCAATTTCTTAACTGGAGTATTTGTTTTTTGGGTATTGAGTTTGATAAGTTCTTCAGAGATTTTGAAAACTAACCCTTTATCAGATATGTCATTTGCAAATATCTTTTCCCATTCCATAGGCTTTTAGTGTTGTTGATGTTTTCACTGTGCAAAAGCCTTTTATCTTGATGAGATCTCAATAGTTCATTTTTGCTTTTGGTTTCCCTTGGAACCATTGAAGTGTCTAGTAAGAGGTTGTTGTGGCTGAGGTCAAAGAGGTTGCTGCTTGTGTTATTCTTTGGGATTTTAATGGTTTTCTGTCTCACATTTAGGTCTTTCATCCATTTTGAATTTATTTTTGTTTGGTGTAAGAAAGTGGTCCAGTTTCCTTCTTCTGCATGTCGCCATCCAGTTTTCCCAGTACCATTTGTTGAAGAGACTATCTTTTTTTCCATCGGATATTCTTTCCTGCTTTGTCGAAGATGAGTTGACCACATAGTTATGGGTCCATTTCTGGGTTTTCTATTATGTTCCATTGATGTATGTGTCTGTTTTTGTGTCAGAACCATACTGTCTTGATGACTACAGCTTATATACTGTATATATATATATATATATATATATATATATATATATATATATACTGTATATATACTATATGTTCCTAATTAAAATTAGGAATCATGATGTCTCCAGTCTTGTTTTTCTTTTTCAAGATTGCTTTGGCTTTTTGAGGTCTTTTGTGGTTCCATACCAATTTTAGGATTGTTTTTTCTATCTCTGCAAAGAATGCTGGTGGTATTTTGATAGGTATTGCATTAAGTGTGTAGATTGCTTTGGGTAATCCATAACTATGGAATGCTTTTCCTTTTCTTTGTGTTCTCTTCAATATCATTTGTAAGTCTTCTATAGTTTTCAGAGTACAGATCTTTTACCTCTTTATTTAGGTTTATTCCTAGGTATCTTATTGTTTTGGTTCAATAGTGAATGGGATTGATTCCTTGATTTCTTTTCTGGCTGCTTCATTATTGGTGTATAGAAATGCAACAGATTTCTGAATGTTGATTTTATATCCTGTGACTTTGCTCAATTCAAAATTCTAGCAAATTTTGATGGAGTATTTCAGGTTTTCTACCTAGAGTATTATGTCATCTGCAAATAGTGAAAGTTTGACCTCTTTCTTGCCATTTTCTATGCCTTTTATTTCTTTTTGTTGTCTGATTACTGAAGCTGAGTCTTCCAGTATTATATTAATGAATGGTGAGAGTAGGTATCCCTATCTTTTTCTTAACCATAAGGGAAAGTTTTTCTCCATTGAGGATGATATTACCTGTGGACCATTCATGTATGGCCTGTATGATGTTGAGATATGTTCCATCTATCCCTACTTTGTTGAGGATTTTTTTTTTTTATCAAGAATGGATGCTGTTTGCTGTCAAATGCTTTTTCTGCATCTATGAGAGGATCATATGGTTCTCAACCTTTCTTTTATTAATGTGGAATATTACATTGATTTGTAAATATTGAACCAGGCCTGCAGCTCAGGAATAAATCATACTTGATTGTAGTGAATAATTCCTTTAATGTACTGTTGAATTTGATTTGCTAGTATCTTGTTTAGAATTTTCGCATCCATGTTCATCAGGAATATTGGCCTGTACTTCTTTTTAGTGGAGTCTTTGTCTAGTTTTGGAATCAAGCTACTGCTAGCCTCATAGAATGAGTGAGGAAGTTTTCCCCCCATTTCTATTTTTTGGAACAGTTTGAGAAAAATAGGTATTAACTCTTTTTTAAATGTCTGGTAGAATTCCCCTAGGAAGCTATCTGGAGGACTCTTGTTTTGGGGGAGATTTTTAATTACTGATTCAATTTCTTTGATCAAATTTTCTATTTCTTCCTGTTTCAGTTTTGGTATTTTGTGTGTTTCTAGGAAATTGTCCATTTCTTCCAACTTGCCCAGTTTTTTTGGCATATAATTGCTTATATTTGTTTGTATTTCAGTAGTGCTGGTTGTGATCTTTCATCTTTCATTCATGATTTTATCTTTTTGGGTCTTTTTTTTTTTTTTTTGATAAGTCTGGCTAGGGAGTTATCATTTTGTTTATTCTTTCAAAGAACCAGCTCTTGTTTCTTGATCTGTTCTCTGTGTTTTTGTTTGTTTCTGTATAATTTACTTCTACTCTACTCTTTATTATTTCTCTTCTATGGCTGGCCTTAAGCTTTATTTGCTGTTTCTTTTCTAGCTCCTGTAGATGTAAGGTTAGATTGTATATTTAGGACTTTCTTGTTTCTTGAGATAGGCCTGACTTGCAATATACTTGGTTCTTATGACTGCCTTTGCTGCACCCAAAAGTTTTGGACTGTCATGTTTTCATATTCATTTGTTTCCATGTTTATTTTTATTTCTTATTTAATTTTTTGGTTAACCTATTCTTTCTTTTGTAGCATGTTCTTGAACCTCCTTGTATTTGAGGGACTTGCAAATTTTTTCTTGTGGGTGATTCAAGTTTCATAATGTTGGGATCTGAAAATATGGTGATGTTCTCTGGTCTTTTCTAGTCTTTGTTACTTTTGGTCTTTTGTTCTGTTTGGTTTTTTCCTCCACTCAAAGAATCCCCCTTAAAATTTCTTGTAGTGCTTGTTTAGTGGTTACTACTCCTTTAGTTTTTGTTTGTCTGGGAAACTCTTTATCACTCCTCCTGTTCTGATTGAAAAACTTGCTGAATAAAGAATGCTTGACTGCATTTTTTCCATTCAGGATGTTGAAATATCCTGTCACCTTTCAGACCTCTACCAGATAAAGAAGAGTTAATTAATACCCTTTCTTCTCAAACTGTTCCAAAATGTAGAAATGGGAGTAGAACTTCCCAACTCATTCTACCAGACCAGCAGTACTTAAATTCCAAAACCTGACAAAGATTCCACTAAAAAGGAGAAATACAGGCCAATATTCTTAATGAACATGGATGCAAAAATTCTCAACAAGATACTAGCAAATAAAATTCGATAGTACATTAAAAGAATTATTCATCATGATCAAGTGGGATTTATTTCTGGGCTTCAGAGCTGGTTCAATATTTGCAAATCAATCAACATGATACACCACATTAATAAAAGAATAGGGACCATATGATCCTCTCGATGCAGAAAAAGAACACTTCACAAAACACAGCATCCATTCTTGATAAAAACCCTCAACAAAGTAGGGATAGATAGAACCTATCATAAGATCATAAAAGTCACATACAAAAGACCCACAGGTAGTATCATCCTCAATCAGGAAAAACTGAGAGCCTTTCTGTTATGGTCAGGAACAAGACAAGGATGTCCACTCTCACCATTGCTATTTAACATAGTGTTGGAAGTCTTAGTCTCAGCAATCAGACAACAAAAAGAAATAAATGGCATACAAATAGCAAGGAAGAAGTCAAACTTTCACTATTTGCAGATGGCACGATACCCTATATAGAAGACCCAAAAGACCCCATCAAAAAAATGTTAGAACTGATACACAAATTCAGGAAGGTCTCAGGGCAGAAAATCAGTATACCTAAATATGTTGCATTTCTATACACCAATAACAAAGTAGCAGAAAGAGAAAACAAAGAATCAATGCTATTTGCAATTGCACCCAAAACAATTAGATACCTCAGAATAAACCTAACTAAAGAAGTAAAAAACCTGCCTCAGAAAACTATAGAACACTTAGAAAAGAAATGGAAGAGGACACAAAGAAATTGAAAAGCAAGGACACATGTGTGGCTCAGTTGACTGGGCTCTGACTCTTGATTTCGGCTCAGGTCATGATCTCATGGGTCACAGAATCAAGCCCTGCATCTTGTGCTGATGTTAAAAGGCCAGAACTAAAAATTGAATGGTTTCTATTTTAGTGTATGATATAACCCAGGAACAGAAGTTTTAAATATGTATTTAATTACACTGATTAGTTATTTGCAGGATTATGATGGCCTTCTGGTGTTGTTAAGCAATTTTTAAAGAATGCAGATTAAAGGAGTTAAAAGTACTATGGTGGAAACATGTTCACATTATATAAATGAATTTAAAATTTTGCTTGTAGCTAAGCAGAGAGCTTTCTCATGAGTATATAGACAAAGTATATGAATGCTATCAAGATATACCATATATGGAAAATTTTATCTTAGCTTTTAACCATTTTATTGAGGTAGAATTCAAAACTTCTTAGTAAATTTGCAATTTAAATTTCTGAGCCATCACTACAATCCAGTTTTAGAATTTTCCATCACCCCCAAACTGTTCTTCAAGTCCATTTGCACTTTTTTTCACTGTTTTTTAACAATTCTGCAGAAGGAAACACACACAAACACACACACACAATTTTACTACTTGGAGAGAAAAGAAAAGTCAGTACTACCTAGTGGTGTTTACATAGATAGCAAGTTGATATTAGAGTTCTAGAAACTTTCAGATTTGAGATTTCTCTATGGGGTCACGACATTAGCTACAAATATTTGTGGTTTATAATTGAAACTCAACTAGAAAATATCCACAATCTTATCTAAAATTCTTACTAGATAAATTTTTATATATTTTCTTCAAATGAGACTTAATTGGGGCCCCAGTATGTTTAATTGAAAAATACTTAACAGCTTTGTTTGAGGCAGGAATGTGAGGGGCAGGATCCTAACCCACTTACTCCCTGACTTGATACAATTTACTTTATAAAGAAAAGACTGTGAAGAAATACACAAAAAATAGAATTGTTATATTGAAGTATTTGAAAATTAGTTAATTTTTCCTTTTGATTTTTTCTTTTGCGTATGTATTTATAATTGAAAAAAACTGTAATAAGCTCTATTTTTGAAAGTGAACATTAAATTTCAACATATTGCAAAAATGCCTAGTAAAGTCCCTGAAAGACACTACTTTTTCATAACCATTTCCTTTCTTGATTCCTCTCTACAGGTGTCAGTAACTGCATCATTCACAGGTTGAGACTGAAAGCAATAGTTAACTATGGAGTTCTTGCCTCAACATTTCAGTATGACTCCTTAATGGGGACTCCACATGTTACCTGGCTTCATGGGAGCTCCATATCCCAAGATTAATTAAATCATGATCAACAGAGTTATTATAGTGAAATATTCATGATTATGATAGTGTTACTAGAAAACAGTTATTGTAAACAAAATATTACAGTATTGTAAAAAAAGTTATTCAGGGAAACAGTTTTGGCAAAGAGTTATGTAATTAGAGATGTCAAGTTGAATAGTAATAAATACTTAATTTCTATTCCAATTCTGGCTCCAATTCATACTATCTTTGTAACCTTGGGCAAGACACTTGACCTTGTTTTCCTGAATTTGTTTCCCAACCCTAAATGGGATAATAAAAATACCTTACAGGGCTGTTATGGGAATTAAATTAAATAATACATGTTTACTATATATTAAGCTCTAAAATCAATGCTATGTATTGCTACTATTATTGTACTAGTAGCATTATTTTCTTAGAGTGGTGTGACTTAAGCTGTGTCTGGGGAAATCCGAATACAGCACTACTACAGGTGTAGATAGAAACAAAATACAGGATAGAAGAGATGGGGCAACAACTGCTGTCCTTGGTTCTGAAACCACTATCACTTAACCAGGGTAAGACTATTTCAAAACTCCAGGACATTGGTGATTCTTGGTCCAACTTCTTCCAAGAATTTTGAAGCAAGTGGGAGCAGAAGTGAAGGGAGATGTGCATTTTCACATGTACACACCAACACACACACATGCGCAGAGACAGAGAGAAGGAGAAAGGCATAGATCCTGAGAAGTTGGCCTAGTTTTGAGTGGGTGGAAAGAAACAGTGTTTGACATTGTTTTCAAATTACATGGCTTAGTGTCATCAAGAAAGGAAAAAACTCTGTATTTGGCAGAAAGTTATGTGTGTCTAGGGGGCAGCTTATATATTTCTTCTTCAAGCTATCTTTGGTGTACTTCCCTACTAGAGTATCTTCACACTGAGATTAGTACCTAACCACTAAACTTCAAGTTTTCCTGAGGGCAGGGACTGTGTCTTGCACCCTTGTAAGGACAGTAGATAAATCCCTGTGTCTTAGATCAGGCTGTCATAAGACAATGCCATAGATGGAGTGGCTTAAACAATAGGAATTTTTCACAATTCTGGAAGCTGAAGTTTGAGATCAGGGTACCAGCATAGTTGGTCTTTTGCTGTGTCCTCACACAGAAGAGAGAAAAGTGGAGAGGTGAAGGGAATGAAAAGGGAGGCAGAAGCAGGGGCAGGGGAAAGGGGAGAGAGGAAGGGAGGGAAGGAGAGAGAGCTTTCTGGTGTCTATTCTTATAAGGACACTAAGCCAACTCTACCTCCAAAGACCATCACATTGGAGTCAGAGCTTCAACATATGAATTTTGGGGGGGGAACATTCAGTGCATAACAGCTTATAAGTGGGAAGCACATAGTCTGTCATACCAAAGGTCTTCAGTAAATGGTAGTTACACATAAAAGGGAAGCTTTAACCTGAGACTTACTACTTGGGTGTCACTATATAACTCTACTTCTTTCCATGTTGCAGATCACATAAGATGAATCTAGTAGCAGCGCATACGGCTTTGTTGTTGTCTTTGTTTCTTTAGCCACATGTGTGGGCTCAACATAGATGTGTGGATTGACTGTGCTGAGGGTGACAGTGATCCAAAGGTGTGAAAAACATCAGGTTGGAAACAGTGCAAGAAAAGTCTAACTGCACGAAGAAATATTTCTTGGTTGGAGCTCTCAGGGACTGTATCCTAATGGTAGTTTAATATGGCATGCAATAATTACTAAGACTAACATAGCACTTATTACATGTCAGCTCTTCTAAGCATGTTATATATGTTAACTCATTCTATGACAAAAACCATAATGTGTAAAACTGTTATTGCAATTTTACAGATAAGGAAACTAAAGGACCTTGACTAAGGTCACACAGTGCACAGAGGAGATTTGAACCCAGGCAGTCTGGCACTAGTGCCTATATTCTTAACCACCATGATATATATAGTATCTTTTCTGCAATTTCCACCACATACTACAATTAAAAATTTAGACTGTAACTTCCTCCAGTTTATATCCAAATACTGTGAACAGTGGTGAGAAGAAAGGATTCGGGACAGGCACTGAAAGTGAATTTCTTTGGCAAAAGGATTCATTCACATAAGAGAGTTAGTGTCTAAGAAGGTGGGAGTAGCCTCATCAGGCATGGGCATAGAGGCTGATTCATTTGTCTGAAAATTTCATGGCAGAGGGTGGAGGGGAGCATTTGGGGGAGCATCTTCTAAATCTTGCCATGAATCCTCAAATTCTTGATATCACACTCTTTTTTTACCAATGCTGTAATTACCACATAAGAAGAAATCATGACTGTCAACTCAATAACCTGAAGGAGTTTGGTCCCCAGTTAGCTTAAACAATAATACTCTTTAGTTCATCCTAGTCCAGATAATTTAAGGATTTGAACTTCTATTTAAAATTTCTGTTTTCATTAGAAATATCCACCCCACATTTTGAATTTCTCATGCTCTTTATATGACCAGAGAGGAGCTCAGTTCCCCCTAAATGTCCTTCAAAGGTCAGTTCTTTTTTAATTAAAAAAAGTTTATTATTTATTTGAGAGAGAGAGAGAGCATGAGCAAGGCAAGGTCAGAGAGAGAGGGAGACACAGAATCTGAAGCAGACTCCCAAGTGTTGAGCTGTAAGCACAGAGCCTGAAACAGTGCTCGAACTCACTTTGAGCTCATGACCTGGGCCAAAGTTGGATGCTCAACTGACTGAGCCACCCAGGTGCCCCCCAAAGTCAATTTATTCCAGATGATCCCAGGGAGTTGTTTAATCAGGTGATTCACTACAGTATGCTATGGACTGCAAAGTCTCATTTCTATTAACCTGATTTTCACTGCCTTCAGGTTAAATGATCAATGACATATTTTTCATTTTCTGGAGAGTCTACTGCCTGCTCCTGGTGATGTAACAAAAATTTGACCCAGACATATAGTTTTCACTTGTATTAGTTTCCTGGGGCTACTGTAACAAGTTATGAACCTAAAATAAGAGATATTTATCTCACAGTTCTGGAGGCTAGAATTCTGAAAACAAGGATACTGGCAGGGCCATACTCCCTCTAAGGCTCATGGAATCCTTCCTTTCCTCTTTCTGGCTTCTCATAGTTCCTGGCCATCATTGGCATTCTTTGGCCTATATCTGTGTTATTCCAGTCTCTGCTCCTGTCTGCTCATGGCCTTTTCTCCCCTATGTATATCTGTATCTCTGTATCTGTGTTTCTAAGTCTTTCCCTCCTTATAAAGACATGAGTCATTGGATTTAAGGCTTATCCTAATCCATATAACTTCATTTAACCTTGATTACATTTGCAAGGTTCTCTATCCAAATAAGGTTACATATACAGGTACTAAGAGCTAGGACTTAAATATCTTTCTCTTTTTTAGTTTTTAAATAATTGTTTACTTTTAAATCAAATTATACATTCACATAGATTAAAGTGCTAAGTCTTACTAGAAATCTTAATTTTTTAGAAGTCCTTGTGTATCCTTCATCCTATTTATTTCACAGAAAACCCTTTGATCGCAGAAAACACCTTCTTTTTTATTTTAGTTTTTATTTCCTGAGCACTACTATCTGTATTTCAGCTCCTTGTATCTTGCCATCTTTTGCCCGCATCCTGTGAACAATTCTTTTTGTGGGACAGAGTTCAATTCACTACGCCTTTTTTGTCCACTCGGTGCTCATAGCTCCTCTTTTTTTTTCCTCATAGGCCCTATTAATCACTTTCCATTTTTGTACATCTTGTTTACTTGCTCATTCCTGACAAACCTCTCCCAAGACTTCTGGAGTAGGCAAGGGGACAAACACAAGAACACAAACACGTTTCAAAACTTGGGACATAAGAAAGTATACCTGTCATCTGAAAGAAGCTAATTTCTAATGGCTACAATTAGATCCAACCATAGGGTATAATAAATCCCTTACCTGGTATTGGTCATTGACTCTGACAGTGGCACCCCGGTAAAAAATAGTGTTGGGGTACCTGGGTGGCTCAGTCGGTTAAGCGTCTGACTTTGGCTCAGGTCATGATCTCACGGTTCGTGGGTTCGATCCCCGTGTTGGACTCTGTGCTGACAGCTCAGAACCTGGAGCCTGCTTCTGATTCTGTGTCTCCCTCTCTCCATACCCCTCCCCTGTTCACGCTCTCTCTGTCTCTCAAAAATAAATAAATGTAAAAAAAAAAGAAAAAGAAAAAAAAGAAATAGTGATGCCTCTTCCTATATTCTTCTCCCTTTTATGTATATTTCTGAACAACTGTAAATTTTAGTCATGTATATACATTTCTTTGAATGGGGTGGGGGGAGAATGGAGAGAAAGTTATAACCGAAAGTGGTATTTAACCTGTTCAGTTGCTGTGTTGAAATGATGAATTCTGAGGTGATTTCAATGATCTTGGATCCTAATAGTGGTCCCTGAAGAGTAACAGCTTTTTGTCTTGTGTCAAAATTCTCCCTCTCCTGGCTTTAACTTTTCTCCCCATTTGTTATTTTCCTGGTTTCTTCTATTTATCATGAATCATAGATTTCAATAGATCTTCTGAGTTTTTCAGTGTTTAACAGAATCTTAAGATTTTGCCTTGAAGGTTGGAGACTATATTTCTGAATAAAGAAATCAGGCTTGATGGTCTTCTGCCTCGTGCTGCTGGAGTGATCAGGAGGATCATGTGTTATAATGGAGGATGCTGCAATGCTGGGGCTGATGGAGGGAGTCCCCCAAAACAAAGAGTTCAGCAGGTGACAGGGGCACTGGTGGAGCTCACACCAACCCCAGTGGCCTGGCCTTAGTGAGCCCCCACTACACCCACGGGCCAGAGACCCCTTTTACATCCTAGCACTAGCAGACCATGTGCAGAAGGCTAATGAATTCATCCAAGCAAATGACACCGACAAGCTGATGGTCATAGCTGAGCAAATCCAATATTGACAAGAATAAACAGGGGCGCCCGGGTGGCTCAGTCGGTTTAGCAACTGACTACCACTCAGGTCATGATCTCACGGTTGGTGAGTTAGACCCCACCTTGGGCCCTGTACTGACAGCTCAGAACCTGGAGTCTGCTTCAGATTCTGTGTATCCATCTATCTCTGCCCCTCCCCTGCTCACAATCTGTCTCTTTCTCTCTCAGAAAATGAATAAACATTAAAAGAAATTGAAAAAAAAGAATAAACCAGGAAGGTATTGGAAGATGCTTGAACAGATGCTGACTTGCACCATGTAGCTCGTGATATAGAGGGGAAAAAAATCTGGCAACATTTACTACCTTTATAAATTAGAGAGAAGTCAGCAGTATTTTTCTATTTATATATATTTTATATAAACATAAACATATATAAATATATATTCTTATTTATATAAATATGAATTTATATTTATATCTCTTTTTAAAAAAGTGTTTCTATATATTTTTTGAGAGAGAGAGAGACAGAGCATGAGTGGGGGAGAGGCAGAGAGGGAGACACAGAATATGAAGCAGGCTTCAGGCTCTGAGCTGTCAGCACAGAGCCTGAAGCAGGGCTCAAACTTATGAACTGCGAGATCATCACCTGAGCCAAAGTTGGAGGCTTAACTGAGCCACCGAGTCGCCCCTATTTATATCTATTTTCTATTTATTATTATTATCTAAAGGGATAAGGGACAAATTGTCCACATGACTTTCTTGGTACCTATAAGCTACAGCATGACCTGTCCTGGACTCCCTATGAGGACAATGAGAAGCAAGATGCTAAAATCAGCATAGTGGATAAGTTGCTAAGCCAGCCAGTGACCCTGCCTCCAAACACTGAACTCACCTTCCAGGAACTGACTGAGTGAACTCTGACAAACAGCTCTCAAAGACCATCACCTCCTTGTTGCCCTCATTCTCTGCTTTGATAGGAGGTGGCATGAGAATTGAGGTCTTGTAGGTGAATCATGAATTTGAAAGGAGACCCTGCATGAATACAAATGCTGTCATTATTATTACTTTTAGTTATGATGACAATGAATCATATCAGTCTCTTTTGTGATCCTTTCTGGGTCATAGGTACCCAACCAGTCACTTTCAGAGTATTGGCCAGTGGTACTTCCCTTTTTTATTTCCATCTGTTCTCCCATTAGTCAGGCCATTAAAGAAAGAAGAGTTTCTTTTTCTCACATAAATTTGGGTGAGGCATTAAAAAAACTTAAATTTTTTTTAATGTTTAGTTTTGAGAGGGAGAGAGAGAGTGATATAGAGAGAATGAGCAAAGGAGGGGCAGAGAGAAAGGGGGACAGAGAATCCAAAGCAGGCTCCACGTGGACAACAGAGAGCCCAATGTGGGCCTCAAACTCGTGAGTTGTGAGTCTGATGCTTAACCAACTGAGCTACCCAGGTACCTCTGGGTCATCCTGCTTCTTAAAAAATATCTGGAAGTAATCTGTGAGAAGAAATTATGCCGCTTAAAATCAAATGGAAAGAGTCTTTTACCATAAAGAAAATACTCTGTGTTCATTTAAGCCATTAATTGATTTGTCAAATGCTCATTCATTTACCAGAGATTGTGTTCTTGATACAGAAGAGTATTAAAAATTTTGTCACAGCATGCAAGGAGCTTAATAAGGTTTTTTTTTGTTTTCAGTGTGAAAATTATTAAAAAGATAAAAGCAATTATTAAATCATGGGATATCATAAGCAGGAATTATAGCTGCTTAATGTTCCCAAAATATAAAGCCAAACCCATCATTATCTTATTTTGTCTTAGCACTTATTCCTTATTTTGTACTGTTTATTTAAATATGTGTAGTAAGGACTTTTAGATTTTCCCTATTATTCATCTTTCTCATCTGAAAACCACGTATTTTAACCCCCTATTTTTGGCTTGTGCATGGTAACTCAAAGGCCGTATATTCCAAGACTCCAGGCCATATATTAGCTAGATACGACCAAATGGCTGTGTTGTCATTTGGTCATAATTTCCAAGATGTAATAGCTGGAGCTGCAGCATCCATATTAGACTATGAGGTGACCTTTAGAACAGAGGAACTATACGGTGCAATGACGAGGTAACTGATCTGGATATCTTACACCTTTGAATATCTTAGTTCTAATGAGACCACCACTGGGATTCTTGAAAGTAGGAGAGAAATAAACTTCTATTTTTGTTTAAACCGCTATAATTTTGGGTTGTTCTTGCACTCACATTCCAAAAAAATTTTAACCAATACACCCTATAGTGTTTTTGCACTTTCAGTATATATTTCTTGTTCCTTCAGGAAACACCACCCTAATTTTACTATATGTGTCCATGTGATTAGATGAGATAGTCTCCCAACTTCAGGGAAGAGTGTATGAGCTGTGTCTCACCAATCATAACATTCCATCTAGTGGACCTCAGTAATTGGTTCATGTAGAGTTACATGGTCCTTACTGGGCTGAGATGCAATCTGGGATTTTTGTTGTAACTAACAGGAAAGAGAAGCTCTCTTTCTACTACAGTTGCTGAACTGTGAGAACATGAATCTGAGGCTCTTATTAGCATAAAGGAAGACCTGTCTGAAAAAGAAACTGATACAGAAAGCATGCTAGAATGGAGTACACACATACACATGTACACACACTGATTATGTTAACACTTGAGCATGTGATCTAGCCATTCCTGAAGCTAAAGATTCCTGGACTTCAATTGCATCAGTCAATAATTCCTTTACTTTTTTGTTTGTTTAAGCCAGTTGAGTTTCTCATTGTGATTGAAATATTCCTATTACTTCCCCTATTTTTTGGATAGTTAAAAGTGTTTCAGGTGTATCATTTTTTCACTTTAATTCTCAAAACATATGTATCAGGGAGGAAATCTAAGGCTGCTTATTGTTCATTTTTGTTCTCACAGGATAGAGTGGTTTCTTCAAGAGAACGGGTGCTTAACATGGCAAGATTGACCATTGTCAAACACCTAATATTATTTCCACAGACCAGAACTTTTAGAACGCTTATAATTTTCAAAGTAATCACCATGGGGTCTTTCAATAAATGTTACTGACATTGCTGAGAATATTTTGAGGAAAAAGTCGCATGAATTGTTTTTAAACTCTGTGGCATTTTTTCCTTTGCAACTTGATAGTAATAAATCTACAGCTGATGAAAATGGCTTGACTCTGCAAACAACCAAATTTCAATCAAAATTAAGTCTCATAAGTATGTAAAGAAAGAGGTTAAGGGGTAGAAGTGGGAGAAAAGAAAGGGAAAGGAAACAAATTTTTATGAAGTCTAATAATTTTTAATAGGAAATTTATTGTCAAATTGGTTTCCATACAACACCCAGTGTTTATCCCCAAAGGTGCTCTCCAAAATGCCCATCACCCACTTTCCCCTCCCTCCCACCCCCCATCAACCTTCAGTTTATTCTGTTTTTAAGAGTCTCTTATGGTTTTGCTCCCTCCCTCTCTTTTTTCCCTCTCCCCTTCCCTCATGGTCTTCTGTCAAGTTTCTCAGAATCCACATGAGTGAACACATGGTATCTGTGTTTCTCTGTATGACTTATTTCACTTAGCATAACTCTCCAGTTGCATCCACGTTGCTACAAAAGGCCAGATTTCATTCTTTCTCATTGCCACGTAGTATTCCATTGTGTATATAAACCACAATTTCTTTATCCATTCATCAGTTGGATATTTAAGCTCTTTCCCTAATTTGGCTATTGTTGAAAGTGCTGCTATAAACATTGGGCTACAAGTGCCCCTATGCTTCAGCACTCCTGTGTCTCGGGTAAAATCCTAGCAGTGCTATTGCTGGGTCATAGGGTAGAACTATTTTTAACTCTTTTAGAAACCTCCACACTGTTTTCCAGAGTGGCTGCACGAGTTTGCATTCCCACCAACAGTGCAAGAGGCTTCCCGTTTCCCCACATCTTCATCAGCATCTATAGTCTACTGATTTGTTCATTTTAGCCAGCGTGAGGTGATATCTGAGTGTGGTTTTGATTTGTATTTCCCTGAAGAGTGACCATGAGCATCTTTGAATGTGACTGTTGGCCATCCGGATGCCTTCTTTAGAGAAGTGTCTACTCATGTCTTCTGCCCACTTCTTCACTGGATTGTTTTTCGGGTGTGGAGTTTGGTGAGTTCTTTATAGATTCTGGATACTAGCCGTTTGTCCGATAGGGCATTTGCAAATACCTTTTCCCATTCTGTTGGTTGTCTTTTATTTTTGTTGATGTTTCCTTTGCAATGAAAAAGCCTTTTATCTTCATGAGGTCCCAATAGTTCAATTTTACTTTTAATACCTTTGCCTTTGGAGAGGTGTCAAGTAAGAAATTGGTGTGGCTGTCAGAGAGGTTTTTTTCCTGCTTTCTCCTCTAGGGTTTTGATGGTTTCCTGTCACACATTCCGGTCATTTATCCATTTTGAGTTTATTTTTGTGAATGGTGTGAGAAATTTGTTTAATTTCATCCTTCTGCATGTTGCTGCCCAGTTCTCCAGGCACCAGTTGTTATGTTAAAGAGACTGTCTTTTTTCCATTGGATTTTTCCTGCTTTTTCAAAGATTAGTTGGTCATACATTTGTGGGTCCAATTCTGGGGTCTCTCTCCTATTTCATTGGTCTGTGTGTTTTTGTGCCAATACCATGCTGTCTTGATGATTACATCTTTGTAGTAAAGGCTAAAGTCTGGGATTGTGATGCCTCCTGCTTTGGTCTTCTTCATTATTACTTTGGCTATTCGGGGTGTTTTGTGGTTCCATACAAATTTTAAGATTGCTTGCTCTAGCTTCAAGAAGAATGATGGTGCAATTTTGATTTGGATTGCAATGAATATGTAGATAGCTTTGGGTAGTATTGACATTTTAACAATATTTATTCTTCCAATCCATGAGCATGGAACATGTTTCCATTTCTTTATATCTTCTTCAATTTCCTTCATAAGCTTTCTATAGTTTTCAGCGTAAAGATCTTTTAAATCTTTGGTTAGGTTTATTCCTAGGTATTTTATGATTCTTGGTGCAATTGTGAATCGGATCAGTTTATTTTTCTTTCTTTTGCTTCATTATTAGTGTACAAAAATGCAACTGATTTCTGTACATTAATTTTGTATCCTGCGATTTTGCTGAATTCATGTATCAATTCTAGTAGATTTTGGTGGAGTCTGTCAGGTTTTCCATGTATAATATCATGTCATCTGCAAAAAGTGAAAGCTTGACATCATCTTGTCAATTTTTATGCCTTCTATTTCCTATTGTCTGATTGCTTCCAACACTTCTTTAAACAACAGCAGTGAGAGTGGACATCCCTGTGGTGTTCCTGATCTCAGGGGGAAAGTTCTGTTTTTCCCCATTGAAGATATTAGCTGTGGGCTTTTCCTAAGTGGCTTTTATGATGTTTAAGTATGCTCCTTCTATCCCAACTTTCTCGAGGGTTTTATTCAGAAAGGATGCTGAATTTGTCAAATGCTTTTTCTGCATCGAATGACAGGATCATGTTCTTATCTTTTCTTTTATTAATATGATGTATCACATTGATTTGAGAATGTTGAACCAGCCCTGCAGTCCAAGAATGGATCCCACTCGATCATAGTGAATAATTCTTTTTATATGCGGTTGAAGTCAATTTGCTCATATCTTATTGACAATTTTTGCACCCTCAATCAGGGATAATAGCCTGTAGTTCTCTTTTTTTGCTGGGTCTCTTTCTGGTTTGGGAATCAAAGTAATGCTGGCTTCGGGAGTGAGTCTGGAAGTTTTCCTTCCCTTTCTATTTTTTGGAAGAGCTTAAAGATAGCTATTATCTCTGCTTTAAATATCTGGTAGAGGGGCGCCTGGGTGGTTCAGTCGGTTAAGCGGCCGACTTCGGCTCAGGTCATGATCTCGCGGTCCGTGAGTTCGAGCCCCGCATCGGGCTCTGTGCTGACTGCTCAGAGCCTGGAGCCTGTTTCAGATTCTGTGTCTCCCTCTCTCTGACCCTACCCCCAATAAATAAACGTAAAAAAAAAAAATTATCTGGTAGAATTCCCCTGGGAAGCCATCTGGTCCTGGACTCTTATTAGTTGGGAAATTTTTGATAACTGATTCAATTTCTTCACTGTTTATGGGTCTGTTCAAGTTTTTTATTTCTTCCTGTTTGAGTTTTGGAAGTGTGTGGGTGTTTAGGAATTTGTCCATTTCTTCCAGGTTGTCCAGTTTTTTGGCATATAATTTTTCATAGTATTCCCTGATAATTGCTTGTATTTCTGAGGGATTGGTTGTAATCATTCCATTTTCATTCACGATTTTATCTTTTTGGGTCATCTCCCTTTTCTTTTTGAGAAACCTGGCTAAAGGTTTATCAATTTTGTTTGTTTTTTCAAAAAACCAACACTTGGTTTCATTGAGCTTCTCTCCAGTTTTTTTTAGATTCTATATATTTTTTTCTGCTCTTATACTTATTTCTCTTCTTCTGATGGGTTTGGGGTGTTTGCTGTTCATCTATTGCCTCTAAGTGTAGTGTCAGATTTTGTATTTGGGATTTTTCTTGTTTCTTGAGCTAAGCCTAGATTGCAATGTATTTTCCTCTCAGGACTGCCTTCACTGCAACCCAACGCATTTGGATTGTTTTATTTTCATTTTCATTTGTTTCCATATATTTTTAAATTTCTTTTCTAATTGCCTTTTTGATGCATTCATTCTTTAGTAGGGTGTTCTTTAACCTCCATGCTTTTGGAGGTTTCACAGACTTTTTCCCGTGGTTGATTTCAAGTTTCATAGCATTGTGGTCTGAAATTGTGCCTGGTATGATCTCAATTCTTTTATACTTATGAAAGGCTGTTGTGTGACCCAGTATATGATTTATCTTGGACAATGTTCCATGTGCACTCGAGAAGAAATTATATTCTGTTGCTTTGCGATGCAGAGTTCTAAATATATCTGTCAACTCCACCTGATCCAGTGCATCATTCAGGGTCCTTGTTTCTTTTTTCTCTCTTTTTTTTAATCTTTATTTTTGAGACAGAGACAGAGCATGAGCAGGGCAGGGCAGAGAAGGAGGGAAACACAGAATCCAGGGTCCAGGCTCTGAGCTGTCAGCACGGAGTCTGATGTTCAAACTCATGGACTGCAAGATCATGACCTGAGCCAATGTCAGATGCTTAAATGAGTCATCCAGGTGTCTCAAAAACCACAGAATTTGAATAAAGCCGTCCCCCAATGATTTTGGATATAAAATTTTCTTTATTTCTTTGTGGAAGAGGATACCATGCTGCTACTCAATTAAAAGGAATATTTTTACAGTCTTGATGTCTTTTTTTTTTTTTTTACATGTATCATGCCGTGATTTCATAGGGAATGGGTTCCAACAGCTCAGTCTCCTTTCCATTGGTTCTCACAAAGTTTGCTTCTCTGGGTGGGGCAGGCTGGCGCTTCAGTTGAATCCAAGTACCTTTCTCCTTCACTTCCTTTTTCTGATCATTTTCCTTCACACTTTTCAGGAAGCTATCTCAGCTCTTTGAGTGCTTAACGTGCTCAATACATACGTTAATTCTCTTAGCAAGAAGCTTGCCCTTAACTTGTTTACAAGGGCAACAGCATGCTGGGTAACACTGTAGACTCTTCCTGTTTTGCCATGGTAACATTTGCAGGGCATTCCTTTTTAAACAGTGCCCATTCCCTTGATGTCCAAAATATCACCTTTATTTTAGATTCGCATGTACTTAGCCAAAGCAACAACTTCATGTTTTCTAAAAGGCCTAGAGAACATATATCAAGTACCTCTCCTCTTTCCCTTTGTGTTGGTCATTTTGGCGAATTACTGGAAGATTGTGGTTCTGGCCAAAAAAGAAGGTCCTTGTTTCTTTATTGATCCTGTGTCTAGATGATTTATCCTTTGTTGTAAGTTGGGTATTAAAGTCCCTTGCAATTACCACAGTCTTATCAAGAAGGTTGCTTATGTTTGTGATTGTTTCATATATTTGGAGGCTCCCATCTTAGGCACATAAACATTTATAATTGTTAGCTCTTCCTGATGGACAGACCCTGTAATTATTTTATAATGCCCTCTTCATCTCTTGTTACAGCCTTTAATTTAAAGTCTAGTTAGTCTGATATAAGTATGGCTACTCCAGCTTTCTTTTGACTTCCAGTAGCATGATAGGTAGTTCTCCATCACCTCACTTTCAATCTGAGTCTTCCTGTCGAAAAAGTGTCTCTTGTAGACAGAAAATAGATGGGTCTTGTTTTTTTTTTTTTTATCCATTATGATACCCTTTTGTTTGGAGCCTTTAGTCCATTTACATTCAGTGTTATTATAGAAAGATATGTGTTTAGAGTCATTGTGATGTTTTTAGGTTTCATGCTTGTAGTGATGTCTCTGGTCCTTTGTGGTTCTTGAAACATTTCACTCACAGAATCCCCCTTAGGATCTCTTGTAGGGCAGGTTTAGTGGTGATGAATTCCTTCAGTTTTGTTTGTTTCGGAAAATTTTATCTCTCCTTCTATTCTGAATGACAGACTTGCTGGATAAAGGATTGTTGGCTGTATATTTTTCCTGTTCATCACATTGAAGATATTCTGCCATTCCTTTCTGCCCTGCCAGATTTCGATAGGTCTGCTACCACTCTTATGTGTCTACCTCTGTAAATTAAAGCATGTAAGTTTATCCTTAGCTGCTTTCAGAATTTTCTCTTTATCCTTGTATTTTGCCAGTTTCACTATGATATGTCATGCAGAGATTGATTCAAGTTATGTCTGAAGGGAGTTCTCTGTGCTTCTTGGATTTCAATTCCTTTTTCCTCCCCAGATCAGGGATATTCTCAGCTATGATTTGTTCAAGTACACCTTCAGCCCCTTTCTCTCTATTCTTCCCCTGGAATTCCTATGATATGGATACTGTTCTGTTTGATTTCATCACTTTATTCTCTAATTCTCCTCTCATATTTCTGGATTTTTTTTATCTCTTTTTCTCAGCTTCCTCTTTTTCCATACTTTTATCTTCTAATTCACCTATTCTCCCCTCTGTCTCTTCAATCCATGCTATGGCCTCCTACGTTTTATTTTTCACTTCATATATAGCAATTTTTAGCTCCTCATGACTATTTCTTAGTCCCTTGATCTCTGTAGCAATAGATTCTATGCTGTCCTCTATGCTTTTTCAAGCCCAGTGATTATTCTAAATTCTTGTTCCATTATATTGCTTAAATCGGTTTTGATCTATTTGTTAGCTGCTGCTACTTCCTGGAGTTTCTTTTGAGATTTCTTCCGTTTCATCATTTTGGGTAGTCCCTGGGGTAGCTCCAAACTGCAGGGCCCTTCCCCTGTGCTGTCTGGAGTAACTTGTGTTGGTGGGCAAAGCCGCAATCAGACCCAATGTCTGCCCCCAGTCCACTGCTGGGGCCACAGACTGGTGTATACCTTATCTTCCCCCCTCTCCCAGGGGCAGGACTCACTGTGGAGTGGTGTGGCCCCTGTCTGGGCTGCTTGCACACTGCCAGGCTTGTGGTGCTGTTTTGATGGTATCTGGCCAAGGGTGTTTTAGCTGGGGTGGATCTGCAAGGTGCACAGTGATGGGAGAGGCAGGCTTAGCTTGCTTTGCTGTTGGTGGTCCCCTTTGGGAGGGGCCCTGCAGCAGGGGGAGGGAGGCAGGCCCATCAGAGGGATGGATCCACAGAAGCACAGTGTTGGGCATTTGCGCAGTGCAAGTTCAGTGAGAGAACTTGTATACCTTTAGAATTTTGGCTGAGGGATGGGAGAGAGAAATGGCACTTCCCAGCACCTTTGTTCCCCTGCCGAGCTGAGCTTTGTCTTTCTGGGGCTCAACAACTTTCCCTCTTGGCGTCCTCTCACCCTCCCTGCTCTCCAAGAGCAGAGCTGTTGACTTTTAAACTTCCAGATGTTAAGTCCTGCTGGCTGTCAGAACTCATGGAGTCTAGCCCCTCCGCTTTTGCAAGCCAGACAGATGCTCTGCCTTGCCGGGCGAGCTATCCCTCCACTGCCCCAGCTCCCTTCTGCCAGTCCGTGTAGCAAACACTGCCTCTCCTCCCTTCCTACCCTCTTCCATGGGTCTCTTGTCTATGCTTGGCCCCAGAGAGTCCGTTATGCAATAAAACTCAGAAAACCTACAGAATACTGTAAGAATTATTTACTCCAGTTTCCCATAAGAAATTATGTGGTTGGCTTGTGGATGCATAGTTCACGTTGCCAGGGCCAGGACTCGCACCCAGCTTTGTCTCACTGCAAAGACTGTGATTTTTCTTTCCATAATTCTTCATCCTTAAGGCTTTTTAGATTTTGGAATAAAAACTACTATAAAGGAAGGAGATTTACTTCGTTTTGAGTTTTGTCACATAGGTAACATGCCATAAGGCAGCGACACAAAGGGTGTTATGCCCAGAATTCGTGATCCCCAAAGACCACCAGGGAGACGAGTCCGAGGCAAAAGCAAAGAACTTTTATTCGAGCTAGCTCGAGCTCAATCTCCTACCTGCACTGACGCAGCAGTGAGCTACCAGAGAGAGTTTCAAAGGCACAAAGGTTTTATAGGGATCATAGCCTTAGCCGATTGGCTGGGGAAGGGTTGTGGACTCAGCCGATTGGCTGCCAAAGTGTGGTCCCAGATCAGCAATTATCAGCGTCACCTGGAACTTGTTAAAAATGCAAATGTTGGACATGGTGGTCACAGACCTACTGAATCAGAAACTCCGGAGGTGGGGCTCAGCAATCTGTGTTTGAACAAGTCTTCAAGAGATTCTGATGCACCTGAAGGTTAAGAACCACTGTGTCTGAGGATCTCTAACATGTTTGGCCTCAGTGTATACAGAACGTTTCTCACTGGTCACCTATTAACCATTGGCTATCAGCCTTGATGTGCAATATAAATACCTAGCACCAAACACCATCCCCAGAGGCTCTGATTAATTGGTTTGGGGAGGGGTAGAATGTCCAGGTCATTCTAAACCTGGACAGGGTTGAGGGCTCCTGCCTCTGGCCCCTACCTGAGAGAAGCCTTCCCTCTTTTACTCACACTTTCCACGCCTCTCACACTCCCCTTCCTCCCACCTCAGACTTCAGAAGAATGCATCAATAAGTTACTTAAGGGGAGGAGGGGTGTTCTGAGGTTTGAGCAGGAACTTCTTTCTGTGGCCATGTCGGGGACATAGTCACTAGTCAGCCGGCCTAGGTCTGCTCTTTCAGGGGTAAGCATAAAGGGAGATAAATTGGATATAATTTTTAAAAGATCAGCTTATTGTCACGTGTGGGATGCTTAGTAGACACAACTGGATGAACCATGGAAAGTTCTCCAAGTATCCTGCCATGGTGCAACTTTACATATACATGGAGAGTGCTGTGGTCTGAATATTTTCCTCTGAAATTCATGTGTTGAAATCCTAATGCCCATGGTGATGGTGTTAAGAGGTGAAGCTTTTGGAAAGTGATTAGGTCATGGAGGAGAAGCCCTTATGAATGGGATTAGTGACATGAAAGAAACTCCACAGTGCTAGCTGACACCTTCCACCAAATGAATGAGAACACAGTGAGGAGTCAGCAGTCTGCAACTCGGAAGAAGACATTTGCCAGAACATGATCATGTTAGCGTATTGATCTTGGATTTTCAGCCTCTAGAATGTGAGAAATAAACTTCCATTGTTTAACAAGCTACCCAATTTGTGGTATTTTTCTATAGCAGCCTGAACTAACTAGGACAGAGAACTTGGGAGGGGAGCAAGAAACACTTGGCTGACCATGTTTGAGTTTTATGTTTGCAAGAAGTAGCCTTGCTGGAGAAAGAGAGTGTCCAGGGGTTAGAGGCCAATAGTCTAGGAGAGTTCACCTACCAGCGCTGGTATTAGCTACTTACCTTGTAGGGCTTTAGCTGAGCTACTTCGTCCTGATGAGTTAACCCTTTTCCAGACCACCCAGAGCACAGCCAGAGTGAGGGCAGGAGGGGCAGAAGATGGCTGAAGGAGGAGGAAAAGCAGGCATATTGTTAGTCTGTCTTCAGTAAGTGTGCATTTCCCCAGCAAGCATATGCTTAGTCTTTTTTCAGTGAGTGTGTAGTTTCCTGACATGACTTTTTTATCTGAATGGATAGGTTTATCTATTTTTTCATCTCATTCATTTTCATTTTTATCTCTTCTATTAGTTCATTCCACACTACATAATTCTAGGCTGTGCCTCCAAATGGTAACAGATTCACTTCTCTTTTGACAATAAGTTCCTGGAAAGTGACTTGGGCATATTCCATTGAGGTCTCTCAATTTGTTTTCTATTTGAAACAAAGTCTCCCAGGAGCTTTAACAGAGAAAAGGAGTGAATATCTCATGATCATCTTGAGCATCAATTGTGCTAATAGCCAGAACATCTCAGGGTAAGAAGAAGGTCCAAGGCTCTCTAATAGTGTCATATTTTCTCTATCAGCTCTTTGAAACTAATCCAGAGACTAGAATTAGACAATGAGTCTGATGTCTTGAATACAAGCAATGCTGGTTGTGGATAGAGATTGTTATTTTCAAAGAGAAAGTCTAACATTTTTGTCAAGAGACTTTAATTTTACCTGCTTCAGTACCACTCAATGAAATATATTTCCCAGTGCTGATTATGAAGTCCCTCTCTGTAACTCTGTGTCTTCCTGTTTAAGAAATGGCTTGAAATTTTCTATGAAAACATGTAAAAGATAGCTCTGCTGTGGTGCTATAAAAAGGATAAGGTAGGATGCTTCTGCCTTTCAATTTCCACCACAAAAAACAATACCAAGGCACAATAAAGGGAGCGATCTAGAAGTAAATATCTGGGAGATAAAGGAGGTCAAATGTGATATGCTAAGAAGCACAAATTGTTCTTGGATTCATTACTTCCTGGCTATGTAATCATACTGAACCTGTTCCTGCCTTATATCCACTTGAAAATGAGAATAGTAGTATCTTGCTTCGCAACCAAGTTTCCCAGTTGAAATTTGAAATGTCCTTGTACAGAGGAGGCAGACCACAATGAATTGCTGGGTGGCCGGGTTTAATAAGCAATAGAACTTACATACGATGTTTGTGAGACAAGTAGATTTCTGCACCTGCCTGCCAAAATCTTAGTTTTACATAGAGGACTTAAATGGATTTAGTCATATATTCAGGCCACAGCCCTCAACAATACTACTCTTTCAAGGCTACATCTTTGAAATGGCTGCTAGTACGGCAATAGTATGCAGAATGTACCTTCTGAGGACAGGGGAGAAGGTGAAGTTCCTCTAACTCTCCAGGTCCAGCTTGTGGGTCAACCAGTGGTCATCTCCTCTTGATAACCTCTTCCAACATATCTACCTCATAGAATTGTTGGGAAGATTACATGATTGAAACAGAGTTCTACAGTGCTGTGCAAAGATATCAAATTAGGCCATAAAAATGTTAAAGTTTGTGCTGCAGTTGATAACTTTACTAATGGCATCATGGGAGATAATGGGTGTTTTTTAGGCATGTGGCCAAATGAAATTCCTTTATGAGATAATTCTACCTTTTTCTTTTATAATGTAATGGCAATGATTTCTATTAGTTGAAGTATGTTTCCTCTATCCCTAATTTTCTGAAGGTGTTTATCATTTATTGAAATGATCATATGGTTCTTATATTTTTTCTTGTTAATATGATGTATTATTGTGTTAATTGATTTACCAGTATTAAACCACACTTGCAACACAAGAATAAATCCCACTTGATCATGGTGAATAATTTCTTTTAATGTGTTGTTGGATTTGATTTAGTAGTATTTTGTTCAGAATTTTTGCATGTATATTCATCAGAAAAATTGGCCTGTGGTTCTCTTGTGTTATCTTGTTTTGGTATCAGGGTGATGGTCTTGCAGAATGAATTTGGGTTTTATATCTTTTCTATTTTTTTGATATTTGTGCGAAAATAGGTTTTAACTCTTCTTTAAATATTTGGTAGAATTCATCTGTGAAGCTGATACTGGATTTATGTTTTTTGGGAGTTTCTTTTGACTCCTACTGATTCAATTTCTTTGCTGGTTATTGGTCTGTGCAAATCTATTCCTGTTTCAGTTTTGGTAATTTAAATTTCTAAGAATTTATCCATTTCTTCTAGGTCATCCAGTTTGTTGGTATATAGGTTTTTTTAAGTATCTTCTTATAATTGTATTTCTGTGGTGTTGGTTATTTCTCCTCTCTCCTTTGTGATTTTATTTATTTGTGACGTTTCCCTTTTCTTTTTCATAGGTTTGGGTAGAGGTTTTTCAATATTATTTTTTTCAATTAAACAGATCCTGATTTCATTAATCTGTTCAAACTAAATCATTTATTTCTGCCCTAACGTTTATTACTTCCCCTTGTCTGCTGGCTTTTGTTTCATTATTTTCTAGTTTTTTAGGTGTGATTTATGTTGTTTACCTGAGATTTTTTTTTGGTTCATGAGGTCAGCCTGAATTGTTATAAAATTCCCTTTATTGATCACTTTTGCTACAACCCAAAGGTTTTGGACTGTTGAGCTATCATTTTCATTTGTTTCCGTGTATTTTTTTAATTTCATTTTTTATTTCCTGGCTGAACCACTTATTTTTTAATAGAATGTTGTATAACATCCATGTATTCGTGTTCTTTCCAAATTTTTTCTTGTGGTTGACTTCAAGTTTCATAACATTGTGGTCAGAAAAAATGTATGGTATGATCTCAATCTTTTTGTACTTGATGAGGCCTGATTTGTGATCTAGTATGTAATCTATTCTGGAGAATATCCCATGTGCACTTGAAATAATGTGTATTCTGCTGCCTAGTTTAAATTTTTTGATGTTTATTTTTGAAAGAGAGAGTGTTAATGGGGGAGGGACAAAGAGAGAGAGACAGAATCTAAAGCAGGCTCCAGGGTCTGGGCTCTCAGTTCAGAGCCTGATGCAGGGCTTGAACTCACGAGCTGTGACATCATCACCTGAGTTGAAGCCAGATGCTTAAACAACTGAGCCACCCAGGTACCTCTTCTGTTTTAGGATGAAATATTCTGAATATATCTGTTCAGTCCATCTGGTCCATGTCATTCAAATCTAATGTTTCCTTGTTTTTTGCTTAGATGATCTATTTGTTCATTGTTGTAAGTGGGGTGTTAAAATACTCTCTTGTTGTGTTACTGAATTCCTTTATTTTTGTTAATTTATTTGCATATTTGGGTGTTTCAAGTTTAGGGCACAAATATTTACAATTGTTCAATCTTCTTGACTGATAGTGCCTTTTATTATGACATAGTGCTTTTCTTCATCTCGTTACAGTTTTTGTTTTAAAATTTGTTTGTTTTAAAATCTTCTGTCTCCTCAGCCTTTCCCAACATCTGTTGCCTGAGTTGTGAATGTTAGCCACTCTACCAGGTGTGAGGTGATATCTCATTGTGGTTTTGATTTGTATTTACCTGATGATGAATGACGTTGAGCATCTTTTCATGTGTCTGTTGGCCATCTGGATGTCTTCTCTGAGGAAGTGTCCATTCATGTAGTTTGCCCATTCTTCACTGGATTATTTGATTTTTGGTGTTGAATTTCATAAGTTCTTTATAGATTTTGGATACTAACCCTTTATCTGATTTGTCATTTGCAAATATCTTCTCCCATTCTGTCAGGTGCCTTTTAGTTTTGCTGATTTTTTCCTTTGATGTGCAGAAGCTTTTCATTTTGATGAGGTCCCAATGGTTCGTTTTAGCTTTTTCCTTGCCTCTGGAGACGTGTTGAGAAGTTGCTGCGGCTAAGGTCCAAGATGTTTTTGCCTGCTTTCTCCTCAAGGATTTTGATGGATTTCTGTCTTACATTTAAGTCTTTCATCCATGTTGAGTTTATTCTTACACCATGTCTGGTGTAAGAAAGTGGTCCTTGTTGATTTTTCTGCATGTCACTGCCCAGTTTTCCCAACATCAATTGCTGAAGACACTGTCTTTAGTCCATTGGATAGCCTTTCTTGCTTTGTCAAAGATTAGTTGGCTGTATGTTTGTGGGTCCATTTCTGGTTTCTCCATTCTGTTCCTTTGCTCTGTCTGTTTTTTGCCAGTATCATAATTTCTTGATGATTACAGCTTTGCAATACAGGTTGAAGTCCGGGATTGTGAAGCTTCCTGTTTTAGTTTTCTTTTTCAAGATTGCTTTGGGTATTTGGGGTCTTTTCTGTTTCCATACAAATTTTAATATTGTTTGTTCTAGCTCTGTGAAGAATGCTGGTGTTGTAGGGATTGCATTGATTTTAGATTGCTTTGGGTAGTATAATTTAAAAATATTTCTTATCCAGGAGCATGGAATATTTTTCTATTTTTTTTTTTTTGGTGTCTTCTTCCTTTCATAAGCTTTCTAAAGTTTTCAGTGTATAGATTTTTCACCTCTTTGGTTAGGTTTATTCTAGGTATTTTATTGTTTTTGATGCAATTGTAAATGGGATCAATTACTTGATTTTTCTTTCTGTTGCTTCATTGTTGGTGCATAGGAATGCCACCAATTTTTCTGTGCATTGATTTTATATCCAGCAACTTTGCTGAATTCATGGATCAGTTCGGGCAGTGTTTTGTTGGAGTCTTTTGGGTTTTCCGTATAGAGTATCATGTCATCTGCGAAGAGTGAAAGGCTTCCTTCTTGCCGATTTGGATGATTTTTTTTTCTTTGTGTTCTACTACTATGTTGAATAACAGTGGTGAGAGTAGACATCCCTGTCTTGTTACTGACGTTAGGGGGAAATCTGTCAGATTTTTCCTATTGAAGATGATATTAGCATTGTGTCTTTGATATGTGGCTTTTATGATCTCGAGGTATGACCCTTCTATCCCTACTTTCTTGAGGAATTTTATCAAGAAAGACATATTTGTCAAATGCTTTTCTCTGCATCTATTGAGAAGATAGTATGGATCCTGTCCATTCTTTTCTTGATGTGATGAATCACACTGATTTTTTGCAGATATTGAACCAACTCTGCATCCCAACTACAAATCCTACTTGGTCATGGTGAGTAATTCTTTTAATGTATTATTGGACTCGGTTGGCTAATATCTTAGGATTTTTTTGCATCCATTTTCATCAGGGAAATTGGTCTATAGTTCTCCAGTTTTAGTGGGATCTTTGCCTGGCTTTGGAATAAGGTAATGTTGGTTCAAGAGAAAGAGTTGGGAAGTTTTCCTTCCATTTCTATTTTTTGGAACAGCCTCAAGAGAATAGGTGTTAACTCTTCCTTAAATGTTTGGTAGAATTCCCATGAAAACCTTTCGACCCTGGAATCTAGTTTTGGGGAGATTTCACTTACAAGTGAAATAAGTCATATAACATTTATCTTCCACTGTCTACATTAATTCACTTAGCATAATGCTCTTAAGGTCCAACCTTGTTGTCGCAAATGTACCCAGAAGTGAGATTGTTGGACACATGGTAGTTTTTATTTTTTGAGGAATCTCCATATGAATTTCCACAGTAGCTATACCAATTTACCTTCCCAACAGTGCAGAGGTTTCTCTTTCCTCAGCATCCCTAACAACACCATGTCTTGTCTTTTTTATGGTGGCCATTCTCACAGGCGTGAGGATGATTATGAATGTGATTTTTATTTATATTCCCCTGATGATTAGTGATGTAAGCCTCTTTTCATGTATCTATTGGCCATTTTTATGTGTTCTTTGGAGAAATGTCTGTTCAAGCCTTTTGTTATTTTTTTAATTGGATCATTTTTATTGTTATTGCTTTGGCTGTAGGCCTGCTACTTATAGTTAGCATTTGAAGTGGGTTGTAGTCTCCTGGAAGTGACCCCTTTCCTGTGGGATCTGATGCTGTCTCCATGTAGTGTCAGAATTGAGTTAAATTGTAAGACACCCAGCTGGCATTACAGAGAATTCCTTGGCGTGGGAACCCCCCACACATACAGCCCCCAATGTGCATTCACATATTAGGCCACTTCTGAGATTCGCCCACCAAATTCAGTAAATGCCAGATGCCCCACAACCCAGAAAGCTGAAAATATCAAGCTCTCAGACAGCCCCCGGCACTGCCTGGCTCCCAGCATGAGGCTCTGTCCCCAAAATGGATGGCCATCTGAACCTTCGGGCATCTGAACCTTCCCTCAATGCTGATGGTCATGCAGCCTGGAAACTGGTGCACAGACACCCCTCCACCTGGTCTCTCTGGGGCCACACAGGACGGGGTCAGGAGCAGCCAGGGAGGAGAGGGAACTCGGGAGGCCGTTCTTTGCACAGGGCAGAGGAGAAAGTGGCCGAGCTTTACTACAAGCCTCGGAACCTTGCCACTTTCTCCCTTCCCCAGCTATGTTTTGATATCCATCCATTCTGTAGACATGAGGCACACTGACCTCCCACAGCCTCCAGGCTTCCACTCAAAAGTGCTGAAAAAGACCTCTGGGGTACAGCCTGTGGAAGGGACTCCCCAGCACAAATCTTAGCAGAAAGCAGTTGTAAGAAATATTTTCTGAGTACAGCTAAAGATCCAACGTAGCAATTTTTCCAAGTTTTTTTAAAAAAAATCAAAACAGATTGATCCCACAGAAAAAAAAAAAATCACACCTAGGCAGCAACACCAGGGAAGCGTGGTCTGGAAGCCTACTTTTACACTCCAGGTCTGGGGTTCATTCGAGGCCAGGAACGAGGCCTGCTTAACAGGCTCAACCTGAAGACAAGAAGACAGTGCAGACTGGGGCCGGGCGGGTGCCACAGCTGTCAAGACCACATTCTTGGCAAAAACCCGTACCTGAGAGGTGTTTTTTTCTCCAAGTCTCCATCAAATTCTCCTCAAATCTTACATTGATCTCAGGGATCTTTCCAACTCAAAAGAGGTTACAAATAAATTCAGAGTTATATGGTTTTTGGCTCATTTTGTTTATTTATTTATTTATTTATTTATTTTTAAGAGAGACAGAGATTGCACAATTAGAGAGATAGATGGAGAGAGAGAGAATCCCTAACAGGCTCTGTGCTGACAACAGACAGCTCGATGCAGTGTTCGAACCCATGAACCGTGAAATTATGACCTGAGCCAAAACCAGGAGTCGGACTTTAAATAGACGGAGCAAGGGGGCGCCTGGGTGGCGCAGTCGGTTAAGCGTCCGACTTCAGCCAGGTCACGATCTCGCGATCCGTGAGTTCGAGCCCCGCGTCAGGCTCCGGGCTGATGGCTCGGAGCCTGGAGCCTGTTTCCGATTCTGTGTCTCCCTCTCTCTGCCCCTCCCCCGTTCATGCTCTGTCTCTCTCTGTCCCAAAAATAAATAAAAAACGTTGGGAAAAAAAATAAATAAATAGACGGAGCAACCTAGGTGTCTGTGGAGTCTCAGTTATTTCTGACACAATTTTGGTCCAATCGTGCCCCTGGGACCTGGGTACTAACCTTGCCTACGGGTGCAGTGAAGCACGGAAGGAGGGGCTGTGAGCCCATGACAGCCCCCCCCCCCCCACCACATTCAATTGGGGCAAATCAGGGCACAACTCTCAATTGCCCAGATGAGATTCCTGTCAGTTTTAACTGAACGGGCAAAAGTTTGCTAGCAGTTAAGGAAGGATCCACAGTGTCCTTCCAAGGCCACTTTAAACCTCGCTCCCCTCTGTCTAGGTGTCCCAAGCCTGGCAAGAAATTCCCAGATGTAAACTGCTGTTGATGCTATTTTATACAACAGACTCAACACTCAGCCCCGAGAGGGGCAACTAAACAGTGTCATCCTGGGGTGCCCATTCACAAATGAAAGGACAGGAGACAGAAAGTTGCGTGATTTGCCCAAAATCTCTGCCTCTCCAGTCAAGTGAGTCCTATCGCCCCGAGCTGGAAAGAGGCCACCCTACTGCAGAACTTAAGCCACCTGTTGTTCGGGCCAGAGGAAACTGTCCCTGGAAAGGACAGTCTCTGAGGAAGGCTGGCGAGGCTAACTCTTCCCGGAAGGTGAAGGTGAAAGAGGTCTTTGTCTGTTCTAGACTCGTTGGGAAAAAAGGACAGTTCCTGGTCCTTCTGGAAGCCAGCTTCCCCAGAAGTCGAGTTCCTGTGCTTTCTTCCTCACATGACATCTGGCAGCCCCGCCACCGTCCACATGCTTCTAGAATCCTCTTTGGAATCCACAGGCAACACTGGAAACTGGGTTTGAATTTTATTGTTTATTTTTGTATTTAAGTATTTATGTTATTAGGTATTTATTTATTAAGTAATCTCTACATTAACTTGGGACTCGAACTCATGACCCTGTGACCCCGAGATCGAGTCACCTGCTGTTCCAATAGAGCCAGCAAGGCCCCCTCTTCACTTTACCTTTTAAAAGACAAATTGTCCTCCCAGAAAATTTCTGTCCGGATCTGATCTCTGCATACCCAAAGGGAGAATCCCCTCCCTTTCCTTGTTCAGGGACTCACCTCTGTGGCCCAAGGAGAGTGAAAACAATGGTGAAAAAGCACAGATCTTTCTTCCAATCTGAAGGTGAAAGGCTGCTCATAGGTCTCTGTCTGAAAGAGTGATCCATGAGGAAACCCTAGGAATCTGTAAGGATTCGTCTGTAACACAGTGAAGAGTAAAATGGTCAGGAGGATGTCTGCCATCAGGCACTCTGGGCAAGTCGTCCTCTTGGAGACCTTTTCAGGAATCCGGGACATCCTCCCACACCTCACACGGCTTTATGAAGAAATCCGAAAGGAGGGAAGGAGGAGTACATTTTACTAACAAAATAGGTCAACCGTTTGCAGACACATTGACAAAATACAAAAAAAAAAAAACAAGTTTCCAAAGATTTATAGCTGCATAAAGTTTTCTTTTCATGCAAACATAAATTATTGCTTCAACCTGCCAGCATACATCTCTTCACTTCCAGTTTTTGTTCCTTCTAAAAGATGACTTTGCTAAAGTAGTAAAATTCTATTTCTGTGAGGTAAAACACACACACACACACACACACACACACAAAAGAAGGCCACCTGCATGGCTCAGTAGGTTGTGTTTGACTTTGACTTAGGTCATGATCTCGAGGTTCATGGGTTCGAGCCCTGCGTCTAACTCTGTGGTGATAGCTGGGAGCCTGGAGCCTGCTTCTGATTCTGTGTCTCCTGGTCTCACTGCTCCTCCCGTGCTCACACCCTGTTTTCTTCTTTCAAAAATGAATAAACATTACTAAATCAATAAATAACCCAAGAAAACCTCTGAAGGGACCACGATGCAGCTGGGAGACAAACAGCACAGGGACTGCTGTCTGGATGAGAAGCAGGGTGACAAGGGAACAAGGGAGAAACCGGCTGCCCTTCTAATGAATGCTTAAGGTTACTGCACAGAGATCAAGACACCAATACGCCACAGACTTCCCACCGACTCCAGAAAATGACACAGAATCTTCGACAGGCACCGCACACACTACAGAGCAGAGGAATAAAGTGTCCTCGTTCCCTAGGAACAAGCCAGTCCCAAGCATGAGTCGCGTATATCCGCACGCAACTCTGTCGCACATAAAAATTACACGTCCCCAAGAATCACATCTACACAGCCTTTGGTCATGCACGTCACTGAGGCTGGTCCATGCTCAAAGGGAGGTCTTAGACTCCACTTCTCAATGGGAGTTGTATCGAAGCATCTGCCTCCCATCGTGATGTCATCATAAGCCACGTTTCAGCAAGTCTAAGCTGTCATGGCTTGTAGGACGCATCCTGTTGTCACACGAATCAAACTGTGAAAACAGGGTCAAGATGGAATTGTGACATGTAGCGTGTAGGTGCTATTTGCAGCGGGAGATGTGTCTGCTGTCGGGTGCATCTCAAAGTTTGAACCTGGGCTACCTTACTTTCTAAAGTAAGGGCCAGGGAGAAGTCCTTCCAGGCTGAGACCATCTATCACACGGAGGGGATAACTAAACAATTACTAACGTTTTCTATTCTAAAAACTTCTGCACAAATGCCCAAGGAGCATATACAGTAAACCCTCATAAATCCATCCTACATCCTCCATCAGTATCAAACTAGACGGTCTGTTAATGTTTCATGCATATCATGACCTAACCCAGGGCATAGAAGTCCCAGAGGTTGGGTATCATGTGTAAATACCGGGGAATATCCACATGACTGAGCAGTAATGCTTTATTACCTAGATGCCAGTGGGTAAATCTGAAATGGATTTGCCAGGGCTCACACTGAGCACACGAGTTAGTAGGGAAACAAGGGGAGGAAAAGGTTACAATAGTAGCACATGGGTTAGGGAGGGGAGTAAGAACCAGGGCTGGGGCAGCCGATGTTTCCCTTGAAATAATGTGCTTGGTGGCACTTTGAGCAAATAATTAGAAAGAGGGTAACTGGGTGCCTCAGTCGGTTGAGCTCTGACTTCAGCTCAGGCCTTGTTCTCACCTTTCATGAGTTCAAGTCCTGAGTCGGGCTTTGTAGTGACAGCTCAGAGCATGGAATATTTTTCGTATTCTATATCTCCCTGTATCTCTTCTTCTTCCCCAGATGCACTGTGTCTCTCTCTCTGAAAAATAAGCATTAAAACATTTAAAAAGTTAAAAAAAAAAAAAAACAGGGTTACTTGGCTACCGCAGTCAGGGGAGAAAACAACTCTTGATAACAGGATTGTGGGTATGTGCAGAAGTTACTTAAAATCTTTAATAATAAATAGAAATTAAGGGTACCTGAGTGACTCAGTTGGTTTACAATCTGACTCTTGATTTCAGCCCAGATCATGATCTCTCCATTGGTGAGATCGAGTCCCAGGTAGGGTTTGTGCTTATAATGCGGAGCCTTACTTGGGATTCCTTCTCATTCTCTCCTTGCTTCTCCTCCACTCCCTCTCTCTCAAAAGAAATACATTTTGGAAAATTTTAAAATTTAACATAAATCAAAAAGAAAATAAGATGGAGACTAAAACACCCCCAGCCCTCTGTGCAATGTGATAGTGCCTTTGTCACTGGTTTAATTACAAGTTAATAATTTTTTATATGTTTTAAGGTTTGTTTTGAGAACGAGCATATGCGTGAGCAGGGAAGGGGAGAGAGAGAATCCCAAGCAGGGTCTCTGCTGTCAGCCCGAAGCCTGTTGCTGGGCTCAAACCCACAAAAGATGAGATCGTGACCTGAGCCGAGATCAAGAATCATACGCTTAACGAACTGAGTCACCCAGGAGAACACAGTTAACAATTTTAAAGTAATTTATATTGTTTTCTTCTTTTTTTTTTTTTTAGTTTTCAAATCTCTTTATTTTTTTATTTTATTTATTTATTTATTTTAATTTTTTTAATTTTTTAATATATGAAATTTACTGTCAAATTGGTTTCCATACAACACCCAGTGCTCATCCCAAAAGGTGCCCTCCTCAATACCCATCACCCACCCTGCCCTCCTTCCCACCCCCCATCAACCCTCAGTTTGTTTTCAGTTTTTAACAGTCTCTTATGCTTTGGCTCTCTCCCACTCTAACCTCTTTTTTTTTTTCTTCCCCTCCCCCATGGGTTTCTGTTACGTTTCTCAGGATCCACATAAGAGTGAAACCATATGGTATCTGTCTTCTCTGTATGACTTATTTCACTTAGCATCACACTCTCCAGTTCCATCCACGTTGCTACAAAAGGCCATATTTCATTCTTTCTCTTGCCACGTAGTATTCCATTGTGTATATAAACCACAATTTCTTTATCCACTCATCAGTTGATGGACATTTAAGCTCTTTCCATCATTTGGCTATTGTTGAAAGTGCTGCTATAAACTTTGGGGTACAAGTGGCCCTATGCATCAGTACGCCTGTATCCCTTGGGTAAATTCCTAGCAGTGCTATTGCTGGGTCATAGGGTAGGTCTATTTTTAATTTTCTGAGGAACCTCCACACTGCTTTCCAGAGTGGCTGCACCAATTTGCATTCCCACCAACAGTGCAAGAGGGTTCCCGTTTCTCCACATCCTCTCCAGCATCTATAGTCTCCTGATTTGTTCATTTTGGCCACTCTGACTGGCGTGAGGTGATATCTGAGTGTAGTTTTGATTTGTATTTCCCTGATAAGGAGTGACGTTGAACATCTTTTCACGTGCCTGTTGGCCATCCGGATGTCTTCTTTAGAGAAGTGTCTATTCATGTTTTCTGCCCATTTCTTCACTGGGTTTTTGTTTTTCGGGTGTGGAGTTTGCTGAGCTCTTTATAGATTTTGGATACTAGCCCTTTGTCCGATAGGTCATTTGCAAATATCTTTTCCCATTCCGTTGGTTGCCTTTTAGTTTTGTTGGTTGTTTCCTTTGCTGTGCAGAAGCTTATCTTCATAAGGTCCCAGTAATTCACTTTTGCTTTTAATTCCCTTGCCTTTGGGGATGTGCTGAGTAAGAGATTGCTAAGGCTGGGGTCAGAGAGGTCTTTTCCTGCTTTCTCCTCTAGTGTTTTGATGGTTTCCTGTCTCACATTCAGGTCGTTTATCCATTTTGAGTTTATTTTTGTGAATGGTGTGAGAAAGTGGTCTAGTTGCAACCTTCTGCATGTTGCTGTCCAGTTCTCCCAGCACCATTTGTTAAAGAGACTGTCTTTTTTCCACTGGATGTTCTTTCCTGATTTGTCAAAGATGAGTTGGCCATACGTTTGTGGGTTTAGTTCTGGGGTTTCTATTCTATTCCATTGGTCTATGTGTCTGTTTTTATGCCAATACCATGCTGTCTTGAAGATGACAGCTTTGTAGTAGAGGCTAAAGTCTGGGATTGTGATGCCTCCTGCTTTGGTCTTCTTCTTCAAAATTACTTTGGCTATTCGGGGCCTTTTGTGGTTCCATATGAATTTTAGGATTGCTTGTTCTAGTTTCAAGAAGAATGCTGGTGCAATTTTGATTGGGATTGCATTGAATGTGTAGATAGCTTTGGGTAGTATGGACATTTTGACAATATTTATTCTTCCAATCCATGAGCAGGGAATGTCTTTCCATTTATTTATATCTTCTTCAATTACCTGCATAAGCTTTCTATAGTTTTCAGCATACAAATCTTTTACATCTTTGGTTTGATTTATTCCTAGGTATTTTATGCTTCTTGGTGCAATTGTGAATGGGATGAGTTTCTTTATTCGTCTTTCTGTTGCTTCATTGTTAGTGTATAAGAATGCAACTGATTTCTGTACATTGATTTTGTATCCTGCCACTTTGCTGAATTCATGTATCAGTTCTAGCAGATTTTGGTAGAGTCTATCGGATCTTCCATGTATAATATCATGTCATCTGCAAAAAGTGAAAGCTTGACTTCATCTTTGCCAATTTCGATGCCTTTGATTTCCTTTTGTTGTCTGATTGCTGATGCTAGAACTTCCAGCACTATGTTAAACAACAGTGGTGAAAGTGGGCATCCCTGTCGTGTTCTTGATCTCAGGGAAAAAGCTCTCAGTTTTTCCCCGTTGAGGATGATGTTAGCTGTGGGCTTTTCATAAATGGCTTTTATGATCTTTAAGTATGTTCCTTCTATCCCGACTTTCTCAAGGGTTTTTATTAAGAAAGGTGCTGAATTTTGTCAAAGGCCTTTTCTGCATCGATTGACAGGATCATATGGTTAGCTTTTCTTTTATTAATGTGATGTATCACGTTGACTGATTTGCGAATGTTGAACCAGCCCTGCATCCCAAGAATGATTCCCACTTGATCATGGTGAATAATTCTTTTTATATGCTGTTGAATTCGATTTGCTAGTATCTTATTGAGAATTTTTGCATCCATATTCATCAGGGATATTGGCCTGTAGTTTTCTATTTTTAACTGGGTCTCTGTCTGGTTTGGGAATCAAAGTAATACTGGCTTCATAGAATGAGTCTGGAAGTTTTCCTTCCCTTTCTATTTCTTGGAATAGCTTGAGAAGGATAGGTATTATCTCTGCTTTAAACTTCTGGTAGAACTCCCCTGGGAAGCCATCTGGTCCTGGACTCTTATTTGTTGGGAGATTTTTGATAACCGATTCAATTTCTTCGCTGGTGATGGGTCTGTTCAAGCTTTCTATTTCCTCCTGATTGAATTTTGGAAGAATGTGGGTGCTTAGGAATTTGTCCATTTCTTCCAGGTTGTCCAATTTGTTGGCATATAATTTTTCATAGTATTCCCTGAGAATTGTTTGTATCTCTGAGGGATTGGTTGTAATAATTCCATTTTCATTCATGATTTTATCTATTTGGGTCATCTCCCTTTTCTTTTTGAGAAGCCTGGCTAGAGGTTTGTCAATTTTGTTTATTTTTTCAAAAAACCAACTCTTGGTTTCGTTGATCTGCTCTACAGTTTTTTTAGATTCTATATTGTTTATTTCTGCTCTGATCTTTATGATTTCTCTTCTTCTGCTGGGTTTAGGCTGCCTTTGCTGTTCTGCTTCTATTTCCTTTAGGTGTGCTGTTAGATTTTGTATTTGGGATTTTTCTTGTTTCTGGAGATAGGCCTGGGTTGCAATGTATTTTCCTCTCAGGACTGCCTTTGCTGCGTCCCAAAGCGTTTGGATTGTTGTATTTTCATTTTCGTTTGTTTCCATATATTTTTTAATTTCTTCTCTAATTGCCTGCTTGACCCACTCATTCGTTAGTAGGGTGTTCTTTAACCTCCATGCTTTTGGAGGTTTTCCAGACTTTTTCCTGTGGTTGATTTCAAGCTTCATAGCATTGTGGTCTGAAAGTATGCATGGTATAATTTCAATTCTTGTAAACTTATGAAGGGCTGTTTTGTGACCCAGTATATGATCTATCTTGGAGAATGTTCCATGTGCACTCGAGAAGAAAGTATATTGTGTTGCTTTGGGATGCAGAGTTCTAAATATATCTGTCAAGTCCATCTGATCCAATGTATTATTCAGGGCCCTTGTTTCTTTATTGACCGTGTGTCTAGATGATCTATCCATTTCTGTAAGTGGAGTTAAAGTCCCCTGCAATTACCACATTCTTATCAATAAGGTTGCTTATGTTTATGAGTAATTGTTTTATATATTTGGGGGCTCCGGTATTTGGCACATAGACATTTATAATTGTTAGCTCTTCCTGATGGATAGACCCTGTAATTATTATATAATTACATCTTCTTCATCTCTTGTTACAGCCTTTTATTTAAAGTTTATTTTGTCTGATATAAGTATGGCTACTCCAGCTTTCTTTTGGCTTCCCGTAGCATGATAAATAGTTCTCCATCCCCTCACTCTCAATCTAAAGGTGTCCTCAGATCTAAAATGAGTCTCTTGTAGACAGCCAATAAATGGGTCTTTTTTTTTTATCCATTCTGATACCCTATGTCTTTTGGTTGGCGCATTTAATCCATTTACATTCAGTGTTATTATAGAAAGATACGGGTTTAGAGTCATTGTGATGTCTGTATGTTTTATGCTGGTAGTGATGTCTTTGGTACTTTGTCTCACAGGATCCCCCTTAGGATCTCTTGTAGGGCTGGTTTAGTGGTGACAAATTCCTTCAGTTTTTGTTTGGGAAGTCCTTTATCTCTCCTTCTACTCTAAATGACACACTTGCTGGATAAAGGCTTCTCGGCTGCATATTTTTTCTGTTTAGCACACTGAAGATATCGTGCCAAGCCTTTCTGGCCTGCCAAGTTTCAAAGGAGAGATCAGTCACGAGTCTTATAGGTCTCCCTTTATATGTGAGGGCACGTTTATCCCTTGCTGCTTTCAGAATTTTCTCTTTATCCTTGTATTTTGCCAGTTTCTCTATGATATGTCATGCAGAAGATCGATTCAAGTTACGTCTGAAGGGAGTTCTCTGGGCCTCTTGGATTTCAATGCCTTTTTCCTTCCCCGGTTCAGGGAAGTTCTCAGCTATAATTTCTTCAAGTACCCCTTCAGCACCTTTCCCTCTCTCTTCCTCCTCTGGGATACCAATTATGCGTATATTATTTCTTTTTAGTGTATCACTTAGTTCTCTAATTTTCCCCTCATACTCCTGGATTTTTTTATCTCTCTTTCTCTCAGCTTCCTCTTTTTCCATAACTTTATCTTCTAGTTCACCTATTCTCTCCTCTGCCTCTTCAATCCGAGCTGTCGTAGTTTCCATTTTGTTTTGCATTTCATTTAAAGCGTTTTTCAGCTCCTCGTGACTGTTCCTTAGTCCCTTGATCTCTGTAGCAAGAGATTCTCTGCTGTCCTGTATACTGTTTTCAAGCCCAGCAATTAATTTTATGACTATTATTCTAAATTCACTTCCTGTTATATTATTTAAATCCTTTTTGATCAGTTCATTAGCTGTTGTTATTTCCTGGAGATTCTTCTGAGGGGAATTTTTCCTTTTGGTCATTTTGGATAGTCCCTGGAGTGGTGAGGACCTGCAGGGCACTTCCCCTGTGCTGTGGTGTATAACTGGAGTTGGTGGGCAGGGCCGCAGTCCGACCTGATGTCTGCCCCCAGCCCACCACTGGGGCCACAGTCAGACTGGTGTGTGCTTTCTCTTCCCCTCTCCTAGGGGTGGGATTCATTGTGGGGTGGCGTGGCCCATCTGGGCTACTTGCACACTGCCAGGCTTGTGGTGCTGGGGATCTGGCGTATTAGCTGGGGTGGGTAGGCAAGGTGCACGGGGGCTGGAGGGGCAGGCTTAGCTCGCTTCTCCTTAGGTGATCCACTTCAGGAGGGGCCCTGTGGCAGCGGGAGGGAGTCAGATCCGCTGCCGGAGGTTTGGCTCTGCAGAAGCACAGAGTTGGGTGTTTGTGAGGAGCAAGCAAGTTCCCTGGCAGGAACTGGTTCTCTTTGGGATTTTGGGGGGATGGGCGAGGGAGATGGCGCTGGCGAGCGCCTTTGTTCCTTGCCAAGCTGAGCTCTGCCGTCTGGGGGCTCAGCAGCTCTCCCTCCCTTTGTCCTCCAGCCTTCTCGCTTTCTGAGCAGAGCTGTTAACTTATGACCTCCCAGATGCTAAGTCGCGCTTGCTGTCGGAACACAGTCCGTCTGGCCCCTCCGCTTTTGCCAGCCAGACTCGGGGGCTCTGCTTGGCCGGCAAGCCGCTCCCCCGCCCCAGCTCCCTCCCGCTGGTCCGTGGAGCGCGCACCGCCTCGCCGCCCTTCCTACCCTCTTCCGTGGGCCTCTCCTCTGCGGTTGGCTCTGGAGACTCCGTTCTGCTAATCCTCTGGCGGTTTTCTGGGTTCTTTAGGCAGGTGTAGGTGGAATCTAAGTGATCACCAGGACGTGCGGTGAGCCCAGCGTCCTCCTACGCCACCATCTTCGCTCCCTCCTTACATTGTTTTCTTCTAATTAAAATTTTTAAAAATAACTTTTACTTAATTTTCTGAGAATCTTGACCCGAAAGCCAGAGCCATGGTGGTGAAGCCTGGAGACCAGGTTGTGGGTTGCTCCACAGCGCCAGTAGAGAAATGTTCTTTTGGCCTCCTCTAAGGATGGCTGGCTGGACCACTGAAAATACTCCAAGTGAGCGGGACATTGGCCACGGGTTGCACGGAAGAGGACGAGGTACCCAATAAATGCTGTAAGTGCCCTGGTGAGTGCACCCCGAGCTTTCTGTGAGACAACAATGCCCATGGCTCACCGTGGATGGAGACCTTGAAGCAGCACAGTGGGACACAGGCCTTCCTGCACCTCGCGCTCACCACAGCCCAGCCCGGCAGGCATCCTGGCGTCTAAGCCTGATGCTGCTTCCTTTCACGGGTAGCCGGGATGGTTTGCTCGTGCATCACTGTCTCCCTCGCACCTCCAAGTGCCTTTCCAGAGTGGTTCCTGTCTCAGGGTTCCCTGAAAGTGCCTTCTACCAAAGCAGAGACTCTCCCACCCCCACTTGGCACACAAACATTTTTGGCCAAGCAAGGTTCGGCACACTCGAGTGAGATCAACAGGAATTAATCCTGATGCACGCCAGATGTCCTCCTGACAATTTTCTCCAGTCTTCTGATTTCTTCCTGGATAGTCCAAGGCCCTTTGACCCAAGAATCCTCTTCCTCACGGGAAGGTGAGGTCACGCTGATGCCTCTGGGGTAGTACCAGGCAGGGCAGGATTTCTCCAAACAGGTGGACTGGGGAGGTGAGGTGACCAGTGGGCCCCCGAAAGCACATATATGTCCAAATCTCTGGAACTTGTATATGTGCCTTTACTTGGAAAAGGGATCCTGGTAGGTGCAGCTAAGTGGAAGACGTTGAGATCACCCTGCAGTCTCCAGAAGCGATGTTCAAAGACAAATTTTGTTACAAGAAGCAGCAAGTATGTAAGATACACTGAGAAACGACAGGGCACGAAGGCCAGCAAGCACCGAAGCTGGGAAGGACATAGCTCCCCCGCCCCCCAAGTGTTTCTGCCCATGAACAGGGTGGTGTGGACACAACCCTGGCATCCAGCCAGGACTGGGAAAGCTGCAGCAAGAAGACAAAGACAAGAAACAGTTACACTATCTGTGGGAACAACTGTTCCTACCAACAAGTCAAGCAACAGGGGGGTAAGAGAAAGCAGAGTTCTGAGATCTTGAGAAACACCAAGTGAAGCCATATCATCAGGAAAGAAGAAATATCCCCTCTTGCCGCATGTACCTCTTGCCCCTCTGCAGAGGCCATGGGGACAGACCCCTCCCTGTACCGCTGAGCATCCTTCCAGGAGACGGCAGGACTCAACTAGCAAAAAACGAAGAACACATGAAGCCACAACTACCTTCAGAACACTCGATTTGACACACGAGACAGGACCTTAAGGGTAGCAGTTATGAGGGTAGGGTGGCCTCAAGGAAGAGTGTGTAGCAGTAGGGGGAGTCAAGTGAATTTGGTGGGACCTAGCAGGACTGTAGAAAGGCCTACAAGCCCCAGAACATTCAGCATGGTGTGAACAGAGCCAAGTATGGTTAACACGTGTTCTCAGAGAGGCCAAACCTCTCCAACATCTGCTCGGAGCTTGGACTTTTTTCAATTGACGTTTGTTTTTTAGGAGTAATTGGAATCACCAATAATAAACTTCTCCAACCTAATGTACCTGTGGTGAATTGGTCTGTTTCCAGAAAGGTTCAGATGCTTAAGGTTTGTCCAGATTTGGTGGGGAAAAACAGAATGTTAGTTGTAAAATGCAGGGAAGCACTTTCGTCTTCCTAACCAGCACTAAGGACTAGGAAATGCTGAAATTAAAGATCAGCTAGCAAAGATTCTGAACTGGAAGACATAGAATGACCTAACTATGCCTTATGGAGAAGAAAATGGAAGAATTACCCCCACATAAAGGAAATATGCATCCTTCACAGTAGTAAACGATGGACCATGGGAGGAGAGACAGTACAGGAAGATGAAATCCCAGCAATGGTCATCTGTGCCCACCACACAAAGCCCACGGTGTGTGCATCTTTCACAGAAGTAAACGATGGACCATGGAAGGAGAGACAGTACAGGAAGATGAAATCCCAGCAATGGTCAACTGTTCCCACCACACAAAGCCATCTCTTGACCCAATGCCCATAAGCTCTCCGTGGTCGGGAGGGAAGGAACCATCTCAGAGTTGCCTCAGCTATCGGAGATCTTGTGCTAGAGTCTTCTGAGGTGATCTCGTGAGGGCTGCCAGCCCCCAGTGTGGGTGGGCCCTCCCCTCTGCCACACTGGTATAAGACTCAGCACTGGGTCAGAGCTTTGTTAGAGGCAGCCTGGCAGGTTTCAAAAGGCTGAGATAATGGGGAAGGATGCAGCCCTGGGCACTTCTGGTGACCTTGAGAGGACAGCAGTAGGACAGGAAAACCAACACAGAAGATGGAAGAGGAATGGAGACTGGGTGGAAAGCATGAGCCTGCACAGACCTGCACACATGCATACACTCCTGTCTCCTGTGGTACTGGAGGAAGAGAGGCCTCAGCAAGCCGGCCCGTGGAAGTCACCCTGCCCTGATGGTCTATTACCTGAGCCCCCGACTGCACGGATTATGGGACCGCTTCCCTAGAGTACGCACATTTGGCCCACCTCTGGAGCACACCCTTGTCTTGAACTTCCACTTCCAGCTGGGTTATTCTATCAGCTGGTTTGCACACTAAAACTTCCATGTGGCCTAAGTGCCTTCGTGGCCCCGAGCACCAGAGAAAACAGCAGCCATTTCACAAGGTAATGGCAGCTTATTCTCACTACTCTTTATTGGCAGAGGGAAGCGCTCCACTACTGCATTGAAAGCCAGCAGTAAATAATGCCGTGATAAAATTAGTTCAAAGTAGACGGTACATAATCTGTTATACAACCAGGAAGTTCACAAAAGATTAATAGAAAAACAAAGGGAAACTGTGAAATGTCCAATGAAAAGCAGAAACGACATGAAAAAGCCATGCCGTTTCTATCTCTGTACCAGCTGCATAATAAATAAGGCACCAGGATCTGAGCACAATTTTTGGTGGCTTTTTTAATATGCCACCTCCATATTATAAGTTACATTGGCTACTTTTATAACACGAAATGGCTCTTTCCTCAAAATCTACAAATGGAGTTGGGGCACGTGTGTGGCTCAGTCAATTCAGCGTCCAATTTAAGTTCAGGTCATGATATCACAGTCTGTGAGTTCGAACCCCGCGTCGGGTTCTCTGCTGACAGAGTTCAGAGCCTGGAGACTGCATCGGATTCTGTGTCTCCTGTCTCTGAAACTGCCATGCTCTTGTTCTGTCTCTCTCGCCTCTCAATAATAAACAAAATATTAAAGAAATTCTTCAAATTTCGAATGAAGTCCACTCTTAAACTTGTTTACAAACAAATGTAAACAGCTGATTTCCATAAGAAAAATATGGTCATTAGAGTTGCACTACATTCTTTCCAGGATCTCGCGCTTTCATTCTGGGTGCAACCCAGATCCCTGTCCCGAGGTGGGAGCCCTATGCTTCCAGAGTGGTGTTCTGAGAGTTTTGGTGTCAGGGGGCTAAAGGTTCTGATGGGGCAGAGGGAGGGGGAAGGGGTGGTCAGGTCGCCCTGCCCAAGCTTTCTGGGGCCTTAGCTCCCAGGTTCTGCGGGTCACACCAGTCAAGCTGCCCAGGCCCCCAGGAAGAGGCTCTGATAGGGCCAATGCTCTGAGGACACCCACGATGCCTATTTAGTAAGTGGAAGAACACAAAATATTCAAGCAGACAGGAACTTTAAAAAATCTCTTTCACTGTGAAACTTTAAGAAGAAGTTAGGAGTAATGTTCGATCACTTAACCCTGATCCTACCACAACCTTGTTACATAAGAAGTCGGCCATTCTCCACCATTGTTCAAATTCCAGTCAAATATCTTCCCGTGCCACCGCCAAGTACTGCGGCAGGTCAACACGTCACGTACCGACAAACTGCATGTTCTTTTGCTGCATAGAGGATAGAGAAGTGACCTAGAAGGTTGCAGGGAAATTCTCTGCCGACCCAGCGGCTAAGTAACAAAAGTCCTTTGGTTACAATGATTTCTCCAAGAAGGTGCCTTCATAAAGCTTTTATCATTCAGAAATCAAGACTGGGATATAAAAAACAAAAATATATAATAACGGTTGTAACTCTTTAAAATGGCCAAACTCTGCAATTTGTTTACAAGTATTTACCTCGTTCCATCGGGCCCCCTGCCCAGAAAGCAGCCCCAGGGACTAAAGGGAGATAGGACCACAATTGTGCCAGGACCGGACCGGGCACAAGCCAGGAGAGTCCTGGGCTGCATGGGCCTGCTCCACTATTTGAAATGACCTTCCTGATATAGAAGATACTACTTTTTCATTTTAAGCGGCAGTGTCACATGCTGGCTGGGACTGTCTCACAACGCCCTTTCACTTGCCCTTTTCTCGTCATAAGCGTGTATTCTTATGGCAGTGAAGGCAGTTTTAAGTAGTAGTGTGAGAATAAAACAGTCCTTTTTTTTGTAAGGAGAAAGAAACATTTTTTTGTTCAAATAAATGACTGAAACATTCCTCCAGAGCACAGGGCCCTTGATGGCAGTGAGATATCCGGTTACCCCAAAACACAACTTACAAGCTCTATACCTAGGCTTCAGCTAATGTGCAGACAGAAATATCTACCTCCACATACCCCTTATCCCAGAAGGGAGGACAGCTCCCTCCCAATATCAGTGACCCTGTCTCCACATGAGCGTTCCTGCTGGGCACTTTGAAATGCCCTGGGCTTACATTTGTCCACATAATACTGAAAGACAATTTTTGAAGGACGTTGTGGCCAAAGGGATCCTGCAGTGACAAGATTATGGCCTGAAACCCCAGTTAGAAGTAGAAAAAACGGCTCGAGACACTGTCCCTGAATGGACAACAGGGAGAACTTCATTAGAAAAGAACATCAGGTAGGAGAATGATAAAAAGCCAAAGATTTTTCTAACACGAGAGAATGCGATAAAGCAAATTAATGCGACGAGCACAATCTCCTGAGAGCATGTTTGCCTCAGGAGTAAGAAGCCTGTGTGGGTTAGGACCAAGGGAATCCTCCTGCAGTGTTTCTCCAGAAAAGTGTGAAAATTTTCCGGCACTTGCCTTTTTTCCCTTTTCCTTTGAAGCCAGTAATGACACCTAGTTATCATATTCTGACTTGCAGCTATCCCTCAGGTATTTGGAGAGTGGTTTTGCTCCAACAGTCCTTGAGAGTGCTGTGTCCGGCAAGTAGCAGATCCTGAACAATATTGCCAATGAATGAAATGTCTGCTCTGCATGGTGAAGGCATCTGTAGCCGACAGTCGGAGTTCTGCTTGAGGAACTGATGAATGGGGGTGACGGTGGGGGTAGTCCAGAGCCCAAGACCAAGAAAAATTTCTTGAAGACATTTTTCATACAAAAAAGGTGATTTTATTAAATGTTGGGGACAGAACCCACATGAAGGAAGACCTGCACTGGGGTCCTGACGGGTAACTCATTATTACACACCATCAGGTTGGCAGGGTGACAGGGATAGGGTAAATCTTTCTAAGCAGTGTTGAAAGCAAGTTTTCAGCACCCGAGGGGCTAGGTGTGGCTAGGGAAATACCCTTTATTACCACTTAATAAAACCCAAGTCATGAGACCTATTAAATGTATATCGGGGGAGGTGGTGCGTAAGCT